>NC_089844.1:50199360-50510360 GCF_035609145.1 Eleutherodactylus coqui | reverse complement strand
GCTCTGCCTATACTGCTGCTACTGAAATGTTTCTGGGGTCTGTCTATACTGTTACCACTGAAATGTTACTGGGCTCTGCCTATACTGCTGCTACTGAAATCTTACTGGGCTCTGCCTATACTGCTGCAACTGAAATGTTACTGGGGTCTATCTATACTCTTACTACTGAAATCTTACTGGGCTCTGCCTATACTGCTGCTACTGAAATGTTACTGGGGTCTGTCTATACTGTTACCACTGAAAAGTTACTAATATTGATCTATACCCATACTGCTGCTACGGAAATGTTACTGGGGACTGTCTATACTGTAACTACAGAAATGTTACTGGGGTCTCCCTAGACTTTTGCAACATAACTGTTAGTGGGGTCAGCTTATACCTTTGTAACAGGAATATTACAGAAGTCTGTGCATAGTATGGGTGCACTACGTTTTCCCATCGCGGTGTTCTACGTATCTGGCCATAACAAAAAAAAAACCCAGACTGACTAGGGCATGGAGTGTGGGCCGAAGCCAACCTGTATTTTATCTCACGTTTCCGCAGCTATCCTGGACACTGCATTGGGACAAACAAAAGGAGCGAAACAGCCCTAATGAAACGTTCCCAGCTACGCTAGCATTGGAGTGCGTTCTAGGCCCGTGATTGCTGAGGGTTTGTGCAGAGGCCTATGTCCTGGGTGCAGTGAAAGTGCGCTTCCTGCCTACGATTGCTGAAGCTGTATGCCGAGGCCTATGTCCCCGGGGGAACTGCAACTACGCCAGGTTGGGGCTGTGCAATTTTTTCCAGGCTAATCCAGTCATTGTAGCGGGGAAAGAAAACATAACTGATTTACTTAGCCAGCTTGGCCTTTCTGCAGGCAAGCATATAATTTTTTCAGCCTACCGTGTGCTTTACAGTACCACTGTCAGCCTCCAAGCACAGGCCAATAATCGCCTAATTTTTTACAACGCTCAGTGTCTGCTGTATTCAAAATACACCATGCTGAGGGGTAGGGGTAGGCCTAGAGGACGTGGCCGTGGGCGAGGACGCGGAGGTCCAAGTGAGGGTGTGGGCACAGGCCGAGTTCCTGGTCCAGGTAAATCGCAGACAGCTGCTGCGAGATTAGGAGAGAGGAAAGTCTCTGGGGTCCCCGGCTCCATATCACAATTTTTGGGACCATGTGGTAGACCTTTATTACAAAATGAGGTTTGTGAGCAGGTCCTGTCGTGGATGGCAGAAAGTGCATCCAGCAATGTCTCCAGCAACCTGTCTTCTACGCTGTCCACTGCTGCAACTCTGAATCCTCTTGCTGCTGCTCCTCCTTCCTCGCAGCCTCCTCACTCCATGAAAATGACACATTCTGATGAGCAGACAGACTCCCAGGAACTGTTCTCAGGCCCCTGCCCTGATTGGGAAAAAATGGTTCTTCTCCCACCTGAGGAGTTTGTCGTGACCGATGCCCAACCTATGGAAAGTTCCCGGGGTCCAGATGATGAGGCTGGGGACTTACAGCCAAGTACTAAAATATGTGGGTGTCCAAGCAGTTCTCTCCAGTTAGTTGTTGATCTAAGAACTGATTGTGTATTCAGGGATCTACAAGGACAATCAGTCTAACATGATTTTGTACTCAACATTATCCATTATAATCATAGTTCCACCTTTATCAGAGAGTTTAATGACTACTGATTTATCCTTTACAAGACTGACCTATAGCAGTCTTTCAGAGATTGAATTATACCTACTGTAGGTTATGGC
The DNA here is from genome assembly GCF_035609145.1 of Eleutherodactylus coqui. Classification (NCBI taxonomy): domain Eukaryota; kingdom Metazoa; phylum Chordata; class Amphibia; order Anura; family Eleutherodactylidae; genus Eleutherodactylus; species Eleutherodactylus coqui. Next base: position 50,508,626 of record NC_089844.1, on the reverse strand, counting down.
GACTCTCTAGTTCCCAGTTACAACCTTAGTAATAATATCACCCATCAAGGCTATTCTGATGAGCAGGCAGACTCCGCTGTCCTAGGCCCCATCCAGCAATGTCTCTCAGCGCAGCGTCCAGCTGTCACTAGCGCAAGTGCTACTACGCCGCCACGCAACCGCACGCTCAAGCATTGAACGTGCACATTGCCAAATTGATCAGCCTGGAGATGCTGCCGTACAGGCTTGTGGAAATGGAGGCTTTCCAAAAGCATGATGGCGATGGTCCGACGCTACTCGGTCCCCAGTCGCCACTATTTTTCCCGGTGTGCCGTCGCAGCCCTATACCAGTACGTCTCCCGAAACATGCTGTTACTGGGAAGGTCCACTTAACCACGGACACGTGGACAAGTACTGGCGGGCAGGGCCACTATATCTCCCTGATGGCACATTGGGTGAATTTGGTGGAGGCTGGGACCGAGTCAGAGCCTGGGACCACCCACGTCCTACCCACACCCAGAATTGCGGGTCCTTCCTCGGTTCTGGTATCTGCGACGGTCTATGCAACCTCCTCTAAACCCTCCCCCTCCCCCTCCTCCAACAATGAAAACATTCTTGGCAAATGGTTAAGCTTTGGTCCCTCTTGCGGCGGTCCAACAATCTCACCTAAACTGGCACAATAGGAATGCCCCCCCCCCCCCCCCCCCGTCCCTCTTAATCCTGGCCACAGTTCCGAAAACCAACTAAATACAACCGGGGTCATATTCGATTATCCCTAGCTGAAGCATTCAGCCAACCGGTAGAGCAATAGCGGCTTCCATCTTGTTGGTACTGATAATAATTACATATTGTAGTGTACAGCTGAGGTAGGAATAGAGCTGACTACAGAACACAGCATCCCTGCAGGGCTGGGGACAGAGTAGCAGAAGGCACATATCCTTGGTGGAAGCAGGCCAGCTGAGATCCACATACTGCCAGACTGATTTTGGACTGATTGATGAGGCCTTTACTTGTGATCATCTTTGGTAATTCCTGATAAAGATGAGTGGTATAGCCAGAAACTTGCATTGCTAACACTTTGAAATGGTCAACAGAAAACATATGAGGGAAGCCTTTCCATATTTCTGATTGAGATGAGGAGGAGTTCCGACTTTTAGTTCCTAGAATATCCTTTTCATTGCTATCAAATGCCCCTCTTGTCTCAGAAAATACTAGCTTTTCCACATAGCTGTTGTCGCTTCCACTTTTGTTCTGTGGCTTCACTGTTGTCCATTGGCTCTTATTCGCATCTGAAGGTTTGATTTTGCCCATGGAGGCAAAATTCACGGTGGAGGCGCGGAACCGAACCTGATCCTGGGCCCGCTAACGTGCTTCCCACACAGACTATAGCGGGTCCCGGTCATGGTGTCTTGACCTTGTAATGCCACCTCCTCCTCCTGCTTGGGGTCAGGGGATCAGCAATGCACATCATGTATTTTCTCTCGTGCTACCACAGTTATCGGAGAAACTTGTTTGGGCCAAAGGAGAGGAGCGTAACTGCATTAACGTTACAGGGGTCTGCCTATACTTCAGCTGCAGAAATGTTACAGGGGTCTGCCAATACCGCTGCTACATAAATGTTTCTGGGGTCTGCGTATACTTCTGCAACTAAAATGTTACTGGGGTCTGTCTATACTGTTACTACTGAAATGAACCTAATACTGGGCTCTGCCTATACTGCTGCTACGGAAATGTTACTGGGGTCTGTCTATACTGTTACTACTGAAATGTTACTGGGCTCTGCCTATACTGCTGCTACGGAAATGTTACTGGGGTCTGTCTATACTGTAACTACAGAAATGTTACTGGGGTCTACCTAGACTTCTGCAACATAACTGTTAGTGGGGTCAGCTTATACCTTTGTTACAGGAATACTACAGGGGTCTGTGCAAAGTATGGGTGCACTAAGTTTTCCCATCGCGATGTTCTACATATCTAGCCCCCCCAAAAAACCCAGTCTGACTCGGGCATGTAGTGTGGGCCGAAGCCCACCTGTATTTTATCTGACGTTAGCTCAGCTGTCCAGGGCACTGCAATGGGATTTATTTATGCACCGTCGGTGGGTTCCAGGGAGCCACCCATGCTGTGGGTGCACACAGACTTCCCATAGCGGAGTTGTACCTGCCTGTGACTATTAATGAAAAAAACCCAGTCTGACTCGGGCATGCAGTGTGGGCCAAAGCCAACCTGTTTTTTATCTGACGTTAGCTCAGCTGTCCGGGGCACTGCAATGGGATTTATTAATGTACCATCGGTGGCTTCCTGGGACCCACCCATGCTGTGGGTCCACACAGACTTCCCAGATCGGAGTTGTACCTGCCTGTGACTACTGATGAAAAAAACCCAGTCTGACTCGGGCATGCAGTGTGGGCCGAAGCCCACCTGTATTTTATCTTACGTTAGCTCAGCTGTCCGGGGCACTGCAATGTGATTTATTTATGTACCGCCAGTGGGTTGCAGGGAGCCACACATGCTGTGGGTGCACACAGACTTCCCATAGGGGAGTTGTACCTGCCTGTGACTATTAATAAAAAAAAAACAGTCTGACTAGGGCATGCAGTGTTGACCGAAGCCCACCTGTACTTTATCTCACGTTAGCTCAGCTATCCGGGGCACTGCAATGGGATTTATTAATGTACCATCGGTGGCTTCCTGGGACCCACCCATGCTGTGGGTCCACACAGACTTCCCAGAGCGGAGTTGTATCTGCCTGTGACTATGAAAAAAGGCCAGACTGACTAGGGCATGGAGTGTGGGCCGAAGCCAACCTGTACTTTATCTCACGTTAGCTCAGCTATCCGGGGCACTGCATTGGCACAAACAAGAGGAGCGATACAGCGCTAATGAGACATTCACAGCTACGCTAGCATTGGATACCGCTCTAGGCCCGCGATTGCTGAGGGTTTGTGCAGAGGCCTATGTCTTGGGTGCAGTGAAAATCCGCTTCCTGCCTACGATTGCTGAAGCTGTTGGCCGAGGCCTATGTCCCGGGGGAACTGTAACTGCGCCAGGTTGGGGCTGTGCAACTTTTTCCTGGCTAATCCAGTCATTGGAGCGGTGAAAGGAAAGGTAACTGATTTACTGAGCCCATCGCAGATGAACTAGCATCTCTAAGTCCGCTTCATGCCCGCGTTTGCTGAGGGTGTGGGCTGACGCCTATGTCCCGGGGGAAGTGCAAGTATGCCAGGTTGGGGCTGTGGAGCTTTGTCCTGCTAATCCAGTCATTGGAGCGGTGAAAGGTAACTGATTTAATCAGCCCATCGCAGATGAACTAGCATCGAAGTCCGCTTCATGCCTACGATTGCTGAAGCTGTGGGCCGAGGCCTATGTCATCAGGGTGGTGCAAGTCTGCCATGTTTGGCCGCTCCGATTTATTTATTGTTCATGTCTTGGGTTGCCTAGGACACACCTATGCTGTTGGTGCACACTTAGTTCCCATCGCGGTGTTTGACCTGTCTGGCAAAAAGACCATGACTGACTTGGGTAGGGGGCAGAGTGCAGATGGTTTTCCCCTTGTGGTGTCAATTGAGCTATGCGACACCTAGATAGAATGAATACTGTGTGGGCACATGGATTCCCCATAGCTATGTAACTCATGCCCACATTTGCAGCTCCTGACAGAGGTGGCACAGGATTGGAATGAAGATCGAACGTCAATTTTTCATCGATTCTCAACAGCATTGTGGGCTATCGCCCCGCCCCTTTTAAAGAGGGTCGCTACCTGGTCCTGCCAACCCTCTGCAGTGTGTGCCTCCGGTTCCTCCTAGACGGAGGGGTGTTTATCACTCCAGCTCTCCCCATCTTCCCCCATCTCTGTGGGGCACCTCTGGTCTGCCAGGCTTCCCTGGTGTGTTTGGCTAGGGGCCACCCGTGGCCTTGTAGCAGGCCCAAGTCTCTGGGGGGAGTGGGATCTCTGTCTGCCAAGAGGGACTGATGTGGAAAGTTTCCTTTCCTCTGTATGTGGCGTGCTGCCGCTCCCTCCCCCCTCCCCGGCCAAGCTGTCTCCTCTGTCCCCCGGCAGGGACGGTACGTCCTCTTCGCAGGGGTCTCCCGACGGGCCATCTCCTCTGCAACCTGCAGTGACCGCGACTCCTACTCGCCCGTGTTTTGCGGCATTGCCTCTTCCTCCAGGCTGGCACGGCGCCATTTTGATTCTGCCGCTCAGCGTCGGCACTCTTTGGGAGCGGAGGAAGCGCTCCAGGTCCGGAGCAGGGACTCTCAACTGTTGCCTGGGGACATCGGGGGTCCTCTACTTCCCCATGATGGCTGGATCGAGGGGGTCTGCGGCGGCGGATCGGCTCTTTACATCGGCAGGTCAGGCAGGAGCTCAGGGCACAAGCGTCCTACTCCATGCAGCGGTAAGCAACGCCCCCATGTTAATTAAAATTAAATCATCCAATGGTGGGTTCATTCCTTGCTCAGGTGGAGCTTCCTGCCCTTCCTTTTGTGACAACTATGCACATCATTAATTGATTGTTATCTCCAGCTCAAAGGAGCTGGAGATGTCATGCATTCATGATACTGCATGTGTGCCAAGCCTCCAGAAAAGGTACATGTGCAGTGACTTGCCCTGCGGTCATCATGGGATCACTGAAGTCACTGTGCATGCACCTTTCCCAGAAGTGCACTTGCTGTATCATAAACACAACTCCGAAAGCTGAAGGGGGAAGTTATCGCTAAAAGAGGGGAAGGAAGCCAGACCAGAGCCAATTGCTCAAATACCCATCAGATAGCTTAGTCCTAATTAGTATACTTCACATGAAGTGAAAAAATTACTGATTTTGGCACGTAGCTACTCAGAATAAAAGCAAAGGTATGGAAAGGGTGGTCTTCATTCACCAATGTCTGTATAGAATTCATTAATGTAGGAAAATGAGTGAGAAACTTCCTTTAAATGAAATAATTTAAAAAAAGTCGCCAAAACTTCACCAAATAAAGAAATATTTAAATTTATTGTAAACACTTTGTTTCAAAATTCACTGTTTTAGGCATCAGGTCAGGTACAATGACATTGTTAACATTAATAGGTAATTAACCACCTTTGCAGAAGTTTTGTTGCTGCTCGCTTAATGATATCTTCTGTAGGTACATTTATAATTTTCAAACCTAACAGAAATAGTTAATATGTACATAATATGTAGATGGTCATGAAGTGCAGCTTCAAGTGTGGTTGAGTTTGTCTTTCCACTGTACTGAAGGGATAAAATAATAATATTGTACCTAAAAAAGTGCAATAATTCCGTATATATTTTTTTCTTTTTCATTGAATTGCTTGAAATCTAGGTAGTCAAGTATACAGTACAGTGTTAGCATCCAGAATAGTGGATAGACTTTAAAGGGGTTTTCTGAGACTAGACTATTAATAACCTATCCTCGTGATAAGTCATTAGTAATTGATTGGTGGTGTTCTGCCACTCGGGATTCCCTCCAATCAGCTGATTGAAAAGATCAGGGAGCTCGGGTGAGCACAATAGCTTCTTCTTGGGCGTATGATGTCACAATCATCGGTCACATGGCCTGAGTGTAGCCCAGTTCCATTCAAGTGAACAACACAATGCAACACAATGTACAATTCTGTACCTAATATGGACTGAAGTGGCCAGGGTTCTCACTCAAGTGTTGCTATCACTTCACTAATCAGTATCCCTGCCAATGAGATAACTGAACAACCACTGATCAACAATTGATGACCTATCCTCAGGAATGATCATTATTAGTTTAAGCCCTGGAAAACTTGTTTAAATACAAGATGCTGACATGGTTTTAAACATTCAAAGTATTGAAATTAACAGACCAGCAGTTAAATAACCCCATACATACAACAATGCATTCAAGGTCAGGAGAGTAAGAGTGAACATTCATAACATTTTTGCAACATGACCTAGCATGGCATATGTAAAGAGGTTTTCTAAAACAATCAAGTTTTTCCATAGTTGCAAATTGTTGATGGAGCAGAGCAAATATGACTGGATTTGCCCATTCTCTGGGATCACAATTTTCAGTCTTTCCAATCAAACAGAAAATATGACATTTGCATGTTAATATAATAAACTACTAAGTGTTTTATCTTCTTAACAATCACATTGAAATTGGAAAAACACTCCCAGAAATGTCACTTGTTTTTATTGTACACTTTGAATTTTTACCATTGAAAATTCTGAATTCATACTAAACTTGTAGATTCTGCATCTTCAGGATTCCTGTCCTGATCAATGCAACCATAAAACATTCCCTATAGTGTGCAGATGAATATATCTGGATTTCATTTGTACGCGGCCACTATCATAGAATTGTTTACTAGTCACGTTATCTATGGCAGTTTCATCAAAAACACCACAGACACATTAACCTACTTTATAAGTAGGAGGTGAAAATGTGCAGCAAGTACAAGTATCACTTTTTTGCTTGTTGAAAGAATGTGATGGCCCTGGTGTCTGATGTCACCTTTTAATTGACAATGTCACTCATGCTTGGAATTTGAGAAACATTAAAGTACTTGTGAGCTTTTAGGCCAGGGCTTTTCAATCGTTTCCTACTGGAGCTCACCAATACAAAAATAAAATATTTTTTAAATTACCTGCATTTATAATACATTTTACCTCCTGAACTTTGCACATTAAAATAGGCACAAAATAACTTCCTTATGTTGCTAAACCAGAGATTGATACAACCATAGAAAGTCCTGTGCAGCATATGTTCACTGTCAAAACAGGCCGCCAGCTGCTCCTCACCCACAACTGTCGCACTTCAGTTTGAGAAGTACTGCTTTAGGCAACCATTATGTGTGATAGGGCTTCTTGACTGCTTTCTCTGGAGTTATCAGGACTTGACTGAGATTGAGCAAAGTTGATAAAAACCTGGAGGAAAACACAGCAACATGTCAACAATACTGCTGTTGGGTTATGAATAAAAGGTAGAATTTAGAGGAAAAAAATCAGTTCAAGCACTTAGATGCTCTTAAAGAGATTTTGTCTCAAGGACAACTCCTGTCTATATGACATATGGACATAATAGAAAAGAGACAGTCATTCAAGACTAATCTATGAGTCAAAACACAAAACATTATATAAGAGTATCTGGCCACTTCATTAAAGGCACTCATCTTGTAGCGCATTGGACCTCCTTGCCCTTTAATTTCAATAAATTTTTATTCAAAAAGTAATGACTATACAACCGTATATATGCGTGAGTTAGTTGTTCAATACAATAGGAATCACATGTTAATATACAACAATAAACGTCTCTCTTTTGTAACATATGTGGATTAAACACTGTCTTTAAAATCACAATTATATGTTATTAACTTTGCTTTAAATTAACCCAAGGAAGTGGTGGGCAGGGAGTATGGAGAGGAGGTGATGTAAAGGGAAGAAGGAGGGGGGGGGGGACTGGGGTGGAACTTGGACTAAAGAGGAAAGGGGAAATGGGGAGCCACTTTTTTGTTTCAATGTTTTCCATGTTAATGAAAGATTTAACATAGTATAATATATAGAATCTGGTGTGGGTATATTACCACCTTGAAACTGTCTTGTAGTGGGACTCTATAAGGTTGGCGCTCTTGGAGCTTTTCTGTGCCCATGTAAAAGCTTTAGCCCATTGCTGAGGTGAGAAAGTTCCACCTATGTCCCTTTTCCAATTTAGTAGAATTACTTTTTTAAAGTATTTCACCTCTAATTCTCTCACCCCCACTAATAGTTCAGAAAAGAAACGCATCCCTAGCTTAAATGGGTGGGGGTGAATAGTGAATAGGAAGTTGTAGAGATATATGGAGAGCAAGGGTGATAGTGGGTGATGATTTTCCACATAGTTTTTAATTTGGAGAAAGTTCAGGAAATTTTAACCCCGGTAAAGAGTATCTCTATTTTAATGTTTCTAATGGAATTATTTTAGTATTTACCATTAGATCTGCAATATTTCCAAACCCTCTCTCCCTCCATCTGTCTACCTTTAGCTCACGTATAAAAAAAAAGGCCAGGGTTTCTATAGGAAGGCAAAACTCTTTTTTTAGGTGTGTGCATTCTGGAGAACTGTATGAGGTACAACCATGCTTTTGCTGTAGCCTCTAAGGAGGGGCACTTCGGAATTACTAGTGAATGGTCGAAGAAAATAGCCAGTAGTAGATAGTGACATGGGGCTCTATATCTTAATAATTGACCCTCTGTGGAAGGCCAGCTTGTTGGTTGAAGGTGGAAACCCCAGGCACGATCTTGGTGGATTAAGCTAGTTTTGCAGTATTGCTGTGATATTTGGGACATCTATTCCTCTGCTCACCCATGTTGCAAGCAGAATAGAGGCAGCTACTCTAGGTCTCCTTCCATTCCATATACAGTCAAACCTCTAGTTTTGTTGTCTTCTTTCAGATGGATTACCAATGAAACTAGAGGTTTGACTGTAAAGGAAATTATTTGTCTCTGAAGAGATGTCAGATTTCTTTTGGAACTGTCATAGTGCAGAACACATATAGGATTTTTGGCAGAATCATCATTTTGTATATGATTATTCTGCCAGGCCGTGACGGCTCTGAATGAATGCAGTTTGTTAGATTATCTTTACGTTCAGTGATCAAGGCCTCCAAATTGAGGTCAGGAGTTCTATTGAGAGGGAAAGGAACTTCCTGGGTTCAGAAGGACCACACAGACATTGTAGACTATTGTAGATGTAGATTATGATTTATTAGCAGGCACTGATGGAGTGTTGAGCTGAAGTATGATTGTCCTGTTCTATACCACTTCCTGCAACATCTAATTGTAAAGCAAGGATGAAGAAGAATCAATTACAGTAGAAAGCAATGTGGCAATGTGTGAAATGGTCACTGAGGCTCCATGTATACCTCTATATTGCCAGTTCCCTCTGTACTTTACTGCAAAGTCTAAATGGATGTGTTGGGTTTTCAATAGAAATCACTCCACAGATGTGAATAAAGTCTTATCAGTAATCACTTTCTAATATCTATTTCTTAAATGTCAATTAGTTATTGGACAAACATATTTTTTATTATGGGACCCCATACATTCAGCAGTGATTTAGCGTAACCTCATGGGGATCACTGCTAATTGTCAGGCAGCACCTAGATTTGTCAACAGAAACAAGAACACGTCCAGGTGCTGCCCAGAAATTATTGGTGATCTGCACCCTGCAGTATATAACAATACTCATTACACATTTAGGCAGTACAAAAATATTATCAAGTACCTCATCAAGAGTCGTCTGACTGACTGAAAAGTGAATGATGTTCAAGGCATTCTTGTTAGATTCAAGCAAGTCAAATATATTGGCGACTCCTCCAGCCGAAACAGGAACATGATATTCCACCATAGTGAAATGTTGCTCCTGTAAAGATATGGTTTTATTACAGTAAATGGGCATCTAATATACTTGTGCCTGTGGTAGTAGAGCCAAGAAGCTAGATATGGTATTAGAGATGTTCAGTGGACAGTTGGCTTTCAAAATAGGAACTTTAGTGGGTTCTTCTAGTTATTGTTTAACAGAGGGCTCTCATGGGCCAATTGTGTGAGGTCATTGTTACAAGGGGGTGCTAATAAGTCTTTGGCTTTGTGTTCTTTTTTTGTTTCTATGGTAACGAATGTTACATCACATGAAAGCCTTATGTGTCTAATATATGTTTTCAAAATGTTGTGTTTGTAGCTTATGGCAACAGTGATCTAGACACACAGGAAAACAAAATGGCGGAGTCTAAGGCGACATTCACAGCAAATCAGAGGAGTGATAAAATTCTTGTTTTTGCAAGGAAGGTCCGCAAAGGATATTCATGGTGATATGTCGCAGACATTGGGGGATCAATGCCCTTCATATTCTACAGTTAAGAACAGGGTTGCCAAATTTAAAACGGCCACTTCAGCACAAATGATGAGGAACGTTCTGGACGACTGAAAGAGGTTGTTGTTCCGGAGATCGTTGATGCTGTGCACAACCTCATACTGGAGAATCGGCCAATTTCAGCTAAAGAAATAGCAGACATCATGGGGATTTCTCATGAACCTGTTTGTGTCATCATCCATGAACATTTGAACATGAAAAAGCTACCTGCAAAGTGGGTTTCCAAATGTTTGACAACAGATCAGAAAAGCATGCGAGTCAAAACTTCCCAGTCCATTTGTTAGCGTTTCCGGACTGATAAGAATTTCCTGGATCGACTGGTCACTATGGATGAGACCTGGATTTATTTGTATGACCCTAAAACCAAGGAGCAATCAAAAGAGTGGAGGTACAGTGGTTCTCCTCGCCCAAAGAAGTTCAGGGTGCAAAAATCAGCCACTAAGGTGATGGCGTTTGTGTTCTGGGATAAGGAGGGCATGCTGCTAGTGGACTACCTTCAAAATGGTTCCACCATCAATGCAAGGTATTACATTGAACTTTTGGACCAATTGAAGGCAGCTCTAAAGGCCAAAAGGTGCGGCAAGCTGTCCAAAGGAATCTTGTTACTACAAGACAACGCCTCCGCTCACACTGCATAAGCAACCATGGCAAAACTGGAGGAGCTAGGCTTCTAGCTGGTTGACCACCCACCTTATTCACCAGATCTAGCTCTCTCCGACTATCATCTATTTCCAAACCTGAAGAAACACCTCAAAGGTACCAAATTTCACACCATTTCAGATGCTATGGCTGCTACGTATGACTGGTTTGAGGCACAACCGAATTCCTTCTTTTTGCAAGGCTTACAGAACTTGGAATACCGATGTAAGAAGTGTGTTGACATTAGTGGAGAGTATGTGGAAGAAATGTAAAGTTTCATCTTCCTATCTTGTTTCTTTCTGAGTAAAGCCAAAGACTTATCAGCAGCCCCTCGTATTTGTATAGCGCCAACTTATTCCGCAGCGATTAATCAATAGTATTTTCCTGGAAAGCCCCCATAACTTTTATTTCTCCATCGACATAGAGTTTATTTTTTAAAAGATAAGTTGTACTTTCTAATGGAACAATCTAATAAGGTAACTAGATGAGACTCTGTATAGATACAAAAGATGCATTGTTTTTAACTCTTGCATGCTTGAGAAAGGCTTCCTTGTTGAGGCCGAAATGCATTGCATTGTTATAATAAATTGCTATATCGATCTTTGCCACGTTTGCAATATCGCCTGGTGTTTGGGATTTGGGGGTGCCGAGGACAGGGCACCCCAGTGAAGTAAGTCTATCATCACTATCACCTTTGTCTTTACTTGCACCGGAGCGCTGGTATTTTTTGACTATCTACCCTGAACTTTGCATTCCTTGTTTTACTGTGTATACCTGGGATTATACCATGACGCTCTCCTGATGGGATGCCCTAATTGACCGGTGCACTGGAATCTAATCACCAACAGTGGTGCAGTGATCAACTGAGGTTATACACATTTCTGGATTTGGGACGTACCGGTATCCCCTAGGGGATACCTGGTTACGTCGGGTGAGTCCTTTCCTTTTTTTCCCCTTTTCCCATCTATACATCCACCGCAATTGGAGCGCTACCTATCATTCATTCCATTTTTGGATGCGGTATTTGTTTATTGATTTTTCTATGTTTTACTACTTTAATAAAATTAAAAACCCTCTTAAAAAATGTTTTGTAATCATATTTAGAGCCTCATAATTTAATTTTTCCAACAATGAGTTATGTGATACCTCGGTTTTTGTTTTTTTTTGCAGGATGAACTGAAGTTTTTGCGGCTACCATTTTTGAGCACATAACCTTTTAGTCACTTTTTATTCAATTTTTATTGGGAGATGGGATGAAAAAAATGCAATTGTGGCATTAAGTTTTTTTTCTTTTTTTTAAAGCTTTCTCCATGCAAGATAAATAATTCAGTACTTAGATAGCCTGGGCTTTTTTTGATGCAGTGATACCAATTATGTTCATTCTTTTATTATGTAAATTATTTTGTGGGAAAACTAGGAAAAAGGTTATTTTTAATATTCCTTATTATCTTTTTGTTTAAAAAAAATGTTATTTGACTTAGTTTCTTTTTTTAGTCTGATTAGCAATTTGATTGCTTCTACCATATACTGCAATGCTTTAGGTATAACTTGCATCAGAAAACATTTGTGTCTTGAACAGTAAATCTGAATAGGGCAGATTTACTATTCAAAATACAAGAGTTTGCTGATGCAAATTGCACCTGAAAACTGTCTTACACGCTTTCTACTACATTGACTATTTTTTTTATACATTTTTTAGATACTTTCAGACATATTTTGCAATTCATCAGAAAAAGAGGCATGGCTTTGTAAAAAGGGTGAGTGGCCAAAATTGCACTACAACTTCCGCAAAATTGAAAAACATTTGGCGCACTTTTTGGTATAAAACAAACTAATACATGGTATAAATTTAAACCAGACAGTCTTAAAATTCAACATATTTACCATCCAGCATGCATTTTTGCATTTTGACTTAGTTTGCACTGTCTAATTTTAGACAATATTAGTAAATGTGTCCTATTTTTAAAAAATTACAATTCGTTTTTTCCATAGAGAAATATTTAACTGTAAGGGGCTCATTATCCAAGAATTTTTCTGAATATTAGGTATATAGAGCAAATGAAACCACAAACAAAACAAAGCTTTGTTTTATTTGCTACTAGAAAACCTATCCAGAGTTATTAAGATGTATCGCAGCAGAGGTTTTTTCACTTTGCTCTTTTGCTGCACAGAAATGGCTTTAGGCAATAGCAAAGTAGGAGATTTGTTTTGGCAGCAAGTGCTTGGAGAGCATCATTATCAACAAGCTAAGGGAAAAGCACTCAACAGCCTAACACCCTAGCAGTATCTGGCTATTGTTTGACTATAACTCCCATAATCCTCTGCCAGATGAGAGCTAGGAGGGTTGTAACTGAACAGTTATGGCTACGTATCAATAATCTGGTGTCAGAGTTAAGGATTTCACATCTTGGACTTTAGTGCTTTTTTCAGCTTACAAGCATTGAACGCAAAGTGCATTATATATGATGTCTAATAAAAGCTCAGAATGGAAAAAAGCATTTTAAAGTGAAGCTCCGTCCTGACACCTGTATTTATGGAGAAAGTGAACACTGAAATGTTCGTCATTTGGTCGTGCATGTGTTTAGACTGAAGATAATTGTTCAGATTCTCGCTGATGGCAGGAATCTGAACGTTTCTTGGCTCATGTAAAAGGATCCTTAGCTTCATCCATTCAGACTGTTTACAGCTGAAACTGGTACAGATTAGCAGGAGATTAACCCCTGTTTTTCTGCAACATTACCACAGGACTATTTGAGGAACCTGCAGAAAATCCTGCAAACTAATAAACATTGGGGCAAGAGTATCTCCTGCTTACTTGTTTTAGGCCCCCTGTTCACAGGCATTGCGAAGTCCGAGGGCGAATCTCCGCCGCCGGAGCCGCGCCTGGGAGCAGGAGCCGGTAGATGAATTTTCGCTGGTCTGCCTATCTGATAGGCTGACCGCGGAGAATCGCGGCAATTCGCAGCATGCTGTGAATTGCCGGCCGCGAGCGGAGAATCGCAGTGATTCTCCGCTCATGGGCAGGGGGCCGGCGCTTTCCATAGCAATGCTATGGAAAGCTTCAGACGGTGTGATTCATCGGCAGTTTACCGCCAGCGAAATCACGTCCGTGGACAGGGGGCCTTATTCATTTCTAGGTTTATTTGTGTATTTTGACATTCCAAACTACAAAACATCATGGATGGCTTGAATTCTCTTTAAAGAAAAGTAAATATAATTATTTATAAAAAAATTACTGATTTTTGGTCATTCTGACATAGCTAATTAAAGCCACTATACAAATAAACTATAAGACAAAGTTGTACCTTTAAATATGTGTTTGGAAAGTGTGAGTGCATAAAGTTTGTAATTGTCTCGCTGCTGACGGAGGAATCCTTCAAATGCATCTTCACCGTGAACCCACTTCCAAACCTGAAAACATAGCAGAGGCTCATCGGATTGTAGCGTACAGAAGAAGCACAACATTTACTTGTTATTATAGAAGCTTGGAACTTTCTGTAGCTAGGAAGCAAATCCAGTCCTGTAGTGAGAATGTGTGCAACAAGCTGAAGTTAGCAGAAGCAACTCGAGTGGGTATTCTAAGTCAGGCCCAGTCATGGTGGTGGCCACTTTGCATGGAATGTTGACTCGCGCAGTAGGCGGATTTTCACAAAGGTGATTGGTGACAGCAAAGGGTACAAACACAAAGTGACGCCAGTGCCTCTGAGCATGGTGCAATGGTGAAATAAAGAGTCCAGACCAAAGAGCTTTAGTGAAACCAGAGGCACATATTTTTTACTGACTCTTGCAAAATGACAGGTTAGAATTCACTTGACAGTTTTACCAGGCAGTAGAAGCTTCAACAGTTCTTCTCTCACACATAAAATGACAGATTAACTTTCCTGGACTCTCTGTTGGAAGATAAGACTTCCGGACTAAGTTAGATGGTTGCAGCACTGGGAGGTTATTTGTGGAAGAATGGAGGGATAAGTGCAGGCTTGTTCGTGGATGCCTGGCCTTCTGATTCAACAGGGATGTGGTAAACTCATGGTTCCTAGGCCTGATTTCCTTCCAACTGCATGGTGTCTGCCCTGACTCAGATGCCTTCTGGTAGGGTGGAAAAAAGACTCTCCTGTGGCCAGCTCCACAACTTGAATTTTCCAGGCACTGCTTAACTTGGTCCAGCCTACATTAAGCTCGACTTCACTTGAACTCAGACTTCATCTACTCTCCTTCTTTCTCTCCTCCCGACTGGCCCCGGACCCTACCCAAGCTCTACCCCTTTGTACTATCCCACCAACCAATCCCAAGGGCCGGTTAAGGGTGATTGACACAGGACAGAGTGAGTTAGGGTGAATTGTGCTCAGTCATACCTGCCAGGTTAGTCAGAGAAAACACACGGCATTGACCTTTTTCTGACCTGTCTAGGCCAATACACACAAATTAACCCAGTTGACAATACACGCATACATATACACACACCAAATAAGGTAGCTAAATAAGTGCAGTAGGGCCCCAACTCTGGGCCACTATATATGCACAGTGTATCAACTAGTGTTGCTCGTCTTGATCCGGCAGGCAATGAAAACATCCCAATTTTCACCAAATTTGATCAGGTAAGTTCACACTAATTTTTCATGAAATCATAGGAAAAAAAAAATCGAATTATTTCCCATAAAGCCTGCTACAGTGGTCAGCCTGCAGCCTATCAGCAGGCAAGCCGCATTGATGGTGTCACCAAATGTGTTCTCATCTTGAATGTGGGCAACAATTTCATTGGACACCTACATTACATGACCTAGCCATATATAACATAGGCACAGTGCAACCAGAATTCATTTTAGATATTAGCTTAGGACAGAGAATCTGGACACCGTTTATATGCCTATATAAAGCATGTTCTGTTAGGGACAGATATTCTACAGAGGATATACTGTATTGCTGTTGGGTGTAAAAACTTGTATACCAGCAGAGAACCTAAATGGAGTTCTATTGGAGGGAGCAGAGAAAGAAGCTGCATCACATCTGTTTATACGAAACGTGGTCTGTACATTGGGAGAGGCTATATTTCTGCTGCTGTCAACGTATAGCAGCAAAGCAGACAGGCAAACTATGCTTTCGTGTGGAGACAAATGCAGTTCTCTGTTTATGGCATCATTCAAAGTCACCAGTGCGGCCACTATAAATTTTCCGGAGAGCTTAACAGCAAGCAGTGGGATTTGGGGAATTCAATTACGCTGCACAGTACAGGGACAATGTACAAATATACAAGCTGTACTGCCTGGCTTTCTGTTATCACATAATGTGCTGCAAAACAAAAATTCAAAACAGGGAACATCAAATATACACAGCGAGTGTCAGTATCCTCAAGTGTTGTTCAAAGTCGCCAGTCCAGCGACTACGAATTATTCGCAAGCCTTATGAAGCTAGCAGCAGGATGAGGGGAATTCAATTACGCTGTGCCAAACAGGGACAGTTGACAAATAAATAAGCTATGCTGTGTGGCCTTTTGTTCTCATATATTGTGCTGCCAAGGGATTGCGGCTTATTTTGTGGGCGGTGGTTTTTTTGTTAATATAAAACAAAAAGAAACTCTAACAGGAAAACCGTAAATACACAAAGTGTGTGTCAGCAGCCTCAGACATTGTTCAATCACAAGCCCGGCCTCTGCATATTATTTACAGGCCTACAAACTCAGGGCTTTCACCCACTAGCGTTTTTTTTTTAACGCTGCGATAACGCTGTGTTTTTCTCAATGGGACTTTCTAATGTTTAAATCGCATCGCACAAAAATCGCAAGTTTGTGCGATGCGATTTTTGTGCGATGCGATTTTAACATAAGAAAGTCCCATTGAAAAAAACGCAGCGATATCGCGGCGTTAAAAAAAACACTAGTGGGTAAAAGCCCTTAGTTGAAAAATTACTTAAGCCAAACTAAAAGTAAGTAGAAATTTTTTTAAAAAAAGCTGTAGCTCTGTACTTCCATAATTGCATATTTTTAATTTTGGGGGAAGTAGGAGGGGGAAAAATGGTGGGAGCAGGAGAAGGAAACCAGCAGTTCTACCACTACTAGCAACAGCACCTTGAGGGCAGAGTGCGCTCCACATGGAAACATGAGAGCTGTAGTGCTATATTTCAATATTGAAATATTTTTTATTTGGGGGGGAAGTAGGAGGGAACATGGCAGAAGCAGAAGAAGATGGTCTTCTCCGTCTGGTTGTTTGGACTGTCTGGTTATCATCTATGACACTGAATGATCAAACAGCTCCTTAGACTGATCCATGTAGACTGCATCAGACAGTGTGGGGGATTTGGCAGAGAGTGAAGTAGAGGGGATGCTCATGGCCGACTGTTACAGAGTGACCGCTGTGCGCCTGCGAGGAAGAGAAGGTGGTTGTACTTGAGGCATGTTCTGTCATCCACGCTAACTTTGTAGCATGTAGAAAACCACTGCTAGCTGCGTAAGACCTGCAAATATTATGTAGTGGCCGCTGACACGCACTATGTGTGTTTGCCGTTTCCTTGTTTGTTTTCTTTTTGTTTTATAATAACAAAAAAAGCACCACCAACTAAATAAGCTGCAATCCCTGGGAGGCACGATATGTGAGAATTGATTACAATACATGAGCATTTATTTCTGCTTGCTATATTAAGAAAATATCAAAATTATATTTATTTCAGGTTTTAAAAAAAACTTGATTTTTGGAAATCAGTATTTTTTTGCATTGCTACATTCAAAGTCCCATAAACTTTTCCTTTTGTGCTTCCAGCTGTAGTTTTTATTTGTACAATACTGGGATATATACGGCTTTTTAAAATAACTTTCATCGCTTTTTTGGGGAGACGAAATGAACAAAATAAGCATTTTGCCTACTTTTTTTAGTGTATTTTTTTCCCCTTACGATGGCAATCATAGGCCATGTCAGGCCGGGATTGTCTGGCATCCAGTTGCCTTGGCAGCCCATAGATCCTCTGTGATTATATAGCAGAGGGCTGAGGACATTATACAGGTAGCACGCTCCCTCTGTTAACCCTTTGTATGCAGTGATCTATAATGATCATGGCATGTAAGGGGTTAACAAAATGGATCTAACAGCCGCCTCCTCCTGAAGGATGGCGCGGGCTCATTTCTGAGTCCATGCTATTCACAAGACATACATTAATTTGCACATAACACGTATGAGTACAAAGTATGTATGTTTATTATCCTCATTTGTGGTGCATTGATAATGATGAGCTGAAGAGTGTGTGTATATATATATATATATATATATATATATATATATATATATATATTACATGATCTCTTGTTTTACATTTAATCCTTTTGGAGTACAAGTCTGTGCTTTATGTGCATTTTGTCATTTTTAAACCAGATTAATAAATGTCTGGTTTTAGTTTTTAGAACCTACTGTTACTGGACTTTTCTTCAAATATGGATTTATTCTGACAGCTCGGTGCATAGTGTATAAATATATACTTTATCCATGGACGTTGCTGCATACAGATGAGCTGACCATTTTCTCTGTATAATCTAAATCTGTATAACGACTGATAGATGAGCACAAAAGACACTGACCTGCTCTTTATGTGCTGCAGAGAGCCGATGCATTGAAACTTCCCTCTCACCATGATTGCCAGTCTGGTGCACAGGGCTTCACACTCCTCCATGCTGGGAATATAGAGTAGAATGAAAATTAGTACAGGCAATATGATATTAGGTTTTAGCTTGATTTACATTAGAAAGATAAGACTTTTTGCCATCACAAGCTCTCTAGTATGTTAGTAATTGAAGTGTTCGTCATCATATGGACATAATGTTAAAATAAATCAGTACATGTGGATATGTACATAGATACATTACTGTGATTTTTTTCTCACGCCATGATGCAATGCGGAGGGGAAAGAAAAAAAAATTGCTCATGTGTATAATCCTATTCAAAAGTATGCAAAAAAATCATACGAGGTTTGAGCGTTTCGAAATGCACAAAACTCGCACGATTTTCTCGACTATGTGAAAGTGGCCTAAGCCAATTTAACTTTTTTAATGTCCCAGAAAACCCCTATAAGTTTGTTAGTAAGTAATTTCTTATATTGCCCATGCTTTAAAACATGTTGTAGCATGCAATGCATTACAGAAAGAGAGCAAGGGATAGCTTGAAGATGTAAGATAAGGTGCCATCAATAAAGTAAAATATGACAGCCTGTGTTTTGTAAAAGGGGCGTTGCAGCCAAATCACTGAATGGACACTTAATTCGCAAGATAAAAGATAAATATTTGATTGGTTGGGATTCGACTGCTGGGACCTCCACCAATCACGAAAATGGGGGTCCTAAATGTCCCTGAATTAATGAAGCGGCAGTCAAACAGCTCTGTGGCAGTTGACCATGCATGCTGCTACTCCATCCATTTCAATGGGACTGCTGAAGATAGTCGAGTTCAAGCACTCAGTCCTCTCCGGCAGGTCCACTGCAATGAATGAAGCGGCAGCCCACAAGCACGGTGACACAGGATTTTATTCACACGGTGACACAGGACTCCCACTGTTGTGATCAGTAGGGGTCCTGTGGATTGGGGATAACTTTAAATCTTGGTACAACCTCTTTAAGATACCCTAATAAATAACAACTTGTGTTAATTTCAATATACAATATGTTTGATAACTGGAGTATATTGACATATGGATAGGACTGGCTAGTCATATATTTCCATATGCATCACCAGTACATCAGAACTGCTACAACTAAGAAGAGGATATAGCTCCCCAGCTTTACAGAGGGATTGTTAGATATTTTTTATTTGGCAGCGAGAAAGATGACTGAGGGGATCATGGAAGAACCTGACGTAAAATTTTTAAAATGTACATTGGTCACTTTTTTTTTAATATTGTTGTACCATTAGGCCTCATGTCCACAGGCGGGTCACAATCCACGTGCAGAATCTGATCCTGCCCACGGTCGAGGGCCCTACATACCTGTGCGGGCAGGTGGCGGCATCCGCGTGGACCTATGTACTTCCGGGATTTCTGCATTGCGGATGGTCCGCACGGCTCACCATCGAACATGCACAGTACAGATTTTTCTTTTTAAATCCCCTGCTTCCCCGCGGAATCCGCAATTCAATTGCAAACGGGCCGCAGATTGGATGGCTTCCATTGACTTCAACAGAAGCCATCCATGCAGGATCTGCACTGCAATGAAGCATGCTGCAATTTTTTTCTGGATTAAAAGGTCCACAAATCAAATCCACATTCTTTATGTCATTTGCGGACGCTCCTGTTTCTCTATGGGCGGCTTGATTTGCGGATCTCCCACGCAGATTCTGCAAAACATATCCGCCCGTGGACATTGGATCTTAATCAGACTAACTTATATTTTTTGGAGTTAAGCATAAATTCTATATGCCCATAGATCTCTTTTACATCATGAGATGAAAATGGACACAATACAAGGCCAGGTCAGATTCTTCAATTTTCTTACGGCTCCATCTACAATACATCTATATATATAAAATTGAATGTATGTCTGTCTGCGTGCGTGCGTGTCTGCGTGTCTGCGTGCGTGTCTGTTTGTCCTTTATGCGCTACTACACCATTCATCCGATCGCCATGAAACTTTGGGAAGTTGTTAAGTACACTCCTGGGAAGATTATAGGCATAGTACAAATATCCTACGATAAATGGCGCGCGAGCGTCGTCGAAAGTTACGCCCCCCCCCCCACGTAGATCGAATAAGTAAGCCACCTGCTATTGTGATGTCATCACTGATGTCATCAACATCGGACGCCCTTGAACATGCCCCAACATGTTCTATAAAGCTGCATTGTGATGTCATTAAGGCTCTATTATGACACGTACAGCTTGGAACCACTAGAGCACGCCAGCCAATTACCATTGGAGTTGGAAGTGGGTAAACAAGTACTAGGATATCTTCCTAAGAAGCCACAGCAGCCGGATAAATTGTATGTTACACCCAACGGCTATTTTATTCAGCCCGCAAGGGGGAAGCAGCGGCCTACAAAATCTAATTCTCTCATTTCCTGATGTCATAGATAGATAGATAGATAGATAGACTGTAGGCAATAACCCTGATAGATAGATAGATAGATAGATAGATAGATAGATAGATAGATAGGAGATAGATAGACTGTATGCAATGACACGTACAGCTTGGAACCATAAATACTAGAGCACGCCAGCCATTTACAGTCAGTCTCCATTGGAGTTGGAAGTGGGCAAACATGTACTAGGCCAGTGATGGCGAACCTTTTAGGGACCAAGTGCCCAAACTACAACCCAAAACCCACTTATGTATCGCAAAGTGCCAACACGTCAGGGGGCGGGGCTTATCACAACGTATGATTTTACCCCCGTCGTTCTAAAAAGGACAAGGCTGTTTCAGAATAGACCGGGTGCAGATTCTGACTGCTTTTTGGACGCGGAAATACTGCAGAATGTCCTCAGCGGAGATTTCTGTGGAAAATTCTGCAGCATTTCCGCATCTAAAAAGCAGTCAAAATCTGCACCCGGTCTATTCTGAAAGAGCCCTGCCCATTTCTGCCACATGTACACATACCCCAGCGGTAATAGTGACACCTTCACCCCAGCGATAATAGTGACATCCCACAGCAGTAATAATAGTGGCACTCCCCCCATTAGTAATAAGAGTGACATACCCCAGCGGTAAACCTCAGTGGTCGCTGCTGCCGTCATCTAGATATATAAAAACGTAGTATGTATGTATGTCTGTCTTCGCAGCAACGCGCGACGGGTACGCTAGTATAATATATAATGGAGTTTTACCTGTGAGATGTCAGTATGACTGCGCATTTTTCTCTAATTTCTTCAGAAATGATTTTCCATAGATGTCTTTTTGTTTTGGGATCCATTCCTGAACTTGGCTCATCCTGAAGGCAATGATGAATAACTGGGTAAGTACAAAATACCATAGATGGTTTGGGCAATATGTCTCTCTAAATCCTGTGGGCTCACTGTTATGACTGAAGTATGGAATGTGTGCTTGAAGTGGCCTTCTTCTGCTATTAGAGGGGCAGATCATCCACCCTCTCAGGAGATTCAGGTAACAATCCGCGTTGAGACTCCCTAGAATGAACAAAGGGCCAGCAATGGCTCCATGCATGTATCATAGTTGAAGGAGGCCACTTTGAGTACATTTTACTTACTTCAGTTATAGCAGCAGTTCCATAGGACTTAGAAAGACATGGAAGTTGAGTTTTACTTTGCTCATGCTACTCTTCAACTTTGCAATTCGGTTTTACTCTCTGTTACATGGACCACAACACAAAATTAAAATGCATGTTCTGGGGCCCTTGTACCATACCCTTGAGTAGTGCATCTATGCCTTCCTATTCAAGTACACTATTGTTATTACAATACAGGACACTAGTATTGAGAAATAGCGCTGGATCAGTCTTTTGACTACGCCCAGTATAAGAAAATAACAGAATATGGAAGAAGGGTGTATTATTTCACACAAGTTAGATCGCTTTAGGCAGTGATACTTAGTTGAACAGAAAGATCCCTTCAATTATCTGTATTTGTAATAGTAAAAAATATTCATGAACCAGTCAAATAAATCGGAGGGCATTTTAATATTGTTATATTTACCAGCAGAAGAATTGAGGGCTTTCCAATGAGGGCAAGAGCTGTAGACAGTTTCCTCCTAGTGCCACAGCTGTAACTGGCAGCTATTCTGTCTTTGTATTGTACAAGTTGTAGTTTTTCAAGCAGTTTATTGGCTACCTGTGAAAACAGATAAACAATACAAATATATATGCAAGTATAAAACTGAAGGAGATTTATTAAGCTACCCTATAGTGAGAATGCTCTTTGTTGTCCATAGGGTTAGGGTTACAACATTGGCAGAAGACATGTACATTTGTGTCAAATGAAATTTATGTCCTAGGGGGAAATCATCTTCACTACTTCATTTGTGTCGAGTAAAGTTTGTCCTAGGAGGACATAATCGTCACTTGATCCTGATAGTCTTCCTGTTGGCAAATCATGAAATGAGTCAATCTGTTTGTAGAGGTTTTATTATTTCTTTGTGCTCTTTGTAATGCTTAGGAATTGAGAGACGCTCTGTTTGTAAATATTAGCTGACTCTGCCTATGATCAACCTGCCCTAACAATAAAAGGGTTAATGACCAAAAGCATGTGTGACCAATCCTCCATACGTTTCAATGCAACTAACAGAGCACCGACTTTTCTATCTAGATACAGTGAATAGAGCTTTGATTTGTGGTTAGACCTCAAGCGGAAAACGCTTAACTATCCCATGGATAGGTGATAAATGTTTTAAGTGGGATAACCCGTTTAATGCCCTGTGCACCCTGAGTTCCCCTAGTGAATGGAGTGGCAGTGTGCATGCGTGGTCACTGTGAGATAGCTGAGTGATGCAGCTGGCTAACACTGTCAGTCCAATAGAAGGGAATGGAGCATTGGTTATACGCTGTTTCATTCACAGGGTGCAATGTTCTCCTGGGCCTTGGGCATCTCAATGGTCAGAACCCCATTAATCATACAGTTATCACCTATCTGTTTTTGGTGGAATAAAGGCCCATTTAGACTGGACGAATGTCGGACAAACGATGCCCGACACTCGTCCCCGCACATACTCGCTCTTGTGCGGCTGATACACTGGCTCACAGCAGGGCGGCTTGAGGAGATTTCACTCCTCTCGCTTCTCCGCCCCTCTCCATTGATTTAACATAGCAGGCGTTTAATACTGAATGGCTGCTATTTACACTGAATGATGATCGTTCAGCTCATCGTTGATCGTGTATGCAGCATAAACGATGGATGATGAGCTGAATGCTGATCATTCAGTGTAAATTGCAGCCATTCAGTATTAAACGTCCGCTATGTTAAGTCAATGGAGAGGGGCGGGGGAGAGAGGGGAGTGAAATCTCCTGCAGCCTCCCCGCCCCCCTGCTGGCCGCTCTGTGAGCGAGCCAGCGATGCTAGCTCCCATGCAACAGCACGGGAGAAAGAGAAAATGCGGGGACGAGTGTCGGCCAGTGTTCGTCCCGTCTAACTGAGCCTTTACTCCTTTCAATGGTTATCCAAAATGAAACAACCACTTTCAGAATAGAATACAGATTTATGTACTGTATAGATGTAAGTAGAATACTGGATTGCGTATTTAGAAAACAGTGATATTAAATGTGTGTGACAGATAAACCAGTATTTTATAGAATTTATTATCATCATGGATCTTTTGTAAACATCTCATAGAAATTGTATTTATTACAATAGCACACTTACATATTTGATGTTTTTTTCTGGAATTCCATGTATTCTGGCATAGTAATATAAATGTTCTTCTCCTGTCATCAGTTCATCTAGTGCATCCTCCTGTGGACAGTACCCAAAAGAAGACCAGTCTGTATTGAACCCTAAAACATTCACCAGATTCCTGTGTGACAGATACAAAGAAGTTGATAAGCAATGTGGGATGTTATTTTGCCAATCAGTACAGATTGTATGTCTTATGGTAGAATAGTGGAAAATTGGAAAGTATTTCACTGGTAACTGATACGTACCCGAGATGATTTCTGACTTGGATGTTTCCACATGATGGTGATATTTCTCCAGTCAGCATTTTGAATGTGGTTGTCTTCCCAGCACCGTTCACACCCAGGAGTCCAAAACACTAGGGAAAGAAAATATATTAATTTATAGTTTCCCGAACGGAGGAAGAGCAGGAATATTAGAGATAAGAGCTAAATAAAGCAATTATACGTGAGTGTGCAGTCATGAGTATGCATGCTGTATTCCAAGTATGCTGTTTTCTAAAGTGTGCAGTCTCTTAATTAAATGACTTTGGGAGAGTCACTTGTATTTATTTACTGCTTACCTATTTTAATTTTTGCATACACTACTTTTATCTATTCTATCTGTACAATCCTTATTTAGCATGTGCTCCATATTGATGATGCCGTCCAGTGTAAATCTTGTACCATGTATGCAGTCCTTGAACAGTCGTTCGAGGGTGCATACTACTGTTTGAAATGTGTGTTGCGCATTGGGAAGCCATGATCCTGGATCTTAATGTGGGTCTTGCAACACTGAGATCCATTGACAACATGGGAAGGAGTTTGCTGCTCACTGAGCAGATACTCCCTGGGGCAGATGTGGGAGTGGATAGTAGAATGGGAGTGCAAGATGATCAAGCAGCTAGCTGGAATCATATAGGGAGTCAGTAGCACTATCTTTAATGCTTAACTCAGCAGGGGAAGATAGTAGATGCAGTCTCAAAAAGGGGCCTTGATCCAAAAAGTCCAAAAACCACGTATACTGACTCATTGAGTCAAAACGTCGTATTTTTTTTATCTGGGAGGAATAAAAAGGGATTATTTGCACCTTTGATGCTGTCACATCTTCTTCATATACAAGCAGCTAGCTGGGTGACAGAAGGAGGGGTAGAGGAAAGAGATCAAGGGAGGCTAATGTTGAACTGGTACACCTCAAGAAGTTTGCAAAGTTGATAGGGGAATTTCCTTACAAGATTAGCAATGCTGCAGCATGACATGCCTTCTGAACGCCAAGAGAATGTCTGCTTCAGTAAAAAGGGGAATAGCAGTGTAGGGAAGGCTAGACAGGTTATGGTAGTGGGAACCTGAATTATTAGGGGGACAGACAGGGAAATGGGATGATTTAGTGAATCCTGCACTGAGCAGGTCCCTTCCAATTCTACCATACTATGATTCTATGATTCAATCTTCCACAAAGACCGGGATCGTTAAACAATGCTTGAGTTTGGCACAACGTGGGTGGGTGGAGGGTGCTTTAAAATGATTTAAGGGAACTAGGATGGAAGCTTACGCCAAGGACCTCCAAATTAGGGAGGGTGCAGCTGTGCTGGGAGAGAAAATGGCTAGAAGGTTGGAGGAATGTTTAAACTAGGGACTGGGGGAGAGCAAACTGAGAGATGGAGGGGAAGATAATGTAGAGAGAGATCTGGACCTAAATAATTAGAATGGGGGTGGAGCGGTGGTAGGGGTTAGAACAGTGAAAACTAGTAGAACATTTAGTAGGAATACAGTTGATATAAAAAATAGCCAAAACTTTCTAAGCTGTATGGTGACTAATGCTAGAAGTCTGGCTAATAAGGTTGACGAACTTGAAGTAATAATGTCTGAGTAAAACTATGGCATAATGGGAATAATTGAGACCTGGTTGGATGAAAGATGTGACTGGGTGGTGAACTTACATGGTTACAGTCTGTTCAGAAGGGATTGTAAAAAATGAAAAGAGGGAAGGGTTTGACTTTATGTAAAATCCCGTTGAAAACCCACACTATCGAAAGATATATGTGAGGGAAATGAACAAGTGGAATCTGTATGGGTAGAGATACAATTGAGGGAAACAATAATAAAATCCTCATAGGGGTTTTCAATAGGCCACCAAACATAAAATAAGGCATTGAAAATCTATTACTGAGGCAAATAGATGAAATGGCAAATCACAACCACGAAATTATTGAATTATTGAACTAATTGGAAATCTGAATTATGTACATGCATTACTCACTCTACTGCATTTTATACATCACTGCATAGAAAATTGTTACTTACCTCTCCAGGTGGAATACCCAGGGTCATGTTGTTTACTGCAATCATATTCCTGTTGACCTGATGGAATACTTTGGTGAGACCTTGCAGAAGCAAAAGATCCCCATTAGCATTGCCAGACTGGACCCGGTCTCTTTCTGCTGTTACATCCTCATCCTCTTCATGACTCTTTACAGCTAAACCGTACTTTATCCGAAAGGTCTTCTTAAAGAACACCCTGGTAGAAAAAAAAGATTCAAGCATAAGACTGTGATCCTTCTATCATCCATACGGCATACTTATTGATTTTGAGTTATTTTTCCCTTCTCATGGCCTTTTATTTTATAAATGTTTCTGAGCCAAAATTATTGACGAAAGAACATGGCAGCCAGGTGAAATACTTTAAAATAAATATGAAGCCCTTTGAACCCATTTTCAATCCTCCAGTCCAGTCCTCATATTGCTACCTATAAAATGATGCCATCCTCACATGTTAAATGGGGTTTCCCATGGCCGAACTATTGATGGCTTATCCTCAGGAAAATTCAGCACTGGAAAGATATAATTTTGAATTTTATCTTTGGGGTGCTGGATTTTCCTTCCTTGTATCCACCGATTGAGCCAACATTTATTCTGTGCACCTAGCCATTGAACATGAGGCCATTCTAACATGCACGTTGACACTACTACTATGTTGAGTAATTTACTTTCATACTATCCTTAGCAAAGGTCACTAACAGTTGATCAGCACGGGTCCCCTCCAATCAGTGAATCAAAGGGTCACTGTGCTAGTGTATGGAGCTGATGTGTCACCAAAACACAACTCTGTACACACTTTCAATGGCCCGGGATGGTATTGCAGGCAAAGTTCCCATCTACTTCAATGGAAACTTTGCCTATAATATCATGCCAAACCACTGCAGTGTGCATGACGCTATGCGTTTCCAGCAACACATTGGCACCTGACAGCTCAGTGAACAGCTTACCGGCAGGGATTTTAGTGAGTGGATCCTGCCAATCAGCTATTAATGACCTATTGCAACTATCAATAGTTTAATCCTGGAAAACCCCTTTAAGATAAACATAATATGTACTTTTGTGTCCCTCTTCAACAAAATAACACAAAATATCAAGGTAATTTTATACCAAATTGCATACAATAGTTTACAATATCCTATAATAATGACTATGACTTATAATACGCTAGTTGATGAAGAGTGAATGGAAATAGTGAAAGTTGTAATAGTTTAGTATTATATCATTTTCTATTGAGCCACCCAGTCTCTGCAATAAAATAATATTTATTCTTGTCATTTATAGGAATAGTCAGATTTACTTACTTTATACTGTAGATAATCCCATCATTAATCAGTAATCGTAGTATAAAGCAGAATGTCCCCTGGACGACCATGGCTACATACATATAGCCCAAAATATCCATAGAAAAAACATCCACCTTTTCATAATTTCCATAGATCTTTAACTGATCCTTTATAGCTTGTTGTTGTGACAGTACAATCAGCCCATATCCAAAGCAGAATTGAGGGAAAATCTTAAAAACATTTATGAGGGTATCGTAGGTGTAATTTAGGCTCTGTAAATAAAGAAGACAGAGTGTCACAGATACAGGGATGGGTAAAGACTAGAGATGAGCGCGCATACTCACTAAGGAGAGCGGGGGGGAACTGGGGGAGATCTCTCTCTTCCCCCCGCTCACTCCTGCAACACACCGCTCACCCCCGCCGGCACCCGAATCTTTTCTCACGAGCGGGAAGGTACTCGAAAAGGACAATACTCGCTTGAGTATTTGTCCCTAGCGAGTATGCTCGCTCATCTCTAGTAAAGATTTGAAAAATATTATAGATTAATAATATATTTTAGTATAGAAGGAAAATGTACAATATATGTAGAAGGGGAGTGGTGTGGTTAGAGAGGTGAGAAGGAGAAGATAGTAGGTAGATAGAAAGATTGCCGAAGGTAAATCTGCAGGAAAGTGGTGCAAAGCAAAAGGTGCGCAGTTCAGACTATAGACAGGTGGACTCGGTGCCTGAATGGCCAGTAGACACAGGTAAAGTAAGATCTGGCCTGAGTGGGTGCTCACAGGTCTCCACATCTAGCTCCTAATATTGAATATCCTCCAGTCAGTTAGAGTGCAGATGGCTACGAAACTGAAAGGTGGGGCCCACTGTTAGAGTGATTTGACTATGAGCAACATTTTCCACACAGCATCTGCTGGTGTAAAATGTATATTGCAGGGGTTTTGCTATGTTAAGCTAGGGAGTAGCATTATTGGCTGCGCAGTGGTCATACGGGGCATCCTGAAGTCCCAGACTACACTGAATATAAAAGAGATATGAGTGTATAATTGACAGAGTCTAACCTGTTGCAGAGGATTTTATTGGCTCGGTGCCAAAATCCCAAGCCCTTGAGCTAAAGGCCCTTTACCACGCAAAGATTATTGCTCAAAATTCATTCAAATGGCCGAAAATGAGAGATAATCGTTACATGTAAGCGAGGGCATCGTGTACTTTTCGTTTAAGTGATGGATTTCAGTCCACTCAAAATCCATCATTCAAGCTGCTCCATTTGTACACGGTGTACTCTGCTGTGTGGAGAACAATGGAATCTGCCAGCAGATGTTTATTCATTGGACGTGTGTTTAAACACACACCCAGCTCAGCAAACAACTCTTGGAGGAAAAAGAAAGTGATTAAAAGGTTATCTTGGCCTAAAGGCCCTTATGGCTCATGATGTTGGAGGGTTGCTTATTTTGGGATTATCACTCAGTTTCACATGATTCAGCAATTAATTGAATGACAATTGTTCCATGCAAAAGGGTCCTTAGTCATTATTGATGATGATTCCAAGTAGTTAGCAACTTACTGAGCTGTGAATACCACTGTTTGTTGCCGAGTCCAGGCATTGTAGAACAGCTGAGAGAAGAGCGCATTAAATCAGAAGGGCATGGAACAGTTCCAGCAGGAAACCCTACCTTGAGAAAATCCTGCATATGCCCTTTATGCTGCCCATCATAGATAAAGATCACTAATCAGACTTGAGAACTACCAGTCTCTGTAGTTGTGTAATAACAGAAGCTTCATTAACTAATAATGGAGAAAGGTTTTTTGTATAGTTTATAGTTTGTGTGTAAAAAATGGTCAAGAAATTAGGCGAACAGAGTTTCAGGAAAAGTTTCTTTTTAATAGTGGTGTCTAAAGACTTCCCTTACATGTGTAGAGGAAGCTGTGAATGGTATTCCCCAAGTTCTAGTCCATAGAGCCTTGGCCGGCCTATCTTGTACTGATGAGTGCTAAGAAGCCTGAATCTCCTCTTTACTTATAGACTGTATCTTAGCTATGCTTTCATAGAATGAATTGCCATACTAGTTGGATTACTCACCTCTTTTAAATTCATAGTGGAATATACAGCATTTATACAAATAACTTCATTTTTGGAAGATATTGCTATTTTGCATTATTCTATGATGGTCGAAAAAAATCGGAGCTACAGTATGGTTCTGTTTTGCCATACAAATTACTAGCACACATAACACAATAACAATGTCTCACTAAAATATCCTAACCCGTACAGCCATTCTGGATAGTTTCATAAAGAAAGATGAGATAAATACCTGAAAATCCTTGTCAGATGGACTCCTTTGTTGAATGAGCATATAAACTACACAAGAAGAGATGATGGTATTAATGCCAATGAACAGGTTAATACAGACATAGGAAATGAAAGCCATTCCAGGATTCCTGAAGGTTCCTGCTAGCAAGTACATCCATGAGAAGCTTGCATAACTAAAAAAAAATAATAAGAAGATTAAGGGTCTCCCTTTCTGGAAAGGAAGGATACTTTATCAGTTTGCTAGGAAGGAAATGAACTTACCCAAACAAAATAAATAGTAGCGACACGGCTCCTAGGTTGGGAAAATCAGAGAATGCTGGTAGCTTAAAGGCTGCTATCACGGCTATAGAAAGTGCAACTGCTATGAAGTAGATTGCCTACACCAGAAAATGTAGACAATGTTGGTTAGTGACATATATACATTTTGATATTACCATTTAGCCATGGCAGCAATAAAATAGATAAACCAGGTTATATAGATAAATAGGTTATATTGTAATAAAATTACTGGAGTTATAGGTTGCATAGAAATATATATAATATACATTCTTCTTGAAGGGGAACTAGATAATTGGAGAAAAAGCTGAAATATTGGTCATGGGAAGAACAAATCATTGGTAGAACAGGCATCTGGATGTGAAAAGGATAAATTAATTATTCTATAAGGCCGCCTGCAGACGAGCGGGTCGGATCCGGCAGCGAGAAATCTCGCCGCGCGATCCGACCCCAGAGCCTGCAAGGATGAGCGCGTACTCACCCGCTCCTGGCGGCCCCGGCTCTTTGATGTGCCGGCTGCCGCGCAGCCGGCGCATGCGCAGACCGGAGCCGGCGGCCAGGTGAGTGCGTGCCCCGCAGAAAATTAGAACATGCCGCGGTTTGTTTGCCGCGCGAGATTTCGCGCGGCCAAACCGCGGCCGTCTGCATAGGAGTGCGTATTGTAATGCACTCCTATGCAGACTTTCAGCGGCGGAAATCCCGCGGGAAATCCCGCGGCGGAATTCCGCTCGTCTGCAGGCGGCCTAAAGAAGTGTTTTTTTTTTCCTTGTTGGATGTAAAATAAATACGTAAATAAATGGTATTTTCTGTTTAACACGTTTTCAAATGACTCATTAAACCCATAGGACAGAGGGTGTTGAGTTTGTATATCCAATGTATCTCTCTTTTTTTGAGTGTCAAATCTATCTGAGGTTTCAGCCAGGATTTGTTATGTTGCCACTACAGAAAAGCCATCAAAGTCACAGTTGTGTTTTAATGCTGAGTGTTGAGAAATGCTATGTTTGTGGAAGCCCTGGATGGTGTCGAATCTGTGCTTATAGATTCTACACTATAGGGTCGGTGTAGTGCAACTTACATATTAAAGTTGACAGGAGCATTGTAACATAAATGACAAAATTGGAAGAGCAATTAATGAAAGATTTATACTTGAATTTGTCATTTGTGGTGTAATTAATGAAGTCGGTGGTTCTTGAGCTGCACAATTTTTCTATTACATCTGATGCAACCCACTATTTTTGGGAACATCTGATTTTTCTCGACTTTTCTCAATTAGCTCGGTGCTAGGTTATTTTTCAGGGACTTTGCCTTTCTAAAAATGATACGAGGATCAGGCGGGATAACCCCTGCCAGCTACCAGTCTTGTAGAAGGATCGGCCAATGTTTTTCAAAATTTTCTGAATTACTGGTACTGAGTGTTAGGGATTGTAGGTGAGGCTGAGGTTAAATTTATGGGGATCTTTCTGTTTTTTCTTCTTTTTCTTTAGAGAATCCTGTTGGGCCTCCTTTTTTGCTCTTATTCTCCCACCATTTGTGACTCCACATAATGTACTTTTTTTCAAATTCACCAATATATAAGTTGGTGAAACTTGGTAAGGACCTCATCCCCATTGCAGTCCCCCTATTTTGTTTAAAAAGTTTTGAGTTAAAGGTAAAGTATATTCTTCATAAAAATAAAGTAAATACCATGAAAAATGATTTTCTTTTCTGTCCAACTGGTATAGTAAAATCTGATTCTAAAAGTGTCACAATAGTGCTTACTCCTAGATCGTGCTGTATGTGGGTAGCCATTGTATATCTGTCAGGAAGTTGAGTAAAGGAAGAATGCCTTTTGGGTAGGACTCCAGATTAATCCCATATCTCTGGCGGAGAATATCAATATATTGAGATAAGTTGCTGATTACAAAATTAAAGGGAATCTGTCACCTACTTTCTGCCCTATAAATTAAGTTTATGGACTGAAAGTTGGTGACCTGCTAAGTCCAGGGATGCAAGTGTGATAACTTCTCAAGTGTTGACCACTGCACCCTTCACTGACATCACCATATTCTTTCCCAGTAGTTGGGACCTCATATTCATCAAGTCCATGAATATGTAATGCAGCTGAACTGATAATTTAATGCTGGGGTATTTTAATGATGGTTGTCTAAAATCACCAATAAGGGAGAAGTTGAACCTAATGGTTTTAGTAATTTCATTGCTTCTGAAGTGCTGCGCCACACCACCAGTTTTTGTCTCTCCATTCACCCAGTTCCACTTTTGTGGAGCAGTATCTGATCAACAGAACCTCTATAATAACTTGTATGCTTCAAACCCATTCAGCCCTTGCCTTTTCTTTGGGCCACTCCTTCCACACAGGTTTTTCTCCACTCATTTTTCTATTTTACAGCAAGAACTGAGGAAGGGACATTTTAGCCCCAAAATGCATCTACATATGCTGGAGAACAATAAACAGAGAAGTTGAACTAACAATTTCATGAATTTGTGCTTCTCTGAAGGTTGCACCTTAAACACAGTTTTTAAACCTTTAACCCCTTGAGTGGCGTGTTTCCTACCACCCTGTCGTGCCCACCAGGGCAGGTTTTTTAAAATGGTCTAATCATTGAATTTTAACTAATTTTGCAGTTGCGTCTCAAGAGCCATAACTTTTTCATTTTTCCATTGACACAGCCATATAAGGGCTTGTGTTTTGCGGGACAAGTTGTGATTTTTTAAACAGGGGGGAGGAAAAAAAGAAATGGGGAAAAAAGAAAAAAAGGGGCCATGTCATTAAGGGGTTAAATAATGTATTAACTTCCTTCTCTGGGTCATTACGACGCATGGATACCACATGTGTGATTTTATTTTTGATTTTTTACAAAGTAAAGGGAGACAAGTGTTTTTTTTTTTTGCTGTTTTTTTTTAATTTTTTTATTTTTGTCCCTTTAGGGGACTTCCACAGGGACCCATCAGGACCCCTGATCACATTCCGGGGGTCCGATGGTGACAGCCCTTTACATGCGCAGTGACAGCCCTTTATATGCTGCAGTCACATAGACTGCAGCATGTAAGGGGTTAACACAGCAGAGATCGGAGGTTTTCTCTGATCTCTGCTGTAAGAGCTAGTACCTAGCTGTCCTCTGACAGCTAACAACCAGCTCTCCCTGCCACAGAGACCATCCGCTTGCTTCTGACAAGCCGATGGTCTCTATGGCAACCTGTAAACAAAGCAGTGCAGGAGATTGCCGACATATCTGCAATATCTTCTGCTGGTTTTTCAAAGCCCTTGCACTGCTCTCTGTGGGTCTGTGCAGGCAGAGCACACTGTCACAGCTTGTGGCATTGTGCTCTGCAGCTCCCATAGTGATACATAGCCCGGAAATCTTCCGGGCTATGTCTCTATGAGCAGTAGAGCTCGTCCGGGAAAATTTCCGGGCGTGCCACTCAAGGGGTTAATTGGCTTGATCACATATGTCCTCCTTGAAGGTTGTGAATTTTTTGGGTTGGCTGCACCTGTTATACAAACCACTGATTCTACCAAGAAATAAAACCGTATTTTTCAACCGAGGAACCTGTCTGCCCTACTCTTCCTGGGATTGTTCCACCCCTCCTTTTTTCCCACCGTTTCCTATATCTCCTGAATTTATTGGAGGCCTTTTGTTAAAAAGAGGTTTTAGAGTTAGGAACCCATCCAACCTGGATGTGGTGGATGGGCCCACATGTTTTAAATAAAATATGCACTAAGAACATTGAATTTTTATGTGTTTAGTATAAACAACATTTGTGCAATTTTAATCAGATACTAAGAGGGAAATGTACTAAGATCGGCATTTTGAACACCCGTCTTAGTATAATTTCCTCCAGCACACAACACAGCTAATACACGGAGTAACCAATGCCAGTCAGTTGCTGCAAAGGCTAATAAAGTCTTGGGGTGCGTTAAAAGAGGTATAGGGGCGAAGGGCGAGAACATTATCCTTTCACTATATTAGGCACTTGTCAGGCCTCACATGGAATACAGCGCACAGTTCTGGTCACCGGTGCTCAGGAAAGATGTTACAGTACTGGAGGGGGTTCAAAGAAGGGCAACTAAACTAATACATGAAAGGACTGGACTGGAATACCCAGAGAGGCTATCCAAATTGGGATTATTTACTCTAGAAAAAAGACGGCTAAGGGGTGATCAAATAACTATGTATAAATACATGAGGGGACAATACAAGGATCTCTCCCATGATCTGTTTATACCCAGGACTGCAACGGTAACGAGAGGGCATCTGCTACGTTTAGAGGAAAGCAGGTTTCATCACCAACACAGAAAGGGGTTCTTTACTGTAAGAGCAGTTAGACTGTGGAACTCTCTGCCTGAGGATGTAGTGATGGCAAAATCCATAGAGGTATTTAAAAGGGGACTTGATGTCTTTCTGGAGCGGAAGGATATTACAGGATATAAATCTTAGGTTAATTGTTCATCCGGGTATACAGGCAGGTAGGAACTATTAGGAGTTGATCCAGATTAGTCTGGTTGCCCTTAGGGAGTCGGGAAGGAATTGTTTCCCCAAAAGGCCTATTTGGCTTCTGCTCTTCGGGTTTTTTGCCTTCCTCTGGATCAACAACACAGGACGATAACAGGCTGGACTAGATGGACATTGTCTTCATTCGGCCTTACAAACTATGTTACTATGTTACATGCAGCTCCTTGCGGCAACACAGAAACGCATGCAAGGCCTGACCTGGCGTACATTTCCAGCATAATTTAAGACAGATTTATGTATAATTTACCCCAGAAACTGTCAGTCTGGGGTGGCCATGCCTACCAAAGCACCACCTACTTTCCACAAAAGATAAAGCTGGTGCAGAAAACAGAAAAGTCCCAAAATGTTTGCACATGCAGGCCTTTCCTATGCCAGTATTTTGGTGTAAGGCCATCATAAATGTCCATGTGAGGCCTCGGTCACACGGGCGATTTTCCGTGCGATCTGCGCATGCGATGTGCGATTTTATAAAACCATTGCTTTGCAATGGTATCGGACACATGAGCGCTTTTTATGCGCTCGTCCGATAAATTATAGAACAGAAATCGCAGATCGCACCTATCTGCGATCTGCGATTACTGTTCTCTTCTCTATATGCACTCAATGGGGCCGGCGGCAGCAGCGCCGACCCCATTGAGAACATATACTAGACAAATCATTCTCCTCTGCCAATGTTTGCCCATTGAATTCAATGGATTGGTGAGGGCTGTGACCAATCAGAGGCAGCTCATTCAGCAGGCGGGGATTTTAAATCCCCGTCTGCTGAATACTACTCACAGCAGTTCAGGAGAACTGCCGGCCGGCCGCGGCTGAACTCCGTCTGCCAGGACAAGGTGAGTATATATTTTTTTTTAACTTTTTACACAGTTTTGGATGATTTTCAGGGAAGGGCTTATATTTTTAAGCCCTTCCCGAAAATTCTTCCTGAGATCACCCGCAGCCCATTGCTTTCAATGGAGCTGGCTGTATTGCCGGCTTCATTGAATTCAATGCGCTGGACAGCGCTGCACTGCTCCGGCCCGTTTCTAATGAAACGCGGCTAGGAGCAGATTTTTTGGGCGATTTTTCGGCCCCGGTCATGCGATTTGCGGATGCGCATCCGTCATGCGATCTGCAAATCGCGGGAAAAAACGCCCGTGTGACCGAGGCCTAAATGTGTATGAGTGCTGAGGCACAAGTTCCTGTAACTGCCTGATTCTGTTGTTCTTGGGGAGATAGCAGTTGTCAGCGGATTATGATAGCAGCTTTCTCCTTTTTCTATATTCAGAACTTGTCCGAAAATGCGTGTGATTGGAGCTGTTGGACAAGATAGCTGATGGTTGACGAGTGTCATTGCTATCATGGCTCCCAGTGTTTGATTGGTGCCAGGAGAATGGCATGTGACTGCAGCGGTTAGGAGTAGCCATTTGTAAAAAAATACTAGGATGACAGTAGTAGCTGCAGTGCTGGATTGCCGGGGAAACAACAAGTGAGCAATGCTTCTTTAATTGCCTTACAACATTTGCAGCCATTTTTTTTATTTCAACATTTGGGCAACTCTTTACATCTCTTTAAATGTCAGGGGGTCTAAAACAGGCATGTGTTTGATTCTCCCATACACACAAACAGCAGCATTCGTGGCCAAGTGTTGTCTGGCAATGCATCTTATCTTCATTCAAGTGAGCTCAGCTGAGACAGCCAATGATCCTGAAGAATGAGCCTATTTCTAGAAAATAATCAAACCAATTCTCTAATCCTGTAAACCACCATGAAATCTATTCCTGTACTAATCCTTTTTGTGTAATAGCCTTATTGTGTGCAGTTTGAATTTACTAAATTCATTTCTCCCTGCTAATATTTGCTAAAGACTTAGTACTCTCATTCGAGTTTTGTGACATGTTTTATAAATAATACTAAATATTTTAGTAATTTTAAGCTACATGAGAAGTTATCAAAATAAAGTGACATAAAGATGCATCAGGACACAGGCTGTATCCACACCTATACAATGTATACTTAATCCACTCAAAGTTTACACTGCATACAGTTGTTGGGTTTTATCAAGTCTTATACCTTTAATTACATTCGCCATACAGCTCCTAAAATTGATGTCCATCACATGGCCAAGCATGCATTGCTTTCTATTCCTTATAACTTTAATTGATTATAGCCCCAAGTCATAAAGTATTATGACAAACACATGATAAGTGACAGGGACCTGTCCTTCACTGATCTTCCCAGTGATGCACCTTCACTCCAAGGTCAGTCATGGTGTTTTGCCTGTGACTGGGCCTATTAGGGTTAATGAGGTGTAAGAGACAAGCAAGGTAGCTACAGTAGCACAGAAAGAGTTGGATGACTGAAGACATTTGACTCTGGATGCAGCATTACTTTCCTAAACAAGACCTTAAGGCAGCTGTCTGCGGTATTTAGGTGAGTTCTATAAAATATTCATATCTATTTTTGAAATATTACGCCATGTTTACAGCACAGGGCAAGACTGCAAATCAGGTTGGTAGAGGGAGAAATATAAAACCATTTACATAGTTCACATGTTATGTGGCGTAAGGAGAAATATTATTATTTCTTTTTTTTACACAAACCCACACATATATTAAATTACTTTACACTAAATGTAACAGAATGCCACTTTATTAGAGACAACTATCTAGCAGCGATTTCACTGCATGTTGCAGTTGTCGTGCAGGAATATTGGCTCATGCGGACACGACAGTTTCTTGCAAATACTGCAAATTAGATGGCAACACTAATGCTCTATCATTCACTGAAGTCTTCTAGGCCTCCCTGGATTGATTGATTGATCTGTCCACTATAATGTGGATTAAGGCCTTAGTCACATTGGCGTTTTTTCCCGCGATTTGCGGATCGCATGACGGATGCGCATCCGCAAATCGCGTGACCAGGGCCAAAAAAATCGCCCGAAAAAACTGCTCCTAGCTGCGTTTCAATAGAAACGGGCCGGAGCTGTCCAGCGCATTGAATTCAATGGAGCCGGCAATACAGCCGGCTCCATTGAAAGCAATGCACTGCAGGCGATCTCACGATGAATTGTCAGGAAGGGCTTAAATATATAAGCCCTTCCCTGGAATTCATCCAGAAATGTGTAAAAATAAAAAAATATATATATACTCACCTTGTCCCGGCAGACGGAGTTCAGCGCGGCCGGCCTGCAGTGGGTGTGAAGGGGGTGTGAGTCAGACCTGCCCCTGATTGGTTCAGCGCTGAGCCAATCAGAGGCAGCACTCACTCACCCATTCATGAATTCATGAATGGGTGTGAGTGAGACCTGCCTCTGATTGGCTCAGTGCTGAGCCAATCAGGGACAGGTCTGACTCACACCCCCTTCACACCCACTGCAGGCCGGCCGCGCTGAACTTCGTCTGCCGGGACAAGGTGAGTATATATTTTTTTTTTAATTTTTACACATTTCTGGATGAATTGCAGGGAAGGGCTTATATATTTAAGCCCTTCCCAATAATTCATCCCGCGCTCGCCCGCAGCGCATTGCTTTCAATGGAGCCGGCTGTATTGCCGGCTCCATTGAATTCAATGCGCTGGGCAGCTCCGGCCCGTTTCTAATGAAACGCGGCTAGGAGCAGATTTTTCGGGCGATTTTTTTGCCCTGGTCACGCGATTTGCGGATGCGCATCCGTCATGCGATCCGCAAATCGCGCAAAAAAACGCCCGTGTGACTAAGGCCTGAAACTGATCTGCAGAGAATGTGCTCACTTGATTTTATGGTGCACTCTGGGATCTAATTTCCATACAGGGAAGATCGACTTGTGAAAGGGCAGGTGTCTCTAATAAAGTGGCTGTTCACTAAACATTTATACACTTTGTATTAGTAAAAAATGGACATTTACCAAGTCATAAAGGAAATTTGTCAGCCAGTAGCACACTTCCCCAAAGCCTGCAATGTGCTGTAGCCTCTTAGAGCCATTGGCATACTCTTTTACCACATAGGTGACAAAACTTGAAGTCATGATGGAGTAGCCAACCAGAATAGATAGTGCCACCAGTGTATTCACCAAGATGGTGGTCCTGCAAAAAGACAAGAATGAGACTGTGAGGTAGGAGCATGCACTCGGCAGATTGCAGCTGTATAGTATTAGAGCTCCTTCCTCTCTCGGCTATTACTTATGAATAAAAACACAGAGAGGACGGCTACACAGTTGTTAAAGAGATAAATAATGGTGCCTGGAAAACCAGAGAGGTAAATACATCTTCTGCATTACTGCAGCACGGCTTTTATGAGCGTGACCATAATACCCAGAAACATATTAAAGCCCTAACAGAAAGAAGTCTTTCTAGAAATCTGGAATCCCAGAGGAGCATGAGGCGACATAAAAGACGGCAATATATTTTGTGTGAGGCTGGAATGTTTGTATGCAAGCCTTGCTACTGCATTCTTTTTTGTGCAATGACATTTCTTTTCTGCTATGGCTTTAACTAACCACTAAATTACAGAGAAGTTATTTTGCCATCCCTATTTAACTAATCATTGTTCTGCGACGTCCCAAATAGTTTAAAATAGTAATACAGTAGAAAAGGTGTACAGCATTTACAATACATACAGTATTTGTCTTGAAGGGCATCTAGCTCATAAAGTGATACTACTAAGGTTATAACTAGTGATGAGTGATCATACTCGCTAAGGGCAATTGCTCGAGCGAGCATTGCCCTTAGCAAGTACCTGCCCGCTCGAGTGAAAAGGTTGGCTGCCGGCAGCGGGCGGGGAGCGGCGGGGGAGAGCGGGGAGGAACGGAGGGGAGATCTCTCTCTCCCTCTCTGCCCCCCGCACCCCTGCTTACTGCCGCAACTCATCTGTCAGCCGCGCCGGCAGCTGAACCTTTTCTCCCGAGCGGGCAGGTACTCGCTAAGGGCAATGGTCTCTCGAGCAATTGCCCTTAGCGAGTATGCTCGCTCATATCTAGTTATAACCTAATGGGTGCTGACTGTATTCACTGTAATAGCTGCACTCAGAGGTGTAACTTGAAGCTCCTGGGCCCCAGTGCAAAAACCTGTAACAGGGCCCCCAACTATGGCCGCCTGCAC
Organism: Eleutherodactylus coqui; assembly: GCF_035609145.1. Taxonomy (NCBI): domain Eukaryota; kingdom Metazoa; phylum Chordata; class Amphibia; order Anura; family Eleutherodactylidae; genus Eleutherodactylus; species Eleutherodactylus coqui. The sequence goes on along the minus strand of NC_089844.1, from coordinate 50,469,107 downwards.
ACGGGCGGAAATCCCGCAGCGGGATTTCCGCCACTGAAAGCCTGCATAGGAGTGTATTACAATACGCACTCCTATGCAGACGGCCACGGTTTGGCCGCGCGAAACTTCGCGCGGCATGTCCTATTTTTGTGCGGGGCTCGCAGAGCCTCGCACAGAGACGTCACTCACCCGGCCGCCGGCTCCGGTCTGCGCATGTGCCGGCTGCTCGGCAGCCGGCACATGAAAGAGCCGGGGCCGTCAGGCGCGGGTGAGTACGCACTCGTCTCTGCAGGCGCTGGGGTCGGGTCCCACGGCGAGAATTCTCGCCGCCGGATCCGACCCGCTCGTTTGCAGGCGGCCTATAATGCTTTATTCATAGTACTGGGCTCCCTTTATGGAGAAGAGAGGCCTTATGGGCCCCCTAACTCTCCTGGGCCCGGGTGCAACCGAATTCCCTGCATCCTCTATAGTTACGCCCCTGGCTGCACTAATAGTTTGGGAAGCAGTGCTCTGCATCTGTTTACCAACCAGATCTAACAGAATAATATGTGGTGAGCCCCCTATATCGATAGTGAACCGTCATCAATTATACACTGGACATTTTTAGTGCCCACGATACATAACTGGGCATCTTGTAGATGTTATGATTAATAGTTATGTGAATGTTATGATTTTGTTTATTTTATTTTAATTTTCTCTTTCCAGAAGTCATAACTTTTTTTTAGCTTTATTACTTGGCTGCTGTATGAGGCCATGAATTATCACAATACATACAGACTTGTCCATGCCTACCTTGACTTCAATTCATTTAAAGACTCCAATCTCCCATAATCCAGTACAAAAATGTACATATTACAGTATTCTTTATTTAACATGGGAGCTTCCGTTGGAAGCATCAATCAGACTTATCCGGTAAAAAACGCATATACATTGAACATACATGTTTTGTTTCTGCCAGAGGCATCCATCAAACATACTTTTTTACTTCATTTTGCACCCTGCAGCTCAGTGATGTCACATCAAAGGGGTTTTCCTGGGACTAAAATATTGTTGACCTGTCCTTAGATAAGTCATGAATATCAGAGTGACATGGATCTGATTCACAGCATCCCCACAATCAGCTGAAGAAAGACACTGCAGCGTTCAGGGAAGTGCTACAGCCTTCTCCTCTGCCTCATCACATTTTAGTCACATGATCTTTGTGTAGCTCAATCCCATTCAAGTTAATTCCAGGCATCGCTTCTACGCAATCTATGGCACTTTGTCTGGTATACTTTGATGAGACCGCAGCTGTTTGGTGGGGAGAACCAGGAATCAGGCCAATCTAATATTGATCATCTATTATAAGTCAACTATATCTAAGTCCTTAATTTCTTACAACGTGACATTTATATCATATTGCAATAGCTTATACATTATCTGTAAAACAGAGCATTATACCACACAACACGTTTTTTTTTCCAAAAAAAATAACTTATAGTTGTATTCCGTATGTGTATGTTTGCTCTTCTGTGGCTAATTGGAGGCTGTAGAGATTTTGGTTAAGATAGAATGTAAAAAAAAAAATGTTAATTTAAAAACTCTGAGAGTGAACAAGCTGGACCACATATTCAGGCTTCGGTCACACTGGCGTTTTTTCCCGCGATTTGCAGATCGCATAACGAATTTAAAATCGCCGCCTGCTGAATGGGCTGCCTCTGATTGGTCACAGCCCTCACCAATCAGAGGCAGCTCTCACTCACCCATTCATGAATTCATGAATGGGTGAGTGCTGCCTCTGATTGGCTGAGCGCAGGGACCAATCAGGGGCAGCTCTCAGCTGTCATTCAATAGCTGAGAGCTGCCTCTGATTGGTCCCTGCGCTCAGCCAATCAGAGGCAGCACTCACTCACCCAGTGAGAGCTGCCTTTGATTGGTGAGGGCTATGACCAATCAGAGGCAGCCCATTCAGCAGGCGGGGATTTTAAACCCCCGTCTGCTGAATACTACACAGAGCAGTTCAGGAGAACTGCCGGCCGGACGCGGCTGAACTCCGGCTGCAGGGAAAAGGTGAGTATACATTTTTTTTTATTTTTACACATTTTAGGATGATTTTCAGGGAAGGGCTTATATTTTTAAGCCCTTCCCGAAAATTCATCCCGCGCTCGTCGGCAGCCCATTGCTTTCAATGGAGCCGGCTGTATTGCCGGCTCCATTGAATTCAATGGGCGAACATCGTTCTTCTCTGCCACAGCTGTTACAGCTGTGGCAGAGGAGAAGGATCTTTAGTATATGTTCACAATGGGGTCGGCGCTGCTGCTGCCGGCCCCATTGAGCGCATATATAGAACACAGCGATGCGCAGAACGCAGATAAGCGCGTTATGCGAATCGTTGTGTCCTATAATTGATCGCATATCCGCATAAAAAGCGGACATGTGACCGATCCCATTGGGATGCATTTGGTCTAAAGATCTGCAGATCGCAAGCGCGTCTGCAGATCGGACCAAAAACCGGTCGTGTGACCGAGGCCTCAGGAAGAGTAAAGAACCATTCTTTTGTTCTTGTTTTGAACCTGAGCTAGAAATGTAGGATAATATGGTTAGAATGTAAACACTGATTATAAATTGTAATTATAAACGGAATTGAAATGTTCTTACATGGCTCCTTGTGATACAGCTCCAGCCAGAGGCTTGTTGTAGACTGAAATGCCTGTAGAGAAAAATATTTTATAGCCATGCTTAGTGCTTCTGACATCCTATCATATACTACGGTGTGGTGAATGGCTGTGCATTATACTTTTTCAAGCAACAGATATAATCAACTGCAAGTAACCAAGTTTATTATTTATTTGTTATTTATTTCGTTTACTGTAATTATTCTCTCACAACTCTTTAGGCTGGATTCACACAAGCGTATGCACATTTGCACCGTGTTTTAGTGGAATGGGCATTGCATATTTGCGTGTGCTCTTGTGTTTTTTACTATACTTGTGTCAAAAGCGGTGTTGTGTCTCCTTAAGGAGAGCACTCAAAAAGTGTGTGGGGACACCTAGGGGTTGAGTGGATCAGAGGATGGTATAGTCTCTCCCCAAGGAGAGCACCTAGAAGTGGTGTGGGGACACCTAAGAGCTAAGTAAGTAGACTTCTAAGGCAATGCTCCTCTGGGAAATTTATGCAAATCAGAAAGATGGAAAAATACTATGGTATTTTTCCATCTTTCTGAATTACTGTACTTGCTGCGTGCACAAATCGTGTGCATTTGCACAGGGAAAAAATATGCAAAGATGCTCTCAGCCATTGAAGTGGCCAATTCGTTTCATGACTTCAAAATATTATGTTTCCTCGCACAAATGAGCAGGAAAATAGAACATACTGCGTATTTTTTGGGGCGACCAAAATGTACCTACAAAATATGCGCATGTGAACAATCCTATTGAAAACAGTGGGTTCTATTTTCTGCGTATTGCAAGCGCAAATATGCTTGTGGGAATCCAGCCTTAGAGAAATCATAAGAAGCGCAAACAATCAGACTGAATCTACTTATGGTCATAACAGGAGACCATTCAGTTATGTGAAAAGAAGAAATTTGCTTCAAATGAACTCCTCAGTAATTTCAGATCAGATTCGTTTGTTCTATAGGGAAAGGACATTACAGTTTTGAATGAACAGAGCTCGTTTTACTTTAAACAATTGTAGTTCCGCCCATATTAAATCTTGCATCCAAGCTAGACACGACCCAACAGGGTGCATAGAGCCTCCATGGCCGCCCATATCATATCTGGTATCCAAGCTAGAAACAGTATAATGGGGTACTAGAGCCTCCATACCTGCCTGTATCAATCTTGTATCCAAGCTAGAAGCAGTATAACAGGGTACTAAAGCCTCCATGCCTGCCCATATCACATCTTGCATCCAAGCTAAAGATGGGCTAGTAGGGCACTAGAGCCTCCATGCCTCCCTGTATCACATCTTGTATCCAAGCTAGAGCCGGTACAACAGGGTACTAGAACCTGCGTGCCCACCCATATCACTTCTTGTATCCAAGCTAGAGTCAGTATAACAGAGTACTAGAGCCTCCATGCCTGCCCGTATGACATCTTGCCTGTATCACTTCTAGGTGCTTGATTTTGTTTTGACAATGAGCGTATACTGAACTATCCGGTGGCCATAGAAGGAATATATGTTAGAGAGACAGAATAATGCACAAAACCAAGACTTCCAAAGACACACACTGCTCCTGGGTGTTACGTCTATCTCCTGGGATCTGTGGTACTACAGATGATCTGCAGCTTTCTTGCTCTGGTGTTGGGGATTTGGGCTGACTGGGCATGTGTGTGTCTCCAGTCAGCCAATCACTATAGATCAGCACACATATAAGCTGTCTTTCCAGGTGTGGGTGTGGTCAGCTGTCTCTGTACTCATTCTCTCTCACTCTGTGGTGTGAGCAGCTTCTATGTGTGGTGGCTGCAAGAAAGGTTTGTGTTTTGTGTTTATTTGTTTGGTTGTGTTGGTGGACTCCTGGTTAGTGTAGGGACTAGCGATATAGCCAGGAGCTGTAAAGTGGCCCGCTAGCTTCCATATTTTGATCAAAATGTCAACTAATACCTGGCATTTATAGCATTAACATCTGCTACTAGTGTTTGCATTTTGGCTCTGTATGTCTTCTTACCCTGTCCAGTTGTCCCTATCAGTGGTGGCATGTGTGTGTGTCCTATCCAGGGTGCGTGGGTACCTAGGAGCAGCTAGGGCCCAGTCCCGAAGACCGCTGGGCTGCCCTTAATTGGGGCGATGTCTCCGCTCATGTAGGTCTGTGTTACTAACCCTAAAAGAAGATAGGGGAGGTGCTAATCTGTAGTAGTTCACCTGGTGTTCCCCATCAATCTGGGTCACGTTCGTGTTGGCCCGATGCTTACTTGCCCGCACGAACCTAACATTGGGCTCTCTTCTGACTCAGAACCATACAATGGATGCTATATTTCTTATTTGATTCACAGGTTGAAAATTACACTTAAATCCAAATGTCCTGGCCGAGGCTGTGAACCAGAGTTCTAAAGCAGCAAAGTGACAGGGTGAAAATCTCCTTTATTGGACTTTTTATAATCATTTTTTTTACAGGAAGCCTAAGTCGAACCCCGAAAATAGGATTTGATTTCCTTCCAAATCACTAAAGCCGCAGCAGACTTTTATCTGTCCTTTTCAACTGTCAAAAGCTCTTGTACTTCAGAGTAGTTTATCTCCATTTATTGTAGTGCAGTCTGTCATTTATTCCCAATGGGAAAGTAAAGGAACAGAAAGCGCAGAAGTAAGGAAAATAAATTCTACAGTATGAATGGCAATCAGAAAATGGCTCGAAGACCGGCCCAGTGGTTGAAGCAATGAAAGCTAAAATTTTTTAGATGAAAAATATATGTAATAATATTAGGGTCAACGCAGACATGTTTATGATAGCACAAGCTGATGATATTGTTCAGGTTCTTAAATAATATTATCTATTTTTGCAACATAACATTCTTTAACCAAAAGCTGAAGGAATCACTGGCATAAAATTAGCAGGGTTCATAAGGTCCCCCAAGTTTTTTTGAGGCTCAGTGTGGTGAAATAACATAAAAACAAAAACAAAATAAAAACAAATTCACCTCAACCAGTGCTTTTCCTGCTGCTTTCTACTACCTGCTAAAAATCACCACCATGTGATATTTATTCTCTACCTGAAACTTGAAAGGAATCTGTCATCTACTTTTATTTCCATAAGCCAAGCTTAAGGGCTGAAAGTAGGTGACCCACTGAGTCCGGGGATGTAAGTGTTATACTCATCTTCCCCGTTGTTTCCCCAGTGTGAGCACTAAAAGCTGCCGCACAATGCATTGAGCGGCCGGCAAAGTAGCTCGTCCATTCAAATTTTATAATGGGCAGACTACTTATCAGCACCGCTCATGGCACTGCAGCAGTGGCTTCCAGGGCTGATATTGGGGGAACGACAGGGAGGCAAGTGCAAGACACCTTCGGATTCCATGGGTCACCTACTCTCAGCCCATAAGCTTAGTTTATAGGGCTAAAAGCAGGTAACGGAGACTGGTTAACCATTATCACTAATCACAAGTAGTATAAAATATAACCTTTTATTTATAATAATTAAAAACCTTTAATCATTATGTTTATAAACATGGTGCTCTGTCGAGTAATAAGTTACTCGATATTTTTTCTAGTGATGCGAGATCGAATGCCTCGCGGCGCAGAGAAAAGGCTGCAAAATCGCTCATTATTTTCAATGGGGCAGGCAGCAGCAGCGCCTGCCCAATTGAAAACATAGGGAGTACATTGTGGACTTCTGCCACAGCTGAAGATTCCGTCATCCTGGGGGGGACCAAGGAATTCTCTGCCACAGCTGTCACAGCTGTGGCAGAAGTCATTGATGCAATCCCATTGCTTTCAATGGGGTCAGCACTGCTGCAGCCCCATTGGAATCAGTGGGTTGTAGGCAAACCCTGCAGCGATGATTTTTCGGGGAAGGGCTTAAAATATAAGCCCTTCCCTGAAAATCATCCATAGCTGTAAAAAAACGTTTAAAAAAAAATTATACTCACCTAGAAGTCTCTTCTCTCCAGCAAGGCTGTCTTCTTCTGTGTTCTGGAGGCTGGGGATTAAAAAATCCCCACCCCCAGAAAGCACTGGTCTCATTGGCTGAGCCATGAATTCAATGAATGGCTGAGAGCTGGCTGTGATTGGCTGAGTGCTGTGACCAATCACAGGCAGCGCTCAGCTGTCATTCAATGGCTGAGCACTGCCTGTGATTGGCTGAGCGCTTACCCAATGAGACCAGTGCTTTCTGGGGGCAGGGATTTTTCAATCCCCAGTCTCCAGAACACAGAAGAGGACTGCCTTGCCGGAGAGAAGAGCCGTATGGCTCTTCTAGGTGAGTATAATTTTTGTTTTTACTGCTAGGGATGATTTTCAGGGAAGGTCTTATATTTCAAGCCTTTCCCTGAAAATCATTGCTGGGGGGTTGCCTGCAATCCATTGCTTTTAATGGGGCTGCAGCAGTGCCGACCCCATTGAAAGCAATGGGATAGCATCACTGACTTCTGCCACAACTGTGACAGCTGTGGCAGAAGATTCATTGGTCCCTGCAGGGAAAACAGCTGTGGCAGAAGTCCGCAATGTACTCCCTATGTTTTCAATGGAGCTGGAACTGCTGCCGCTGGCCCCATTGAAAATACTGAGGGTTATTGCAGATTTTTTCTCTGCACTGTGAGACTTGAGAATAAAAATCGCAAATGAGTATGAAACCATTGAAAATCATTTTTTAATAATCATCGCTCTCGCATCGCAAGGAAAAATATTGCTAGTGGGTAGGCACCCTAAGACACATAGAACATGAAACATGCCTCAGCCAGAAGGTGCAGCGGCCAAAGCAGAGACTGGATGAGTGCTGGGTTAGTGCAGTGCTTGCCAGCACCTTGTGAAAGCCCCCTCTGCTAGTCAAGTACCACGGGAGGGAAGGGGTTAGCAGAGGTACTTTTGTGCCATGTTTTAAGGTCCAGTGTGGAGCAGCTGGGGAGGTTCTGCCCACTCTATGATGTGGGCAGTGATGTGGCTAGTGTGTTACCACCCAGAAGAAGCCCACTGGTAGAGCTGGAGGTGTGAGGAAGGGAGATTCTGCCTTTCCCCTCTGGAATGAGACAGAAAGCTCTGGAAAGTTCTGGGCACAGGGAGGTGTTAGATATGAAAGGACAGAGCTGCAGATGACTGGTTGCGTGAAGCTTCAGTGTGGAGAGAGAGCAGTAGATGCAGCAAGAGACAGTAGCAGCTCCTATGTGTGAGATGAGCTAGCAGCACAACCAACTCTTAGAGTGTTGGAAGCTGCTAATTAGGGTAGTGGCATGGGCTGCATTCCCCCTACCAGGAAAGGAGCCAAGATGTCAGCAGCCAAATGGCTGCAATGGCCTAAGAGCTACGTCGGGCCCTGATAAGCTGGGGGCCAAAGTCCACCAAAAGAGTCCCAATGACCAGAGACCAAAGGGCAGGCTAGGATGCGATGGCCTGCGAACAAGAGAGTTTAGAGTACTGTTGCAAAGATGGCAGATTGGGGAACCAAAGGAAGATAGACATTGCTGCAGCGTTAGAACGTAAATTAGGGTTGGCCTCATTTCGATGAGCATAACATGTGACTTTAAGTTCTAGCAGGCCTGCTGGCAGGGTTAAAGTTATGGACAGTGACCAGAGACATAGAGCACTGTGGAGATTGTACAGTGGGTTTGTGGGGAATCATAATTCCAGTTTACGTGTGATATTTTCATAGAATATGGAAGCTATTAATGCTATGCACATGTGGCATATATTATTTAAGAAGTGAATGCAAGAAAAGGTGGTTGTAGACGCAATTCCTTTTTTTCCTTCCTGAGGTCGTTTTCTTACAGCCAAGAAAATCGAGTGAGATTTGTGCATTGGACAAATCCTGCACGGATATGAACCCCATTCTTTTCAATGGGGTCAAACACATGAGCAATGCTTTCCCATGGGGAACAAAATGCGGCATCCCCTATCTTTGGGTGTGCAGTCGCATCGCCCATTGTCTTCAAAGGGACTGGCAGCAGCATCGCACCACGTGCTAGGTGCATGTGGTGCAATGCGAGGTCTCCCCACTAAAAACAATGGGAGACTCTCCATGATCCTCTGCCATGGCTGTCAGCCGTGGCAGAGGATCGCTACTTCCCTGAAGTGATGCAAGATGGTTTTGACATAACAACACCTCGTATCCGCTGGGAAATTGCATCTTGGCGAGCGTGAAATCGAGTCGTAATCGCATTCGCCTATGTGAAGTAAGCCTTAAAGAGACACAAGACGTGATGTTAAACTTGACTCCTCTGTTTCTATTAATAAATCCAGCATACAATAAACATATTTCTGGACTGTTGCGCCCTTTCCTCCAGGTTTAAGCTGGGGACACACAGCCAGCACTGATGTGTTCTGTCTGAAGAGGAGTGGAGCACTGCGCCTACAATCACTTTTTTATTACATTCACTACATGCATTTGCACGTCCTCCTGGAAAGGTGTGATGTTTCGTAGGATGGCTGCACCTTTTACATATATCAACAACTGAGCATTTCTCACTCCCATAATTAGAAAAGGGAGAAGAGAGAGTAACTCCTAAACCAATACAAAGATTCATAGACTTCCTCAGGTACACGCTCCACTCTCGCTTTTCTCTTCTCATCTTTCATCATATATTATGTAAGGGCGCAGCTGAACATCTGAGAGAAAATGTGACATAGCCAGGGAAAGACCTATATGTATGTGATGTCTACGATGTCGTACATTCCCTTTGTGAGACGCAGCCTCAACAGGGCAGGATAAGGTCTAGACTATGTGTAGCACAGGTGATTATGGCCAACTGACATGAGCAGGTAAGCTGCTACAGCCCAGTTCGGGAAAGTGATGTAATGAACTGTAAGCATCATCCTATGTTATAATGTAATGTTCAAGTAGTTGAGCCCTCCAATAGACTGTTAAACCAGTGCGGTCTCCATTTCTCTCTGTGACCGCCGTGCCATAGCACCACCCACCTGTAACACAAGTATTTGTCCTTAGCTCAAAATTTCGTTTATAAAAGTATGTAGAATCCGGCTGTGAGGGTTTCTTTTGCAAATGCCCCATGAAGAATGAAGCAAGTAAAGCATCTGTATAACATCGGAGATAATGCCTGGTTATTTTTAGCAGAACAGTGGCACAAGTGCAGTAGTAGTTAGGAAACTGACTCAAGGGATTCTCCCTGGCGATCTGAAGGAGAAACTAAAAGCTATAATCATGATGGACAGTGGTATAATTAAGCTGTAATGTCAGTGGGATTGAATGCAGGACCTGCATAATGGCTTCTCACTGCAAGATAAATGCAGGCCTAAATCTAACGTGTTTATGGAAAATAAGCGGTGTCTAGAGATCATCAAAATGCTTTATTTTTTCAGAAAAAAAATCACAAGTCCTCCAAGAATCACTTCCACCACTACTATTGTTTGCACTGTTGCTAACTTACTAAACTTATATCAAATATTTATTGGTTTCTGCGCATTGCTCAGTGGGAGGTTTGAGCATTTAATTAGAGGTCTATGTTTCAGATGGGAAATTGAGCATTTTAGCTCTGTAGATGACATCTTTACCCAGTAGTAAATGCATATTTAGACCTTAATTAAGAGACATAAAGAAAAAATAGATTCAAGTCCTTCAAGCACTACATGGGCTGGGGGCTATTTGCTTTGCATGTGAAGTAGGTTACAGCTGTGTGAACAGCATGCTACCTATTTCATATTCAACCCATGGAGATACCTTGGTACATTCATGTAGCTTCAAACACTGGCGTCATGCATCAATTTTACATGAAATGTCGGATACTGAACTTTTATGTACTAGTTGTCCTTCTCTGCGCCCAGAATCTTGATATGGTCATCTTATGATACTAGAATAAACTTGGTGATGCTGTTTTCATATACTGTATCACATACGTATACTTGACTGTTACTTCACCTTTTTGTCAGACTGATTATTTGATACGGTTTTACTTACTATATTGTGAAGACTCTGCACTTGGCAGATTGGCCCTCAGAAGGAAGTTGCTGAAGCTGTTCAGGAAAGCTGGCAGACTGTGAGGACCCTTATAGTTATACCAAACCTGGACATGAGCAGAAATGGTCATGAGAAATATTGAGCAATCAGATCCAGGAACGGGTGGATAATACAAAGTTTAACTAACCCCAACAATTTTTCAATATAATAGCTAGCAGTGGATTTCTACCCATTGTTAGGTTAAATAATAATATACAAGAGCTTAAAGGAGTTTTCGAGGAGTGAAAAAAATTATGAAAGCAAGGGTAGGTTACAAATAGGGAAATGAGTCATACTTACCTTTTGCATGGTTCCCCCATCTCCTGGTCCGATGCAGAAGCACTGGTCACTGCCTCTTCGACCTTGGAAGAAGCTGAGGCGGTCATATGCCATTCACTCAGCCAATCACAAGCTTCAGCGATGATTCTTCCATGAAAGGCATGTGAACGCTGAGGCCTGTGATTGGCTGAGCGGTGAGGCGCACAATGAACGGCACATGACTTCTAGCATGTCTTATTTTTCTATTTTTAACTTTTTCTTGCCTATCCAATGCTTTTTCCAAACCCATAAACCCCTTAAACTGGATAATTGGCAAACCACCATTTTGCAATTGACTATTATAAAGGGGCTGTCTCATCAGGCTACATGACTATTGTAGAGGGGGTTCTCCTGCTCTTCACTAACCTCTACAAGACAAAGTGGAGAACCACTAAATAGCAGTTCTCACACTGGCTGTCCTTGGTATTGGAATGACCACCATGTGACGGCAGATTCACACATTCCATAAGAATCTGCCCCAAATTCCACATGTCCTACATGAAGTGTTTGGTGTGGATTTGTCATGGAAATGGTGCAGAAATGTTGAGGATTCCACTATTTTTATTGTTAGGGATGTAATCTAAAGCAATTCTGCACCATTTCATTTCCACATCAAAATTCCCATGTAAGACATGGAATTTTATGCATTTTTTGTGGCAGATTTTTATGTCACACATGAATTTACGCTAATGCTATATTTATCCTGCAGAAGCTGGTGCACAGGTAATGACCAGATGATGGCAACTTCCACCGACAGAAGCAGCGGTTTGCCAGGGGTTCTCTGGAACTGGACCTGCAGATAGCGGCAGGTCCCATATTAAAGAGATTGTCTGTAATGACAGGAATAAGGACCAAGCTTAACTCTTTCCAATCCAATTTGTATCCTGGTTTTCCTAGGGGGGCTTACTGTTTTTCTGCCTTTATACAACAGCGCTATCTGCTGGCTAAAGCCAATACTGCATGGGGTGACACGTTGGATAGGCTCCAACAGCAGAGAGGCTGGCAATATACAGTAAGAGAACCCCAACGGTCGTCTTCCAACATCGGAGCTGTACAGCCTTAAATCATAATGTCTTCAGAAGTCAGACAGTGGATTGGAAATGGTTAATTTTCAGTGTTGTCCAGTTAGAAATAACAGCATATTTTGCTATTGTATGTTGATAAATTTAAATTATTAATTAAAAATATATAATCTAATATAGAGCAGCAACTGTTCTCTGATTTTTAGTGAACCGATTACTATTCAATAGTACAGTATTATAATATATAGTATAATACAGAATTTACTATTTGTTTTGCTGAACAGATTTCCTTTGGAACTGAAGGTTTTCTAGAAAAGGAATAAGTGAACTTTTGTTGAAACTAAATAAGAACATCAAAGCAGACAGATATTTCCCAATAAGACCCGTGAAGGCAGCAGTGTGATGAAAAAGCAGATATTGCGAAGACCACTTCAGATGGAAACATTTTTATTAAGAACTATAGCAAACAAGTAAATTAAGCTTTCATAAGACTAAGGTGCATCATCTTGACTTGTATTTTTTGTATTACCTTACTCAGAGTCAGGTTTGCAGACACAGGTTCAATACTAGTTATCTGCGATGCAGGAATGCCAAAACTCCATCCTCCATACCTAGACACAAACAACTATTTATCACAGTGATACTAATCATCAGATCCTATACATTCATGTGTGATTACAGTTATCCCCAATCACCCTCTTCTCCCACATCGTACCCACAGGGGACCTACAAGCTGAGATATAGTCAGTTGACTCTCACAGTAAAGCTGTTATAGGGGTTGTCTCATCATTGAAGCAACCCAGTGAATAGATGATCACCATGAGTCCAACTTCAGAAATATCTGGTGATCAGCCGTTATTAGTGATGGGGGGGCTGCGGCACGCTACACTTGTACATGTGGTATATGACAGCCATTCAAATAAGTAGCCAACTCTGTAATACTTAGATGGGTCTGGTATTCTAGAGCAAGAGAAGAGTTTTGTTATTGGATTTCCACTCTCGCTAGTACTGTAGGAGTTCAAATTCCCTAGGAGGACTTACAGAAAGGGTTTGCTTCCATGAGTGTCCCTGTGGCTGCCTGTGACATGAAAGGGACACTGTGGACACCGGTAAAGTTATTTTCCCTGCAGGGACGGAATTTTATTAGGGAAAGATGTTTGATAGCGACTGCAATGTTTTCCAATGTCACTGGTACAAATGGACAACGTAAGCAGCTCTATGTTTGAAAGACCTCACCAAACAGAGCCCGATTTATGAACTTCTGGACAACTGTGTGTGACATGGGGAAGAGGTTGTCGAGATTAGAAAAACAGTGCCATTTACTTCCAAACAACAATGCCACACCTGTCTACAGGTTGTGTTTGGTATTGCAGCTAAGCTCCATCCACATCATGAAATGCAATACCAGAAAAAACCCTTGGTAAGGTATGTTTTTGGAAGAAAGCTGAAATGTCTTTCAGATCCTGGACAACCCCTTTAAGCACTTATTCCCATGGCTGTATGCATAAAACGCTGCATGTACCATGCAACGTTTTACTGCCGTGCGAGCCGGTGCTGAGAGTAAGGCAACGATTGTGCATTGCGCATTACAGTGTAGCTAAATGCATGCTGCCACATGCAATGTGACTAGTTTTTGTTGAATTAGATTTTGTGTGACTAGTTTTTTTGTTCCCCACCGTGTGTCACAGCGGCGTTGTGTACTCAACGCCGAACATACTCTTTAAAAATAAAGAGCGCAGAGCATACATACAACCAAAATATCGTCTCAGACCCAACAATGGAGAATAGTGTTCAAAAGACTCTGCTACAGAGTGCACAAACTTACAGACTTTGGACAAATTGCATGGTCGTTGCAAGGAGATAGCCCTCCATGTTTTTGCCTGTCAGATTGTACATCATTTGTTTAGAGTAAGTCATCCGATGGGGAGGACTGGCATCAGGTGGATTACAGACCTGGGTAATACAACACAGAAGGCTCAAAACATGATACAAATACAGTGGAACCTCTTTGAGACAATCACCCCAAATTTGCATTGTAAAATGGTTTTCTAAAGTGAGGTATTCTCAATGATAGTCAGTACACATAATATATGGGGTAGTGAAAATCTGTCACAGGAAATCTGTTCTGGAGAAGAAGTGGTCTTTTGGAGAGGTTTCAGTGTATCCATCTCATACATAACTGTGGGGCAGCGCAATCAATACTTCATATCTGTTACAGATTTGCCAAAAACACTAGTACTGCTATAAGAGTCATTTATAACTTCTTCTGCGCAAAGGCGATGAAAAAAAAAATCACAGTGATTCCCGTGATTCTTAAAGTTTTTAAAGATTTTTTTATGTATAAAATACAAGCAGCTCTTGTGTTCTGAATTTTGCATGATAACTAGAGATGAGCGAGCACCAAAATGCTCGGGTGCTCGTTACTCGGGACGAACTTTTCGCGATGCTCGAGGGTTCGTTTCGAATAACGAACCCCATTGAAGTCAATGGGCGACCCGAGCATTTTTGTATTTCGCCGATGCTCGCTAAGGTTTCCTTGTGTGAAAATCTGGGCAATTCAAGAAAGTGATGGGAACGACACAGCAACGGATAGGGCAGGCGAGGGGCTACATGTTGGGCTGCATCTCAAGTTCACAGGTTCCACTATTAAGCCACAATAGCGGCAAGAGTGGGCCCCCCCCCCCCTCCCAAAAACTTTTACTTCTGAAAAGCCCTCATTAGCATGGCATACCTTAGCTAAGCACCACACTAGCTACAACAAAGCACAATCACTGCCTGCATGACACTCCACTGCCACTTCTCCTGGGTTACATGCTGCCCAACCCCCTCCCCCCCCACAGCGCACACCAAAGTGTCCCTGGGCAGCCTTCAGCTGCCCTCATGCCACACCACCCTCATGTCTATTTAGAAGTGCGTCTGCCATGACGAGGAACCGCAGGCACACACTGCAGAGGGTTGGCACGGCTAGGCAGCGACCCTCTTTAAAAGGGGCGGGGCGATAGCCCACAATGCTGTACAGAAGCAATGAGAAATAGAATCCTGTGCCACCGCCATCAGGAGCTGCACACGTGGGCATAGCAATGGGGAACCTATGTGCCACACACTATTCATTCTGTCAAGGTGTCTGCATGCCCCAGTCAGACCGGGCTTTTTAATTCATAGACACAGGCAGGTACAACTCCCTATTGTGAAGTCCCTGTCGACCGACAGCATGGGTGGCTCCCTGGAACCCACCGGCGATAAACAAAAATATCCCATTGCATTGCCCAACACAGCTGAGGTAGTAATGTCGTGCTTAATGCAGGTGGGCTTCGGCCCACACTGCATGCCCCAGTCAGACTGGGGTTCTTTACAAGTGGAAACAGATGCATTTATAATTCCCTGTGGACCCACAGCATGGGTGGGTGCCAGGAAGCCACCGGCGGTACATAGAAATATCCCATTGCATTGCCCAACACAGCTGAGGTAGTAATGTCGTGCTTAATGCAGGTGGGCTTCGGCCCACACTGCATGCCCCAGTCAGACTGGGGTTCTTTACAAGTGGAAACAGATACATTTATAATTCCCTGTGGACCCACAGCATGGGTGGCTCCCTGGAACCCACCGGCGGTACATAGAAATATCCCATTGCATTGCCCAACACAGCTGAGGTAGTAATGTCGTGCTTAATGCAGGTGGGCTTCGGCCCACACTGCATGCCCCAGTCAGACTGGGGTTCTTTACAAGTGGAAACAGATGCATTTATAATTCCCTGTGGACCCACAGCATGGGTGGCTCCCTGGAACCCACCGGCGGTACATAGAAATATCCCATTGCATTGCCCAACACAGCTGAGGTAGTAATGTCGTGCTTAATGCAGGTGGGCTTCGGCCCACACTGCATGCCCCAGTCTGACTGGGGTTCTTTACAAGTGGAAACAGATGCATTTATAATTCCCTGTGGACCCACAGCATGGGTGGGTGCCAGGAAGTCACCGGCGGTACATAGAAATATCCCATTGCAGTGCCCAACACAGCTGAGGTAGTAATGTCGTGCTTAATGCAGGTGGGCTTCGGCCCACACTGCATGCCCCAGTCTGACTGGGGTTCTTTAGATGTGGAAACAGATGCATTTATAATTCTCTGTGGACCCACAGCATGGGTGGGTGCCAGGAAGCCACCGGCGGTACATAAATATATCCCATTGCAGTGCCCAACACAGCGGATGTAACGTCAGCTGTAATGCAGGTGGGCTAAAAATTCATTTGATTACACTGTAGGCGAGGGCCCACAAAAATTGCTGTATCAACTGTACTAATGTACATCAGAAAAATTGGCCCTGGCCAACCAAGAGGGCAGGTGAAACCCATTAATCGCTTTGGTTAATGTGGCTTAAGTGGTAACTAGGCCTGGAGGCAGCCCAGTTTAACGAAAAATTGGTTCAAGTTAAAGTTTCAACGCTTTTAATAGCATTGAAACATATAAAAATTGCTTAGAAAAATTAGATGAGTGAGCCTTGTGGCCCTAAGAAAAATTGCCCGTTCGGCCTGATTACGTCAGGTTTCAGGAGGAGGAGCAGGAGGAGGAGGAGGAATATTAGACACAGATTGATGAAGCAGAAATGTCCCCATTTTGGATGGTGAGAGAGAACGTAGCTTCCATCCGCGGGTGCAGCCTACGTATTGCTTACGTATCGCTGCTGTCCGCTGGTGGAGAAGAGAAGTCTGGGGAAATCCAGGCTTTGTTCATCTTGATGAGTGTTAGCCTGTTGGCACTGTCGGTTGACAGGCGGGTACGCTTATCTGTGATGATTCCCCCAGCCGCACTAAACACCCTCTCCGACAAGACGCTAGCCGCAGGACAAGCAAGCACCTCCAGGGCATACAGCGCGAGTTCAGGCCACGTGTCCAGCTTTGACACCCAGTAGTTGTAGGAGGCAGAGGCGTCACGGAGGACGGTCATGCGATCGGCTACGTACTCCCTCACCATCCTTTTACAGTGCTCCCGCCGACTCAGCCTTGACTGGGGAGCGGTGACACAGTCTTGGTGGGGAGCCATAAAGCTGTCCAGGCCCTTAAAGACTGTTGCACTGTCTGGGCTGTACATGCTGCTCGATCTCCGCACCTCCCCTGCTACCTGGCCCTCGTAACTGCGTCTTCTGCCACTAGCGCTGTCGGATGGGAATTTTACCATCAGCTTGTCCGCCAGGGTCCTGTGGTATAGCAACACTCTCGAACCCCTTTCCTCTTCGGGAATGAGAGTGGGAAGGTTCTCCTTATAGCGTGGGTCGAGCAGTGTGTACACCCAGTAATCCGTAGTGGCCAGAATGCGTGTAACGCGAGGGTCACGAGAAAGGCATCCTAACATGAAGTCAGCCATGTGTGCCAGGGTACCTGTACGCAACACATGGCTGTCCACACTAGGAAGATCACTTTCAGGATCCTCCTCCTCCTCCTCCTCCTCAGGCCATACACGCTGAAATGATGACAGGCAAGCAGCATGGGTACCGTCAGCAGTGGCCCAAGCTGTCTCTTCCCCCTCCTCCTCATCCTCCTCATGCTCCTCCTCCTCCTCAATGCGCTGAGATATAGACAGGAGGGTGCTCTGACTATCCAGCAACATACTGTCTTCCCCCGGCTCTGTTTCCGAGCGCAAAGCGGCTGCCTTTATGGTTTGCAGGGAACTTCTCAAGATGCATAGCAGAGGAATGGTGACACTAATGATTGCAGCATCGCCGCTCACCACCTGGGTAGACTGCTCAAAGTTTCGAAGGACCTGGCAGATGTCTGCAAACCAGGCCCACTCTTCTGAAAAGAATTGAGGAGGCTGACTCCCACTGCGCCGCCCATGTTGGAGTTGGTATTCCACTATAGCTCTACGCTGCTCATAGAGCCTAGCCAACATGTGGAGCGTAGAGTTCCACCGTGTGGGCACGTCGCACAGCAGTCGGTGCACTGGCAGATTAAACCGATGTTGCAGGGTGCGCAGGGTGGCAGCGTCCGTGTGGGACTTGCGGAAATGTGCGCAGAGCCGGCGCACCTTTACGAGCAGGTCTGACAAGCATGGGTAGCTTTTCAGAAAGTGCTGAACCACCAAATTAAAGACGTGGGCCAGGCATGGCACCTGCGTGAGGCTGCCGAGCTGCAGAGCCGCCACCAGGTTACGGCCGTTGTCACACACGACCATGCCCGGTTGGAGGCTCAGCGGCGCAAGCCAACGGTCGGTCTGCTCTGTCAGACCCTGCAGCAGTTCGTGGGCCGTGTGCCTCCTATCTCCTAAGCTGAGTAGTTTCAGCACGGCCTGCTGACGCTTGCCCACCGCTGTGCTGCCACGCCGCGCGACACCGACTGCTGGCGACGTCCTGCTGCTGCTGACACATCTAGATTGCGAGACAGAGGTTGAGGAGGAGGAGGAGGAGGAGGAGGGTGCTTTAGTGGACGAAGCATACACCGCCGAACATACCACCACCGAGCTGGGGCCCGCAATTCTGGGGGTGGGTAGGACGTGAGCGGTCCCAGGCTCTAACTCTGTCCCAGCCTCCACTAAATTCACCCAATGTGCCGTCAGGGAGATGTAGTGGCCCTGCCCACCTGTGCTTGTCCACGTGTCCGTAGTTAAGTGGACCTTGCCACTAACCGCATTGGTGAGGGCGCGTACAATGTTGCGGGAGACGTGGTCGTGCAGGGCTGGGACGGCACATCGGGAAAAGTAGTGGCGACTGGGAACTGAGTAGCGCGGGGCCGCCGCCGCCATCATAGCTTTGAAAGCCTCCGTTTCCACAACCCTATACGGCAGCATCTCAAGGCTGATAATTTGGCGATGCGGACGGTTAACGATTGAGCGTGCGGGTGCGTGGCGGTGTACTTGCGCTTGCGCTCCAACACTTGCACTAGCGACGGCTGGACTGTGCGGTGCAAGACATTGGTGGATGGGGCCGAGGACAGCGGAGGTGAGGGTGTGGGTGCAGGCCATGAGACGGTTGTGCCTGTGTCCTGAGAGGGGGGTTGTATCTCAGTGGCAGGTTGGGGCACAGGGGGAGAGGCAGCGGTGCAAACCGGAGGCGGTGAACGGCCTTCGTCCCACCTTGTGGGGTGCTTGGCCATCATATGTCTGCGCATGCTGGTGGTGGTGAGGCTGTTGGTGGTGGCTCCCCGGCTGATCTTGGCGCGACAAAGGTTGCACACCACTGTTCGTCGGTCCTCAGGCGTCTCTGTGAAAAACTGCCAGACCTTTGAGCACCTCGGCCTCTGCAGGGTGGCATGGCGCGAGGGGGCGCTTTGGGAAACAGTTGGTGGATTATTCAGTCTGGCCCTGCCTCTACCCCTGGACACCGCACTGCCTCTTGCAACCTGCCCTGCTGCTGCCTCCCCTTCTGAAGACCTGTCCTGAGTAGGCGTTGCACACCAGGTGGGGTCAGTCACCTCATCGTCCAGCTGCTCTTCCTCCGAATCCTCTGTGCGCTCCTCCCTCGCACTTACTGCCCTTACTACTACCTCACTGCAAGACAACTGTGTCTCATCGTCATCGTCCTCCTCACCCACTGAAAGGTCTTGAGACAGTTGGCAGAAGTCCCCAGCCTCATCCCCCGGACCCCGGGAACTTTCCAATGGTTGGGCATCAGTGACGATAAACTCCTCTGGTGGGAGAGGAACCACTGCTGCCCAATCTGAGCAGGGGCCCGAGAACAGTTCCTGAGAGTCTTCCTGCTCCTGAGCATGTGTCATTGTAGTGGAGTGAGGAGGCTGGGAGGAAGGAGGAGCAGCAGACAGAGGATTCGGATTTGCAGCACTGGACGGCGCAGAACTCTGGGTGGATGATAGCTTGCTGGAAGCACTTTCTGACATCCAGGACAGGACCTGCTCACACTGCTCATTTTCTAATAAAGGTCTCCTGCGTGGACCCATTAATTGTGCGATGAATGTGGGGACGCCAGAAACGTGCCTCTCTCCTAATCGCGCAGCAGTCGGCTGCGACACACCTGGATCAGGAGCTCGGCCTGTGCCCACACCCTCACTTGGGCCTACGCGTCCTCGGCCGCGTCCACGTCCTCTAGCCCTACCCCTACCCCTACCCCTCAGCATGCTGTATTAATAGTGATTTCACAGCCAGGAAATAAATTGGCGCAAGTCTGCAGGCCAAATAGAATTTTTTCCCTGCTTTTTACAAGGAACACCCACACTGCGTGTATTCAATGAATACTAAGTTTAATAACTGTGTTGTGGCCCTGCCAATTTGTCCCAGGACTGCAGTGATGCAAAGTAATTCGCTACCTACAGCAGATCAGGGATTTCCCATGCAGAAAAAAAATTGCCAAACGCCTGCGGTAAAACGTAGCTGACTGCGTCTGATTTTTTCTGAACGTTCAGCGCACAGCACACACATACACAGAGCCCTGAGTACTGTCAGAGGCAGGCCAAATAGAATTTTTTCCCTGCTTTTTACAAGGAACACCCACACTGCGTGTATTCAATGAATAATGTATGTCTTCTGGCCCTGCCTACACAATTCTATCCCTGTAGTATTAATGCCGGGTGCAATGCTCTGCACAGCCGGTTTTGAGAGAAAAAAAAAAAAAATGCAACACTGCTAACAGCAGCCTGGACAGTACTGCACACGGATAGATGTGGCCCTAGAAAGGACCGTTGGGGTTCTTAAAGCCTACACTAACTCCTAACACTCTCCCTGCCTAACCCCCACTTCTGTCCCTATTGCAGGGCGCAATGCTCTGCAGATCCAATTTTGGAAAGAAAAAAAAAAAATACTGTGCTAACACAGTACTGCACACTAGTAGATGTGGCCCTAAGAAGGACCGTTGGGGTTCTTGAAGCCTACACTAACTACTAACGCTCTCCCTACAGCAGCTCCAGCACGATAGTACTTTCCCTCAGCTAAGTCACAAGGCATGTGTGGCGAGCCGCGGGAGGGGCCGATTTTTATACTCGGGTGACATCTGATCTTTCCAGCCACTCACAGCAGGGGGGTGGTATAGGGCTTGAACGTCACAGGGGGAAGTTGTAATGCCTTCCCTGTCTTTCAATTGGCCAGAAAAGCGCGCTAACGTCTCAGAGAGGAAACTGAAAGTAACCGGAACACCGCGTGGTACTCGTTACGAGTAACGAGCATCCCGAACACCCTAATATTCGCACGAATATCAAGCTCGGACGAGTACGTTCGCTCATCTCTAATGATAACCCCTTCAGGACCAGATATTTTTCATCGCCACCTTCCTAAGCCATAACTTTTTAAGTTTTCCATTAATATAGTCGTATGAGGGCTTGTTTCTTGTGAGACAAGTTGTAATTTATAATGGCGCCATTCAATGTACCATATAATGTATAGAAAAATTTTAACACATTTTTAAGGGAGAAATTAAAATGCAATTGTTCCATTTTTTAGAGGGGAGGTAGTTTTTGCAGCATTTACAGTGCAATAAAAATGACATACCATCTGCAGTACTGAGAAGTCAGAAAAAGACATGGCCGCACAGACGCTGGCGAAGAAGGCCGTCTGTACACACAGGTGCGCAAGGTCACCCACCGCGGTCAGGGCCAGATGGCGTGTGCATGAGGCCTAAGGCCATGTTCACATGGTGTGATTTGATTCGAAGTACATTCAGCATCAAATGTATATATTATTCCCTTCCTGATATGGATTCTGTGCAATTGCATATTGTGTTTTCCACAAACAGGTTAGCACCATTATACAAGGCTAATCCATGTGCAGATTCGCGGCAGTGGTAAATGAAAATTTGCAGCAAAAATCTGCTCCTACATGCATGGTTGTCTGCTAGGGATCTACATTGAAATCCATGCTAGAGCAAAAAAAAAAAAGGATTTGACAGTGTGAACATGACTTTAGAGTTACGTTAATATTTTTGCTGCATATGCATTTATACAGCTCTTATTATACTTAATGGGAGTTGAAAAAAAAATGTTTATCTTACATTTAACGCATGTCTGTATGTAGTTTAGCGTTTGGCTCCCTCCCACCCTGGTCCCAAAGCAGCATGTGGCCTGCCTTTATGGTATGTACCACAGACAAACATTCTTAAATGTGCTTCAGGGCTTATTCAGATAGGCGTAAATCGGTTGGGTTTTCACACCCAGCCAATATATGCTGCCCCTCTCTGCAAGGGGAGGAGGCGGGTCGGGAGCTAGTGCATTGAGCTCCCGCCCCTCGCTACGGTTTGCA
The DNA here is from genome assembly GCF_035609145.1 of Eleutherodactylus coqui. Lineage (NCBI taxonomy): Eukaryota > Metazoa > Chordata > Amphibia > Anura > Eleutherodactylidae > Eleutherodactylus > Eleutherodactylus coqui. The sequence goes on along the minus strand of NC_089844.1, from coordinate 50,447,043 downwards.
ATGGGAGGGGGCTGAACTTGGCGCTGCCCCTCCCATTTCAAACAGTGGCGAGTGGCGGAGAGGAGGCGGGAGCTCAGTGCACTAGCTCCCGTCCCGTCACCTCACTTTGCAGAGAGGAGCAGCGTATATCAGCCGGGCATAAAAACACGGCCGATATACGTTCACGTGAATAAGTACTCAGGTCTAGCCGCTACCATAATAATTCCAGATCTTCCGGTCAGAACAGAGCACACCAGTCTCATTAAACTTACCCCATATCCGGTTGAGCAGTTGCAGTTACCATACGTGAGTGTCTGGTCGCCCGTATAGTTCCATGACCCCAAGCTGTCTTCAGCCAAGCATTGCCTACAAGAAGAGGAACAGATGTAACACGTCATTCCACAGGGGTGTTTTCTAAATATCTCAATGTGTGACCCATTATGCTCGGAAATAGCGTTTTTCTACTTCATGTTTTATTACATTTTGGAATTTAGGACTGAATGAGATATTTTGGGTAGCATATTTTAATATTTTCTGACACAATGTATTTCATGTAATGTTTATGTGCAATTTATTAATACAGGTCAGTGGGGATAATATTTGAATAAACATCACATTCTGATGTCATTACCTGGTGAGTATACAGAGATGAGTGGCGCTGCATGTATACTACTTATCTCTTCCTGTGGCAGGTCTATCAATTTCGCAGGAAGCCCCTCCTTTTGTGTCATCCAGGGAGGGGCTGGTAGAGTTTGTGTGCTAGGTGCCAACAAGCTTTTCTACCTTTTGCCAGGGCATTTAAGAACTGAACTAGGGCAGCAAATTGAATTTTTGCTATACGTGAAGGAAAGCCTTACTATACCTCTGTATAAAACTAAAAAATAATTGCTAAAATTAGTTAAAACAGTGGTTGACTAAAATATTGCGCTACTGTGCTTACGTGTTTTTGTTCAAACAGGTGACGTCAATGCCAGGAAACGAGTTCATTGCATTCATCAGGCCTTCACTTGAGTTATTAGAAATTCTACAAAATGAATGAAAAAAAATAGAAAAACATAAAAAACTGTATAAATTTTGTATCATCGGAATCGTACTGAGCCAGAGAATATTGTTATCACATTATTTATTGTGTGTGCTGAAACGCCATAGAAATGAAATCCAGAAAACAATGGCAGAATTTTTTTTCCAAATCCACCTAAAAAATGATTACATAGTAATACAATACATTATGTGCACCCTAAAATGATGCAGTTAAAAAATACAATTTGTCTTACAAAAAAAAAAACACTCATAAGGCTATGACAACGAAAGAATCAAAAAGTTATGGAATGCAACAATGCAAAAAAAAAATGAAAAACTGGTTGGTCATTAGGGCATAAAATGAGCCCATCGCTAGGGGGTTAAGTAAAAAAAAGGAAAAAAATTGCTGTTATAAAGAGAGCAGTATTTTCTGATGAAATTCTGGGCATCCATGAGAATTAGTTTGAGTAACAGCGTGGACAATAAAATCGCCTAAAAAAACTAACTTAAAAGTGTCCACCCTTCTGAGCCCTGCTGTATTAAATTGTATCCCTCAGTTACCAGTAAAGTCAGGGACCTGTGGTCTGAAATCTTCTGGGGTAATCCCCTGAGCATCAGATGAATCGGGTTCCCCTAAAGTGGGAGATCTTGGACACCTTCTCAGGGTTACAAGGGGTTTGGACTCTTGATGGTGAAGAAGATAATGGCAAAAAAGTGGAGTCATCTTCACTTGCTGAGTCTGACTCAGACGCAATTATTGCATAAGCCTCCTTCGCAGTAAACCTCCTGCAGGCCATACTATAGATAGATAGATTTATTAAACACCCAAAAAAGCACAACATTTTTTTTTTCATTGGGTGGGTGACCACAGGGCACTGGATGATCACTGGGATTGGTGACCACAGGACGGGTCAGGAACACAGCAGGAACTTTTTATTTATTACACTGACAGATGTGCTGACAGTACACTGACTAACCACACACTACACTATACTGACTGACCAAGGTATAGGTAACTACAGGACAGGGAGATAGGGATGGGAACACAACAGGAACCTTTTTCGGTCTTTGAATTTTTTTTTTACACTGACAAGATTTTTTTTTTTACACAGACTGCTTTTGAGCAAATTTTGAGCGATAATCGTTGTGTCTAAATGGGCCATAACTCTATACTGACAGACTGATCCCACTTTACTAACTACACTAACATACTGACAGTTCACACAACACTGACTAATCACACTTTACTAACTACATTAATATACTGATCACACTACACTGCCTACACTAACACCGATCGCTATATTTTTTTCTTTTTTGGACACAATTCTCTCCTAAACCCTCTCTCTCCAGCCTCTGATAACACACTGTGGTGGTGGAGAGAAAGCTTGCATTATAAATAACGTGAACTCGGGCTGCTGCACTCTGATTGGTCATTCAGTACTGACAGACCAATCACAGTGATTGCTGGGGCAGAACCACTGTGATTGGTCCCCTAACAGCAGGTAGTGATAGGCTGCTATGTTAGCAGCCATCATTGCAGTGTCGCTGCGATTACCACTTTGGTGACACTTTAAAAGCACTAAGTATCATGCACCCATGATGTAAACTTGCGTCCTGTGATGTTAAGGGGTTAAAGATATAAATCATGGTATACAATATTAATGGTCTACATTTATAAGCACTTTCTTTACACATTTATCTAAATTATATATTCCTATCAGATAGCCGTTTTTTTGTTTTTTTTTAGCACTTCAGATGCAAACTACACCTGATTGGTGCAGTCACTACTGTAGTTTTCTGTCCTATTTTGTATAAACCCAACAGACTGCTCTTAGGACAGAACATCTCCATAACAGTGTGCCGTGCAAGGGCCATACTGAAGCACTGTAGAATGAAGCCGCATGGACTCTACGCATTTCTACAGGAGACTTTCATGATGCCCAAGTTGACAAAAATAAATTGAAGTAAATCTTACCCAAACACTACGGCTTGCTCTGTGGTGCCATACAACTGAGGAGACAATAAGAGCACTGGGTACTTTGCATATCCTATTGAGAGGGATCCCAATCCCATGGCAGCGATGACAAATAATACCGGAAGCAGAATTTGAGAAATCAAACCCTTCCAGTTCCTCTTGGAATTGTGGAACCTCTTTATAAACATGGCCATTATCTTCTTCAGTAGCAGCATGAAACCTCTTAAGTTTTCCGTCTTGGCCAGTGGTTGATCTGTGCAACATACAAATACAGTTTGATAAGTGTAGACTTGATAAGGATTGAAATTAATCGATAACACTATTAGACCACATTGATCATCTATCCTTAATGTACGATTGCAGGGGGTCTGACTGCTGAGATCTCCAGGAATCATGAGAATCATGCATCACAATTCTCCTTAAAGAATGGAGCGACAACAACCATGGCCGCATTCACTGCTAGGGAACACATCACTCCACTATCTCTTACACAGTGAATAGAGTGGTGACACGTGAGTATTGCGGTTTCATTCACTAGGGGAATTCAGAATGTCTTTCTCATGATCTCTAATGGTCCCAGCAAACCGACCCCATACATTTATCATCTATTCTGAGGATAGAGAAAAAATGGTTTTTGGTGGAATAATCCTTTTAAGAAATTAAACAAGGTTATTTGATACCTTCTTTCGGGTGCCCATACATGGCACTTTACAGCTGTGGGTAGCACACATGTTTTACAGTGAATTGCCAGCCTGTATCTACACTTGCTATTGTTTCCAGTATAGGTTTTGCTTGGCAATTAGAGGTTAAAAGAGTGCGCTACCCATGACTTGGAAGCATTGAATACAGGTACCTTTAGTGATACTACTGAATCACTAGATGCTGCTTTATGGGTAAATAGCTCTAAAATGCACTTAATGTCTGCAGTATATTATGTAATGGTAAGGCCGACTACTGATGCATAATACCACTATTGACATTTTGCAAGATGTGGCTCTTTTATGGCCCTGCAGTACTTCTTACTATTTTCATCTATGATCTGAGTGTTGGGTTTCCACTACAACTAATATCTTTAGTGTTCTGGAACCTCGCTTCTATTGATGCTCATTTCACCCAGTACTATGCTTGTCTATAATATCTTGCGATCTAACTATTGCTACTGTATGGCTATAGTTTCCTTGCAACTTACCACCCCTGTCTAAACAATTCTGTAAGTTTGTAGAAGATCCATCATCGACTATAAGACTGCCCTGGTTAGAGTTAGGCGCAACGTTTGAAGACAGATCATCTTCATCCAGCCCATCAGTTAGTTTTAAGAAAACCTACATAAAAAAGAAATGCAATTAACCAGTGTATTGGATATAGTAGTGGCATAGGCTGGGCTCATATGAACGGGTGTGCCGATGTGCCGCGCACGAGCACGTAGCAAGTACACCCTGCAATGCTGAGCTATCCAGATTCCTCAGTATTTGCTGAACACCTATTCCTGTTTTTCTGCACTATATACTATTTAGTGGCATTAGTTATGCTTGCAGTATGGCAGCTTTATCTGCTTAAACTGTATAGTGATGCTATTTATTCACTACATAGTGAGGACACTGATTGCGTCTATTAAAGGAGATGTCCCGAGGCAGCAAGTGGGTCTATACACTTCTGTATGGCCATAATAATGCACTTTGTAATGTACATTGTGCATTAATTATGAGCCATACAGAAGTTATAAAAAGTTTTATACTTACCTGCTCCGTTGCTGGCGTCCTCGTCTCCATGGTGCCGACTAATTTTCGCCCTCCGATGGCCAAATTAGCCGCGCTTGCGCAGTCCGGGTCTTCTCCTCTTCTCTATGGGGCTCCGTGTAGCTCCGTGTAGCTCCGCCCCGTCACGTGCCGATTCCAGCCAATCAGGAGGCTGGAATCGGCAATGGACCGCACAGAAGCCCTGCGGTCCATGAAGACAGAGGATCCCGGCGGCCATCTTCAGCAGGTGAGTATGAAGACGCCGGACCGCCGGGATTCAGGTAAGCGCTGTGCTGTTTGTTTTTTTAACCCCTGCATCGGGGTTGTCTCGCGCCGAACGGGGGGGGGGTTTAAAAAAAAAAAAACCCGTTTCGGCGCGGGACATCTCCTTTAAGTACGTGTGCCTCTATTTGTAAGTGTGTGTATGACAAAGCTGAGTTCTATGTTATTACTATTGTAGAGGGGCACTACACAGAATGGAAGCAAGTGCTGGCCCAGCTACAAATAAGCTGGGATGAGGAAATTGAATAATATGAAGCTCAGATCCAGGACCTGAATCAGACTCATGCGCTAGGTATCAGGGAACTGTCGAAACAGTTAGAGCAAGCTTAAAAAAAAGTGAAAGAAACCTTGGAAGAGGTCAAACAGGCTGTGGAAATAAGTGTACTGAGCTGACCCATAAGGTGAAGGTACTATTGCAGGACAAGCAGGAGTCTGAAGACAAGAGAAAAACAATGGAGAGGCAGCTTCAAGAGCTACAAATATAAATCATTAAAGGTGACAGAGTGCAGACAGACAGGTCTAAAACCCAGTTCAGACAGAAAAGAAAAAATGATTTTGTTAAAGAATCTGGAAAAAGTTACAAGTAGTAAAGTATGCCAAATTATGTTTACAAAGCAAGGCTGTTGAAGCTGAGAAGGTCTCAGAAGGCAGCAGAAATCTTGGCAGAACTGCAGCAAGAAAATAATGACCTCAAAAAGCAAACCCAGAAAGTGAAGAAACAGTTTGTCCAACAGAAGGTAATGGTAGAAGCCTATTACAGGGATGCTGGCTCCAAAGACAAACACATCAGTGAACTGAAAACTACCAAGGAAAAATTAGATTCAGAGGTAAAGGAAAGAATGCTAATGGCTCTAACCAACGACAATACGCTACTAAGAGAAGAAGTAGAATTAATACAAAGTGAGAAAAAAATAATAATTATAGAATGGATGCAAAGAATGAAGAGACTGGGTTCAGACTTAACAAGTGCTCAGAAGGAGATGAAAATCAAACACAAAGCATATGAGAATGCAGATGGGGTTCTGATTCAACGTCTTCAGGGAGCACTAACTGAAAAAGAAACAATGGAATCTGGGCTCCATAAACTCAGAATGAAAATTTCTGGAGGAGGCAGCAGTCAGGCTTGTCAGAAAAAGCTAAATGGATTGAAAAGTGAATTAGAGACTATAACCCATAGAAGGAGCATGAGCTACAAGAGGTGGAATCACTCACCAGCCAGGAACTGGAAGACTACAACGAGAAGGTTCTTAGCATGGAGGAGCCCTTCGAAAGACAATTTAAAAGTTTTAACAAGCCATTGCACACTGAAATGGAGGACTTGGTTAGCTCCAAGGATGATGTTGGAAAGAGTGTACATGAACTAGAAAAGTCTAAAAAAGCCTTGGAACAGCAAGTAAAGGAAATGAAGATTCAATTAGAGAAACTTGAAGAGGAGTTACAAGCCACAGAGGATACAAAGCTGCGCTTGGAAGCTCTGAGGGCACAGTCCGAGGGAGATCTGCACAGATGTAATGAGCAGAGTGAAGACGAGAAGAAAGAACTTGTCAGACAAGTATAAGTAAATATGCGACAGTGGCTGGAAGAGGCAGTGCAGAATACACGCGATTTTGACAGCCAAAAGAATAAAGCTGAGATAGTAAAAATAGAAAGAGATCCCCAAGCCTGGAGTTTTGACCCTGGAGTGAAAAAAGCTGTGATAAGGCCTACAGCCTTTATCAAGGAGGAAGGGGGGGGGGGTGTAGTGGGGCACTACACATAATGGCCTGCAGGGGGCAACAGACAGGCATTCTGGTGCTTGAGACAAGGAAAAACACCCACAGGTGTGGACAGGAAGTAGGTTATAGGTGTTCATTCCTGCTACATTCAGGGGAAAAGTAGGCTGGAAGCCAGAGAGAGACCTGGGCTGAGAGCCAGAGCAAGAGGTCCAGAGAGAGACCTGGGCTGGAAGCCAGAGAGATGTCCAGGGAGAGACCTGGACACCTAAAGACTGATTGTGTGCCTCAGGAAAGTTATGTGAAGAATTCCTGAGGAAGGCTGTGTGAAGTTGCCCTGGAGTTAGTTAGTTATCTCGCTTGGACGACGAGGGTCCGTAGCGCCGATCTAGAATGACCACGACCAAGAGCATTGTTCCATTCACTGTTGATGCCGGAGGAGGTACCGTTGCCTATCTGTTGCACCCACGAGTGCTGCGGACGACCAGGGGGCCTCCGCCATCTGGCAGGGGGTCGTCTCTCGATTTTCATAGCAATTGCTGGGGTTAGAGCACTGTGGGCCGAAACAGCTTCTGACAGCGTGCAACATGACCAAAAAGTGCGAATTGTCTCCTTGTTATTGTTTTTGTGATTGACTCAAGCCCCGTGCAAGCCTGTATCTCGCTGTTTCTGATGAAGTCAAACCAGAGCCTCATTAGCCAGCCGTATTCGAGGATCCTGACAGGCCTTCACAGCTACCGTAGCGGCCACCGTACTTCGTCCTGTCAGGCAGTCCCCTACTTGACTGTTGCCCGTCTCCCACGATGAGGACGTGAGGTTGGACTTTTGGGAGCGTGGGTGAGAAACACAGTTGGACTGTTTATTAAAACTCTGACTTAAAAGAACATTTAAGGTATTTGCTAAAGAGCTGTGCTGAAACAAGCTGATATTGCTGTGAAGGTAGAATTAAATAAGAGTTTGGAGTTTAACCTATTGGTGTCTACCTGTGATGTGAGCGAATGATCCCAAGTTGTTACACTATAAAACGGAGACTTGTACATATGGTTATCTTGACCTTAAGCAGAGTAAATATATTGTAAATGCTTACCTCTTCTATGGTGGTGTCCGAGATGCCATAGCAGCCAATATGGAGGTCATTCAGTCTAGTATCCAGATTATGGAGGAGTGAAAGATAGGCACCTGATATCTCTTCTCTGAATGGTGGGAGGACGTACACTAGTTCCCCACCAACATCTTCCTTCAGTTTTGCTTCTGGGATATGTGATTGGATTAAAGCAGTGACATTTTCCGAATTGCAGGCGTTTTTATCTTTCTGATTAGAAAACTGTAACAAAAGATGTTGCATTTTTACTTTTAGTGTAACTTCAGTTTAGAATGTCAGGAGCATCTTGTGATTTTTGTCATGACTTAGTTCTCACTTAAAAGAGGGTTTTGGTGTGAGGGGTATAAACCTGAGACCGTTAAGAAACAAACTCTTCGCGCACAATGAATAGAACCCATTGATTTTGATAGTTCATCCTCACTTTCCTTTATACATTCTGCACACATGAAAAAAGAAGCACAGCATGCTCTATTTCAGTGCGCATTTACACACCAAAGGCCCACAAATGCGCACCCAATACCCGGGGTTATTACGCAATACACTGTGCAATATTGCAAGAAAAAGAATACATCTGGAACTAATTAGGCTAAATAGCCTTTTAAATTGGGGCATAGCTGTGCCCCGTGCCCATGTGAAATGTGCCCGTCAGCGCAAAAAGTACAGTAAAATGCACAGAAATGTATGCAAATGTGCAGCAATCACTGACCCACATGTAGTATTAAAGGGGTGGTCTCGCGAAACCAAGTGGGGTTATACACTTCCGTATGGCCATATTAATGCACTTTGTAATGTACATTGTGCATTAAATATGAGCCATACAGAAGTTATTTCACTTACCTGCTCCGTTGCTAGCGTCCTCGTCTCCATGGTTCCGTCTAAATTCGCTGGCAGCTTGCTTTTTTAGACGCGCTTGCGCAGTCCGGTCTTCTCCATTCAGCACGAGCTGCTTCAGTGTGCTCCCCGCTACAGCTCTTCTGCGCATGCGCAGACGAGCTGTCACTGCTCGGGAGCGCGCTGAAGCGGCCATTCTGCACCATCCTCTGTTAGAGGAAGGTGCAGAAACTGGAGCTGCCCAGCGGAGAAGCCCAGCCCAGCCCAGCAGCCCCGAGAAGCCTCCCAGGTAAGTGATGGGTCGGGGGGGGGCTGCCGCTGCGCCGGGCTGCGCTGCCGCTGCGCCGGGCTGTGCTGCGCCGGGGGGGCTGTCGCTAGGCCGGGGGGGGGCTGTCGCTAGGCCGGGGGGGGGGCTGCCGCTGCGCCGGGCTGCGTCGGGGGGGCTGTCGCTAGGCCGGGGGAACTAGCGCTGGGCTCCGGAACCTAGCGCTGGGCTCCGGGGCCTTCACCTGGGCTGAGGGTCTAGCGCTGGGGAGCCGGGGGCTAGCGCCGGTTACCTGCTGTCTGGTCGGCGGCTGCGGGGCGTCTGGTCGGCGGCTGCGATGCGTCCGGTTGCCATGGAGACACAGCTGGCGGCGTCTCGGGAGCGCGCACGTCGGGCTGCAGCGAGCGACGGGGAAAGAGCCGGCGGCCATCTTGAGGAAACTTTTATAACTTGCTGAAACGCTGGAACGGTAAGTACGAACCAGCTAGAAATGTCATTTACAGGGGGGCTTTGTAATGTATGTTTAATGGGGGGGACTGGGCAAAAAAAAAATTAACTGCTTCCTCGAGACATCTCCTTTAACTATGATTCATACTCGTGCATGTCGCAACGCACAAATCTTGCGTGAGATTCTCAGACATTTGAAACCGCGAGTGCGATGAGAGGTTTCCCATTAAAACAATAGGAAATACTCCGCAATCGCTCGCCACGGGGAGGATCGCTTTTTTCCTGTGATGCGAGGCAGTTTTTATACAAAAACGCCTTGCATCTGCAGGGAAGTGGCATGTTGGCGAGCGCAATATCAGGCCGAGTTTCACAGCTCGATTTTGCACTCGCCCCTGTGTGAAATTAGCCTCAAGCACATACTTGTCTATGTTATATAAATCATTATTTAGTTTATGCCAAGTTCCAATGTTCCGTTAGATGCAACAGACGACTAACAGAATAAGGACGTAAATGCTACAGTGAGGACAGCTTAACCCCTTAGTGACCAAGCCTGTTTGCGCCTTAATGACCAGGCCAAATTCTGGAAATCTGACATGTCTCACTTTAACATAGAATAACTCTGTAAAGGTTTTGCATATCCTAATGATTCTGACATTGTTTTTTCGCCACATATTGTACTTCATTTAGGTGGTAAAAATAGACCAATAGAATGTGTGTATATTTATTAAAAGCACCACAATTGGGAAAAACTTGAAAAAAGTTTTTTCACATTTTCAACTGCAATATGTCAATTATTGCAAACATACTATACAAAATTTTGATAAGCTACGGTATATATTTCCATCTGTTTACTTTATTCTGGAAGCACTTTGGAAGAACTAGTTTTTTTTTATCCATTCAGGAGATGTACAAATTTAACATCAATTATTAACATTCCCCCATGATTGCTAACCTCCTCCATGTGTGCTGAAAACGCAACACTTTTTCGGGGGGTATTTCTTTACCTCAGTGGCAATGATGGTGTGTAGAAAGTGGTGCTCTGTGAGGCTTCATAAGCTTGCTGAGGTGTGGTGGTCTCAAACAGAAGGCGCTCAACAAGCTGCTCCTGGAACTGCAGGAAGGCAAGCGTTCCTGGGGCTTCTTCTAAATTACGTATTACAGGTAGCGGTCTGAATAATGCCGGGCTCACACAGCCGGATGTGGAATCCGCATGGGGAGGTCTGCACTGGATTCCAGCTGTGAGTTCGTCTGTGGCGCTGCGTACAGCCATGTAATGTACTGCGCATAACTGCGTACTCACGCAGGCGGTCATGCGCACTACACCTTTTTTGTTTATATTTCCTGTGCCATAGCTTAGCGATGATACGGGAACCCGTAGCCTGTTCGCAATGTAATTGCGTATGGGCTGTGGGTATATCTTCTACCATGGAGCACAATGGTCTCTATGTCATGGATATTCGTGGTAAAATAGAACATGCTGCATTCCGTTTTCTGTGAGTGGATTACGTAATTCCAATTTGGTAATGTGAGCGAAATTGTGTAATCCAATGTATTTGATTGATCCGTGTATTACCGGGAAAAAAACACATGCGGAATCAACAATTCCTATCTGGTCGAGTGAGACCGGCTTAAGGTAGATCTCTACCTTTTTATCACGTGACCAGGGACCGCTCACTGAGGCCACCGGTCACTGCTCCAGGCTCTTGGCTACCCTTGGTAGCCAGGAGCAAGGAGATTTAAAATTTCCTGTGTTCCCCGGCTCATGCGTATGTGTCTGTCATTTTGCATGTACATGTGTAGAAGCCGGGGAAGGTCCGTGGGGGATGATCACATCGGGGTTCAAATGCGGAGGCCTCTGGTAAAACGTTTTATCTTCTCTCACCGATCGCATATGTTATCGCCATTATCTGTTGGACAATGGCGATCACATGACCACAGCCCTCTGTCACTGCGCCAGGCTCTGGGCTACCTTTAGTAGCCAGGACTAAGGAGATTTTAAATTTCCCGGGGCCTCTCCAGCTTCTGTGCTTGCGTCAGCCCTTTTACCGACGGCCGCATGCATAGAAGCTGGGGAATGATCCGCGGATAAAGATCCAGTCGGGGACGTTGCCAGAGGCCTTAGGTAAGTAATTTCACCTCCCCTCACAGATCAGATCGGAGGTGAAACTAACTTTTTTTACTTTTACGCGTACCATGGCCCCCAGAAAAATCTCCAGGCTCTCGGCTATGTTTGGTAGCTAGGGGCAGGGAGATTTTAAATTTCACAGCAATCATCGACTTTTGCGTATGCGCCCGCCATTTTGCCGATGGGAGCAAGGGCAAAAGCCAGGGTCAAAGTCCGTGGATAAATATCCCACCGTGGAACAAATACGGGGGCCTTGGTATTTAGTTTCATCTCCGCTCACGGATATGATCCGTGAGGGGAGATGAAACAAACTTTTTATACTTTTTTTAACTTTACATGATCCTTATTATCCATTGAATAACGGCAATCCTGTGATCAGGGACTGCATACCGCGGCCCCCAGTGACATCTCTCTGCTAGCCGAGAGCAGCGAGATTTAAAATTTCCAAGGCTCACCGGCTTTCTACGCATGTGCTTGACAATTTACATCTGGCGCACATGCGAAGAAGACAGCGTCAGGTCCTAAATGCCGCGGGACATCACGGAGGATGGAGGTTTCAGCTCTACTCACGGTCCTGGAGATAAAACTTTAAGTTTATTTAACTTTTTTTTTTTTACTTTTATGCGATCGCTGTTATCCATTGGATAATGGCGATTGCATGATAAGAGGTCGCACATCGCGACCCCCGATGACAGGTCCAGGGAGCTATCACACTCCACAACCCCGTGGCTTTAGTCTACAGGGCGAGCATGTTTTTATGGCCCTGTAGATTAATGCCCAGACACCTAGGACCTGAAAACAAGTATGGGTGGTCACTAAGGGGTTAAAGGGATCTAAAAAATGGCCACTGATTGCAGCCTGTGAGAAAGCTGTCCTAGAGTGTAACTAAGATGGGTTCATGAAGCTTGAGAGGTGGGCAGTACCTAAGGGCTCCTACCCACTTGCGTTTTTTAACGCTGCGATATGGCTGCGTTTTTAAAAGCAATTGTCAATGGGACGTTCTAATGTTAAAAAGCACCACAAGTTTGTGCTTTGCGATTTTTGTGTGATGCGTTTTTAACATTAGAAAGTCCCATTGACAATTGCGTTAAAAAAAAAACGCAGTGTTAACGCACCGTTAAAAAAAACCAACTGGGTAGGAGCCCAAACACCACAATGTTAATTCCTGTGAGGCTGAGAGAAATACAGAGTGTGATGTTAGGCTCCTCTCCTGCTCATTCATTCGCGGTCTACCCTCTTCTCTCAGGTCTCATTAACCAATCCTAATTTCATTCCAGGCTGGGTTTCAGATGGCAGCAATTTTGTTATTTTTCTAGACTACCCCAGTCAGTGCTCTCATATCCTGTTCACAGACTGGACCAGAGAATATACGTAGTATACTAATATAAGAGTGGATTTACACGAGCGAGTGCAATATCAGTAACGAATATTAGTGCAAATGCAATGTGTTTTGCGAGAAAAATCACATTGCTGCACTTCCAACATGAAACTCACATGAAAATCACCCATGATTTCCTATGGGAGCAAAAAATGCATTGCATCGCACTCACATAAAACTGGCATGTACATGCAAGCTCAATGCGATTTTTTTTTTTTCTTTCTGCTACCATAAGGAAGAATGACATGTTGCTTTGCTACTTCTTGCAGCGCTGTGAGAGAAAAATCGCACATGTAAACAATAGGTTCTTTTCGCGTGCGATTTCTGTGCATCTCACAGAAATCATGCAGGAAGATCGCATGTAAATGCAGCCTAATATGTACAATACTTAAAGCATCAAAGGCTATTTTCCAACAACCTCCACTTAAATAATTCAATCACAAAATTCTTTTATGCACAGACTGATGGGGCTATGAAAGTAAAGTCAGAATCTGCTACTTGTCCTGGCGCCCACTTATCATATTTTTATGCATGCACGATGCATCATTATTCTGCCTTTGCTTTTATTTAATGCTAAGTTGGAGAAGAAGACTGCGGAGCAGAAGCATTGTTAACTCTTTTCTGGTAAACCTCAACTAATGTTTTCTGTAAAGCCTCTTCATTTTATTTATAATTCGTCCGACTAATACATATAGACCACTGCCATAATGACAGCACTGACTTGTATGGATGAGCTGCAATCACATGAATTCATGGATGTCATGGGAAAGTGCCTTAGTTATCACATTTGTTCTTACTGAGCTGCATTCATGTTTAATGTCTGCTCATCATCCATCGTTTATGCGGCATAAACGATGGACGATGAGATGATCGCTCATTGTTCAGTATAAATAGCAGCCGTATTGAACGGCTGCCATGTTAAGTCAATGGAGAGGGGCAGGGGAGAGAGGAGAGAAATCTCCTGCAGCCTCCCCACTCAGAGCCAGCGATACTAGTTTCAGTGCAGAAGCACGAGAGCTAGTATGTGTGGGGGCGAGTGTTGAGCATCGTTTATCCTATATTCGTGCTGTCTTAATGGGCCTTTAGACTAGAAAATGTCTTATTTCTGATATAAACGCAAAATGGATATATTAAGAAAAAAATATACATATATTATATATATATATATATATATATATATATATATATATATATATATAAAATTATATATATATGTGTGTGTGTGTGTGTCTATAAACTAAACTGAACAATGCGGCTCTGATCACACTGGCTCTTATTTTTACAAGACTTATGATGGATCCATATGGTGACTCAAACTAGTGCATCCCACTGATTCTTAGGAACCTTCCACACAGGACGCAATTACGTTGCAGGTAAATCCACAGCTGTGGAATTCCACACCAAAATCCACAAGTCTACCTGGAGTTGAACCCGCATGTACTTGTTCAATACACTTGGTGGCTTCAGAGCATTCAAAATATAAGTACAGGTTTTTTTTTACACCAACAGTTGAAATAGACTTTTAGTCAAACGATGCCTATTTTTTCCCTCCTTTTTTGCTCAATATCTGAGGTGAGACTGTGTTGTGAGTTTTCCTTTTTACATTTAGGGATTGCTATTCCTGCTTATCTCTTAATATCCTTTTCCTACAGTATGGTATTACCTCTCTGGCTGACGCACTCCATGAGGTAACGCTGTCTGAGGCCATCTCTGAGGTAACGCTGTCTGAGGCCATCTCTGAGGTAACGCTGTCTGAGGCCATCTCTGAGGTAACGCTGTCTGAGGCGATCTCTGAGGTAACGCTGTCTGAGGCCATCTCTGAGGTAACGCTGTCTGAGGCGATCTCTGAGGTAACGCTGTCTAAGGCCATCTCTGAGGTAACGCTGTCTGAGGCCATCTCTGAGGTAACGCTGTCTGAGGCCATCTCTGAGGTAACTCTGTCTGAGGCCATCTCTGAGGTAACTCTGTCTGAGGCCATCTCTGAGGTAACTCTGTCTGAGGCCATCTCTGAGGTAACTCTGTCTGAGGCCATCTCTGAGGTAACTCTGTCTGAGGCCATCTCTGAGGTAACTCTGTCTGAGGCCATCTCTGAGGTAACTCTGTCTGAGGCCATCTCTGAGGTAACTCTGTCTGAGGCCATCTCTGAGGTAACGCTGTCTGAGGCCATCTCTGAGGTAACGCTGTCTGAGGCCATCTCTGAGGTAACGCTGTCTGAGGCCATCTCTGAGGTAACGCTGTCTGAGGCCATCTCTGAGGTAACGCTGTCTGAGGCCATCTCTGAGGTAACTCTGTCTGAGGCCATCTCTGAGGTAACTCTGTCTGAGGCCATCTCTGAGGTAACTCTGTCTGAGGCCATCTCTGAGGTAACTCTGTCTGAGGCCATCTCTGAGGTAACTCTGTCTGAGGCCATCTCTGAGGTAACTCTGTCTGAGGCCATCTCTGAGGTAACTCTGTCTGAGGCCATCTCTGAGGTAACTCTGTCTGAGGCCATCTCTGAGGTAACTCTGTCTGAGGCTATCTCTGAGGTAACTGTCTGAGGGCTGCCTCAGGTCTTCCTCAAGGAACGGTCTCAAGTCTCTCTGTGGACACTGCATGAGGTAACTGTATATGTTGTTGCCTATTCCTCACCTTGGCTTCTCCTCTTTGTCTAGTACTCATTCACTAACTATGTGTGGGAGCACAAAATGGCTGATTATCCCCTATCATGTCATTTAACAAGGAGCAGCCACCATCTGTAAATTACAATATAGTAGTCAGTACACACTATTTGACATTGTAATACTACTGCAAACATCATAGCGCATTATAACAGATCACATTAAAAGGGAGTAAACTTTTGGGGTACAAAATACATATTTCTGGGTAGCGCATGTGTAGGGGAGGCAGGAGGAATAGCAGTCAGCATTCATCTGATAGTGACTGAAGGTGTACAGGCAGCATGTGTCAAACATACTGTTTTCTGGAAAAATACCGCTGCAGTTTTTGATACATGTCTGCATACAAAGCTAGAAGTGGGTCCAGCAGGTGGGAGAAGTATACGTTCTTACCTTATATTTCTTATTCCTTTTGAATCTACTTCTGACTTAGGCTCAAAAACTGCACAAAAATCTGCAACAAAAACAGCAGCATTTTTCTAAAAAGCCCTAGAGATTGAATATGGAGATTGATATTCCTCGTAGCCCACCATAATATTATTACCTTCCTTGTGTTAAAAAGGCGAAAAAGCTAAACTGCTAATTGAAGACATCACCATTTCCATGCCATACCATATTACCAGATCAGGAATGACTTACCTTTTTAGTGAGAGTGAGACGATACCCGCTTCCAAATTTCTCTTTTAGGAACCTCGGGGTACCACTGCACTTCAGACCTCCCTTCTCAAGGAAAGCAATGCGATCACTGAGTACTTCCGCCTCATCCAAGTGGTGGGTAGACAATATGATTGTTTTATCTGAGATAACACAGAACAAAAGAGTAAATCTTGCTATAAATACGGAATACATTAAACTTGTGTAGCGCTTTATCTATGTACCCTATGCATGTTTATGTATGTATTCAACAAAGGAGATGTTCAAACTGCTGATTCTTCATGTTCATTTAGATGCATTTTCCATGCTGAAAGTAGTGTGAAATCAGCTTAAATTCTGCCTTTCATTAATAGCCTTATTATAATGTCCTTAAAGGGGTTCTGTCACTAAAAACGAAAAATGCTCTACTTATCTATTCCTCCCCCATCAGTCTACTTACCAGATCTTTACCTCCCTTATCTTCTCCTGTCTCCTGCAGTCCGGGGGCTCACTTCACCTCCACTTGCCTGATTCTGCTCCTTCCTGTGAGGTTACGTACATTAGGTTGGCAGTCCGCCAATGTACATTACGTCACAGGCCAGCAGGAGGACTGCCTATCTTCTTCAGAGATTGCTCATGCGAGCTATCTCTGAAATAGATTACAATTCCTTCCTAGGCAGTGAAGCTACAGCACAGGGATGTGACCTTCACTGACCCGGCCGGCCAGAAGGAGTTTGTGATGAGCAGCCTTCATAACAAGCTGGGCTCAGACTGCAGTGAGCTGACCTGGGGCACTGGAGAAGCTCAACCAGGAGAAGATGTGATAAGGAGTCAGACAGGGAAGGAATAGGTAAGTTTAGATAATTTTTCTTTTAATGACAAAACCCCTTTAATAGGAATCAATGCCATACTGTACAGCAGTTACTGGAAAAAAAGCTATGCTCAATTGAGTAATTGTCCTAAACGAGCACATTCGCTCATCTCTATTGATGATACATTTGGATATTTAATGTTCTATTTTTCTAGGGTGTCGTACCAACAGGATTTCCAGGCAGGTCTACCACATAATCTTTATAACAATTGTTCTTCTCTCTTTTGGTCCTTACCCTTTTTGTTTTTGGAAATGACTTCCCAGATACTTCGCCTTGAACAAGGGTCCACCCCAGTAGTCGGTTCATCTAAAATGACCACTTTGGAGCCACCAATAAGGGCAATGCAAATGGACAGTTTTCTTCTCATCCCACCTGATAAGGCCTTTACTGGTTTGTGGCGATGCTTGTATAATCCAGTGTCTTTCAATGTCCTAAAAACAAAGTATCAAGCGTGGAAACTCAATATTAATATGCCAAGACCAGAATCAGTATTACTCTGTGTCTTTATGGAATATAGTATTATGAGTATTACATATTGTCCAAGAAGAGTCTCATCGCTCTGCATACTTGTATTTTATTAAGGCTCATTCACATGGTCATATTTAGTTTTGGTCTGTGAATACGCAGCATATTTATAGACTGAAACTCTGCATATTCATTGTGTATCTAGGCTTGGTTACATTTTATTTGCGTGTGTATATTGGGTATTTCATGTGTGCAAAACAAAAAAAAACACACATAAGGTCCCCATTGATTTTATGTGTATATACGCAGTGAATACAAATGTAGCAATTTCATAAAGTTTGCAAAGGACAAATTCTACCAGGTGATCAGAACAGCCAAGCACGGACCTTCTACAAGGGAAAGCTGTACAGCTACAGCTGTTTCTTGTGCTTTAGAATTTTTTTTGTTTGGGGAGATGAAGGAAATGGAAACATGGCGGAAGCAGGAGAAGGAGGGCAGCAGCAGTTCCACCAGCAGCAACAGCACATTGAGAGCAGAGTGTGCTCCTTGTGGAAACATGAGAGCTGTAGCTCTGTATTTCTATATTTTTTATTTGGGAGAAGTAGGAGGAGAGTGGCCCCACCACCATACCACCACCAGCAAGAGCACCTTGAGAACAGAACATGCTCATTGTGGAAGGATGAGAGCTGTTTGTGGTGTGGAGGGGTGGGGGAGGGGAGTTGGAGGAGGAAAAATGGCAGAAGCAGGAAAAGGACAGCAGCACCACCAGCAGCAACAGTACCTTAAGGGCACATTGTGGTTTTTGATATAAATGTTTGCTTAGTGATTTGTGAATAAAAATTGCCAGCATGCTGACTAATCAGTGGAATCTGCCACGGGGGTTCAGAAGTCAGATGAAATCTATGCCTGGTTCATTTTTATAAATGTTGGGCAATCCACATGGTCTGTGGACAGGTGGAGCGTCTGTCGATTATCACACCTCCAGCTGTGCTGAACACCTTTTCTGACAGTACACTGGCTGCAGAGTAGGCAAGCACCTCTAAAGCCCCATTTACATGGGACAAATGTCAGGCAAACGATGTCCAACACTCGTCCCCGCACATACTCGCTCCCATGCTGTTGCACAGGAGTGAGTATCACTGGCTCTCTGACAGAGTGGCCAGCAGGGGGCTGGGGTGGCTGTTGGGAGATTTCTCTCCTCGTTCTCCTCCTCCCCTCTCCATTCACTTAACATAGTGGCCGTTCAGTACTGAACGGCTGCTGTTTACACTGAACTCTCATCGTTCAGGATCATCGCTCATTGTTCAGGATCATCGCTCATTGTTTAGGCCTCATGCCCACGGAATCAGACCTGGTACCCCCAGAGACCCTATGCTCACCTCTCCGGATGGGCTGTGACACAGATTCTCACGGTACTTCGGCGGTGCTCACTGCGGAAGTATCGCGGGACGGACGTCTTCCATTGACTGCAATGGAAGCCGTCTGTGTGATTTTTTTTGCACAGAATAGAACATGCTGCAATTTTCCCCCACAAGCGGAAAATCGCAGTTGATTTCCGCTCATGGGCAGGGGAAAATCGTTTAACACAGCAAGTCTATGGACGGACATTGCTGTGAAATTTGCGGCTGGTGTCTGACCACGAATTCCGCAGTGATAATCTGTCCGTGAGCATTCGGCCTTAAGCTGCATAAAATTCTGAACGATGATTGTTCAGTGTAAATAGCAGCCGTTCAGTACCGAACGGCTGCTGCGTTAAGTTAATGGAGAGGGGCGGGGGGAGAGCAAGAAGAGAAATATCCTCTAGCCGCCCAGCTGCAAGCTAATGATACTCGCTTCTGTGCAACAGCACGGGAGTGAGTACATGCGGGGACAAGTGTCAGGCATTGTTTGCCCGATAGTCGATCCCATGTAAATGGGGCTTAAAGTATGTCAATATCAGGGGACATGGTGGTGGCTCAACTTCTGCTCTCAGTTTCCTACTCCCGGCTCTGAAGCCTGCGGCCCAATTGTCAATTGTGTAGTAGAGTCAATTGTGGAGCGTTTCACATGCGTCAGAGGATCGCAAGTGTTTCCCATTGATTTCAATGGCAAACATCAAATCACACTCACATGCACTTCGCATGGCATGCAAGTGCCATGCGATGTCTTTTAAGGTCCCATAAGGCCGGCTGCACAGGGCCGGGACAGGCTCCACCGCGAAATTCCGCGGCGGAGCCCGTCACGGCGCTCCCCAGGAGACCCAATACTTACCTGCGGATCCGGCGTCCTCACTCCCACATGATGCTTTCCCGCCCACCTCCACAGCGTCATGTGACACGCCCACCGCGTCACATGACGCGGCCGGCCGCGTCATATGATGCGGCGGCAGTGGGCGGGGAAGCGTTTTCACGACGCTATCTTCCGCTGTGCTACAGCGGAAGATAGCGTGAATGGACGGCTTCCATTGACTGCAATGGAAGCCGTTTGCGTGTACACCCGCGGCAAATAGAACATGCCGCGGGTGAGGACGGGTGAATGCACGGTGCGTAATTCCGCACCATGAGCACTGAGCTATTAGGTTCAATAGAACCTAATAGCTGCGGGCAACGCAACGGATTTCCGCTGCGAATTACGCGGCGGAAATCTGTTCGTGGGAAGGAGGCCTTAAAAACAAGAAATATAAAGGAATACGCATCTAGAGTGGACATGGTGTCACATAGTACCTACCATTTATAATTTTATGATTTTTTTTTGTAATAAAAGAAGATTAAAGAAGTGTTTTTAACTCCTTATAGACCAGGCTGTTTTGTACCTTAAAGAGCAGACACATTTTAGGGATTTTACCTATGTGGTGTTTTAACTGCCCTATTTTTTTCCTTCAGCTACCAA
Organism: Eleutherodactylus coqui; assembly: GCF_035609145.1. Taxonomy (NCBI): domain Eukaryota; kingdom Metazoa; phylum Chordata; class Amphibia; order Anura; family Eleutherodactylidae; genus Eleutherodactylus; species Eleutherodactylus coqui. The sequence goes on along the minus strand of NC_089844.1, from coordinate 50,426,696 downwards.
AATTATTTGTGCTGCCTTTTTGTTTTCTGTGACACATAGGGATAATTTTAAATATCTTTTTCACTGACTTTTTTTTTGTTTTATTGGGGTAAACCCCTAAAAAAGGTTTTATTAACATTTATTTTTTAAATTAGTATATTTACGCTAAAATAAAGTATGGGAACGGGTTCCCATTTTGTTTCAGACGTTTTGATATATAGTATGTAAGGTTTTGGTTTACAGGGCGCATACGGCGACGGTTTTGGTTGACGTCAGCTTTGGGTTATTTTCTTTCTTATGTTATCTTATTTTTATTTCATTCTGTAACTTAGTTTTACTTATTTATGTAATTATATGTTTTACTTTCTACGTCCCTTATGACATCATATAAGATCTCTGGGAGACATTCACATGTTTTTTTGTTTTTTTATTATTTGACATTTTTTCACTCTAGTTGGAGCATCCATAGGAGCCCCAGTTACATGGAAAACATTCCCCTCTGGTAACAATAGTCACTGGCAGAGCTGTTCAGGGTCTGCTTGGGCCCTGTAGCTCTCCTGTGCCAGGGGAAATTTCGGCGGTCAAGTGACTGCCGGCTCACGTAGTGGAAAAAACACTTCTAGAGATGAGTGAGCACCCAAATGCTCGGGTCTGCGTTATTCGAATCGAGATTTTCGTAAAATTCGAGAGCTCTAGTCGAGTAACGAACCCCATTGACTACAATGAGAGACTCGAGCATTTTTGTATGTGGGACGCCGGGTCCTGAGCTTTTTTTTTCTTCTTGGTTTGTATGTTCTCTCTCTCTCCCTCCCTCCCCCTCTCCCCTCGTACTGCCAGCCAAAAAATTTGCCATTGACGTGCACGCTGCGTCGCGGCGGGGCCAAAACAGGCACGTCACAGCAGGGAGGAGCCAAACACTAGGGGCGGATTCGAACATGGTGTGATGCTCATTCAAGTAACGAGCACCATCGAGTATGCTAATACTCGAACGAGCATCAAGCTTGGCGGAGTACGTTCACTCAACTATAAACACTGCCACTTTTACTCTTTAGTACATAGCGCTCATTGACAACCCGACCTCTTCTGCTTGATTGAAGCAGGGGCTTTAATCCCGCGTCAAATTTTTATTATTGGCTGGGATTAAAGCCCAGGACCAAGCGCCGTAAATTTACTGTGCTTAGTCCTTAATGGGTTAATGAGCTGGCTTTTTTTACTTTGTTGCTCCTAAATGTTCTACCAAAATCTTTCCTATGACAAGAAGTATTTTTAGGCCAGATATATTCTGCTTTTCTCAAGTCATGAATTGATTTACAATAAATGCAGAAATATAGCTTGGTTTAATTAGAATGTTTGACATCTCCTCAGTTTACAGGTTCTTTTGAGGTCGGCTGATTGAGTACCACTGCTGAAAGCCTCTATGATCAGGTACTATCACCGGTGGAGCAAAAATATACCTTAAAGGGGTTGTCCCGCGGCAGCAAGTGGGTCTATACACTTCTGTATGGCCATATTAATGCACTTTGTAATGTACATTGTGCATTAATTATGAGCCATACAGAAGTTATAAGAAGTTTTTCACTAACCTGCTCCGTTGCTAGCGTCCTCGTTTCCATGGAGCCGACTAATTTTCGCCGTCTAATGGCCAAATTAGCCGCGCTTGCGCAGTCCGGGTCTTCTTCTTTTCTCAATGGGGCTCCGTGTAGCTCCGCCCTGTCACGTGCCGATTCCAGCCAATCAAGAGGCTGGAATCGGCAATGGACCGCACAGAAGCCCTGCGGTCCACCGAGGGTGAAGATCCCGGCGGCCATCTTCAGCAGGTAAGTAAGAAGTCACCGGAGCGCGGGGATTTAGGTAAGCACTCTCCGGTGTTCTTTTTTAACCCCTGCATCGGGGTTGTCTCGCGCCGAACGGGGAAGAGGGGGGGGGGTTGAAAAAAAAAAAAAACGCGCGGGACAACCCCTTTAACTAATATAACTAATTCCATCTCATGTGAAAGGTCCTTAACCCCTTCCCGCTCCAGGACGTACCGGTACGTCCCGGGAGCCTGGTACTTCCCGCAACAGGACGTACCGGTACGTCCTGGGGATAGCGCGGGATCACATATGATCCCGCGAAATCCCGCAGCGGGAGCCGGCTGTCAGTCACAGCCGGCGTCCCGCTCCAACAGCGGGGGGACATCGGAGATGCGCCCGCCGCTGTTAACCCCTTCCCTGCCGCGATCTAAGTAGATCGCGGCAGGGAAAGAGTTCACAGAGGGATCGCGATCCCCCCTGGGTCTCCGGCCGGCTCTCGCGATGTCATCGCGAGAGCCCGGCCTGTCACCATGGCAACAGGACGCCAGACACTGGCGTCCTGTATTGCCTGTGCCTATAATCGCTGTACAAGCGATAAGGCATGGGAGAGCAGTAGCTCTGCCATGCCTTATGACAGCGATCATAGGCACAGTGATGTAAGTCCCTCAGAGGGACTCAAATAGTATAAAAAAAAAAAAAGAAAAGTGTAAAAAAAAGAAAAATGTAAAAAAAAAATGTAAAAAAAACCCTTGCTTTTTCTAATATTAGCATAAAAAAAGGGAAAAAAAACTAAAACCCCACATATTGGATATTGACGCGTCCGTAACAACGTGTACAAAAAGTTGAACATGCTTTTTATTTTGTACGACAAAAAGCGTAAAAAAACCCGCTAAAAAACAGGAGCAAAATGCTAATTTTTAGCATTTTGCCTCACAAAAAATGCAACAAAAGTGATCAAAAAAGCCGTACATTTCCCAAAATGGTACCAATAAAAACTACAGCTCGTCTCGCAAAAAATAAGCCCTTAAAGAGCTCCGTACATAGAAAAATAAAAAAGTTACAGGACTTTGAATGCAGCTATAGAGAAAAAAAAAAGATTTCCAAAAAAAAGGGGGTTTTATTGCAAAAAAGTGTAAAAACCTAAAAAAAAATATAACAATTTTGGTATCGTTGTAACCGTACCGACCCGCAGAAAAAATTGTGTGTGTCATTTATGCTGCATGATTAACGCTGTAAAAAAAAAAAAAAATCTATGGCAGAATTGATGTGTTTTCTCTCCCTGTTATCATTAAAAAAAAAAATAAAATTTTACGATATTGTCTATGTACCCAAAAGTGGCACAGATAAAAACTACAGATCGCCACGCAAAAAACAAGCCCTTATACGGCCGCGTCCACGGAAAAATAAAAAAGTTATGGCTTTTGAAAAATGGAGATGGATAAATACCAAAAAATCGCTTGGTCCTCAACGCCAAAATAGGCCGTGTCATTAAGGGGTTAAAAGGTGTTTCCCAAATTAGAAAAAATGAATGAGGCTGCGCTGCAATATTAGACACAGTTCAAGCAGAAAACCAGGGCTGTTCCTGAAAAAGGAAGATCTTTCTTTCTAATCCTGGAAATCCCTTTAATATCATGATTAATAATAGTTGCAATATTAATCTAACTACATGTCATGCATGTACCTCTTCACTTCCTCATGCAGCTGCCTCTTGTTCCATTGTGGGGCCTTAGTAGATCCATATAGTAGCAAATGTTCCTTTGTGGTGAGATGGTCAAATAAGACATCATATTGCATGCAGACTCCCATACTTTTCCTGCTCTGGTCGAAATGTGTTCTTATGTCATTTCCATAGACATATATGGTTCCAGAGGAAGCGCTGAAAAGTCCTGTTAGCATAGAACTGGAGAAAAAAATTGTTAAGCATGAATTCCTTTACAGGGATTAAGAATCCTGGCATCTATTGGAGGTACGTTCGTATATATTAATAAGGTTTTAGGCTGGTGACACACAGCCTTAGGGCTTATTCAGACGGGTGTATATCGGTCGGGTTTTCACGCCCGGCTAATATACGTTGCCCCTCTCTGCAAGGGGAGGAGGTAGAACAGGCGGGGAGGTAGTGCACTGAGCTCCCTCCCCCTCTCCACCCCTCGCCACTGTTTGCAGTGGAAGGGGGCAGAACTTAGCGCCCTCCCGTCCCACCCCTCCCATTGCAAACAGTGGCGAGGGGCGGAGAGGGGGTGGGAGCTCAGTGCACTAGCCTTGCAGAGAGGGGGAGCGTAAATCGTCCGGGCGTGAAAACCCAACCAGTATACGCCCGTCCGAATAAACCCTTAGGCTTAATGTACACAGCGTAAAGATCTTCAGCTGACCATGTCACGGCCACAGCGTGGCCGAAAATTGCATGACTGAGAGGCAGCCATCACCAAGTCACAGCTGCAACTCCTATTTTAACTGCTGTTCAGACTGCTGAGTACAGCAATTATATGCTGCACCCAGAATACCGTCGGGCGGCAGGAGACAGTTAAACTGCCTACCCCTCTCCACCCTCTCACCGGCTGTCAGCAAGGGGAGAGGAGGACGGGGCGGGAGCTAGTGTGCTAAACTCCTGCCTTCTCTCCACCCCTTAATATTCAACCTACGGTTTACAGCAGCACGTACGCATACAGCTGACTTCAGCGAGGTACAATAAATGCAATGTCCACAGAGCAGTGAACCATTTGTCCTCCCATATTTCTAGAACTATCTTTTCCGGCTGGTGTAAAAACATTTGTCTGAAATGCGCACTGTATGCGCTTTTTTTACTGTCTGGTTTTACGCATCGAGAATATGCCCATCTGAACTGATGCATCGGAAACCAATGCATCAGATGGGTAGCATATATAGGCCGTCCGTGAAAATGCGGCCGATATATGCTTGTGTGAATGAGCCCTTATTCATATGTAGTATTTCCTGTCCGTGTGCTACTCATGTATTTCACAGACAGCACATGGACGCATTATAACCTGTAAGGCTATACAAACAAGCATCAGTCAAAGTAGAAAAAAAATCACTTCATGTACTATTCTGGCTGATATTTTCATACAAGAATAGGACATTTAATACGCACCATCCCTGCAGATCATACAGCACACAGACGAGTGTCTGGGTGCTGTCTGATGCATGTTGCACTCAAGATTCTTGGGTACAATTCACACTAGCCCAATTGAATGAAGCCTACAATGTTTTAACATCTAACAGAATATTCCGCAATCTAAAATTAAAGGGGTTGTCCCGCGCCGAAACGGGTTTTTTTTTTTTCAATAGCACCCCCGTTCGGTGCGATTCAAACCCGATGTATGTGTTGAAAAAAAAAAACGGATAGTACTTACCCAAATCCCCGCGCTCCGGTGACTTCTTACTTACCTTGCGAAGATGGCCGCCAGGATCTTCACCCTCGGTGGACTGCAGGTCTTCTGTGCGGTCCATTGCCGATTCCAGCCTCCTGATTGGCTGGAATCGGCACACGTGACGGAGCGGAGCTACGAGGAGCAGCTCTCCAGCACGAGCAGCCCCATTCAACACGGAGAAGACCGGACTGCGCAAGCGCGTCTAATCGGGCGATTAGACGCTGAAAATTAGACGGCACCATGGAGACGAGGACGCTAGCAACGGAACAGGTAAGTGAATAACTTCTGTATGGCTCATAATTAATGCACAATGCACATTACAAAGTGCATTAATATGGCCATACAGAAGTGTATACCCCAACTTTGTTTCGCAGGACAACCCCTTTAAGGTCTGATGTCCACGGGCGGATCACATTCTGCATGCGGGAGCCCACAGCGGAATCCAACCCTGCCCGCGGCCGAGGACATTGCTTACCTGTCTGGGTCTTCTATTTTCTTCATTCCAGATGTGTGTGGAAGCACCGGCCGGCGCGCTGCCACACATGCGCAGTGGAGTTTTTGTTTTAAACTCCTGCTTTCCAGCGGAAACCGCGGCCCGTCCGCAATTCAATTGAAGATGAGCCAAGGATTTACTTCAATGGAAGCCAGCCATGTGGGAACCGCACTGAAATGGACCATGCTGCAATTTGTTTTCCGGACCAAAAGGTCTGCAAAACAAACCTGCATGCTTTAATTTAGCTGCAGACGCCCATGTTTCTCTATGGGCAGCTTGAGCTGCAGATCGTCCGTGCGGGTGCCCCTCGTGGATTCCGCAACTCAAGTGCGCCCGTGGATATTGGGCCCTAGTCATTCGGATTTTGACAGTGGAATAATCAGTGGAAAGTACCCCATGGCCGCTTTCACACAGTCGTGAAAATCGTACAAGATTCTTTTGAATAGGGCCATATACATGAGCAATTTTTTTCCCGCATTGTATCATGGTGCACAGGGAAAAAAAAATCGCAGTATGTCCTATGTATGGGTGTTCCCTCAGATAGTATTGCTCATTGTTTTCAATAGGACTGTAAAACACATTGCATGGCATGCGATGTGCACGCGAGTGCAATGCGGGGTTCCCCATTAAAGACAATAGGAAACAATTGCTGATCCTCCGGTACGGCTGAAACCACGCTGGAGGATCTCTACTTTATCTGAAGTGATGGAAGGTGTTTTTAAATAAAAAAGTTTCGCATCCACAGGTATATTGCACGTTAACAAGTGCTATATTGGGTAATTTTCACAGCCCGATATTGCGCTCGCTCGTGTGTAGGAAGCCTAAGACAGAACATTTTTAAGCAACATTAATCATGTGGTAGCAGAAGTTGAACTTGATGGCACTTAAAAAATATCACTTTATAAGTGTGGGCAAGCGTATTTCACTTTAAAAACTATTTCGCTATATCAAATGAACAGTCATGTTCTTACAGTGTGGTGGTTTTTCCAGCTCCATTATGTCCCAGCAATGATGTTATGTGGCCTTCATAGAAGTTTAAGTTCAGATTCTCCACAGCTGCCTTTGACTGGTAGATCTTTGTTAGACCATGAAGAGACACTCCTACATTTAGATCTGCAGGTTCTTGCTCATTATGTGGATAGAGGTCATCTCCTGCACATGAATGTAAGTACATCTCATTTATTGATCAGGTTTTTACAATGTTATGTTACTAATTGACCCATTAGAATTTATAGTAATATCTATGTAAATAAATACATTATAAAGTGGAAAATCTATATTTTTCCTTAAGGAGAGCACCTAAACGGTGAGTGAGGAGACTCAAAAGGCCATTCATGCTCCTATGGGTAATATGCAAATAAGGGAGATGGAACAATACCTCTGCATTGCCTCCTATTAGAAGGCAGCATTCCTTCAAGCCAAAGTCAGACTCTTTATACACGCCTTCTAACAATCACTGGGAATTAAAAGCAAAGCCAGACTCCATGCACAGACAGCTGTTTCAGGGTATTTGCCCTTCATCAGTGTACAGTAGGAGTCTGGCTTTGCTAGTGAGAGGCCTGGGACGGGGGTCAGAAACGCTATCTTTTCTCCTAAGGGAGAGCACCTAGATGGTGAGTGAGGAGACTCAAAAGGCCATTCATTCTCCTCTGGGTAATATGCAAATAAGGGAGCTGGAATTATACCTCCACAGTGCCACCTATTGGAAGGCAGCATTCCTTTAAGCTAATAGGTGGCACTGTGGAGGTATTATTCCTTCTCCATTATTTGCAAAGTGGAAATAATAGGTATTTGTAAGCACAACTTTTTAATTATATATTAGTACTTAGGTGTGGCACTGTTTTTGGAAGAAAGTTGCTATGTTTTTCTAAACCTGTACAGCTTCCTAAAAAAAAGAAATCATTAAATCAAATGTTTCACATACAGTATTAATACACACTGAATAGTAACGTTATTAGATATGCCCATCTAGTAGCCCTTTGCTGCAGTTCTGAAAGTCTACTATCGCAGCATAGATTCCACTAAGTAAAGAAATGTAGATAGGAGAGCTTCTTGCAGCTGCCGCAAATCAGATGGAGGTTCTTACATGTTCTGAATGGCTGACAACAAAGGTTCGATTCACACCGTTTACAGCAAATTTTCACCCTCCCATCAGCATGGTATAAAAGACGTCTAGATTCATCTGATCAGTTTTTCCACTGCTCAGTTATCTAATTTTTGTGCTCTTTTGCCCCCCTGAAGTCTTGCCTGTCTGTTTCTCTTAAGGCCCTTTTACATGCAATGATTATTGCTAAAACAACCGCACAACTGAACAAATTGCAGATACTTTTTAATAAAATTACACAGATAATGGCTTTTAATCATGTGCATTTCCTCCACCAGTTGTTAGCTCAGCTGGGTGTGTATTTATACAATGGTTATCTTCCCAGCAGGAGTCCACTGTCTTCTCCCAGCAGAGTACATAATAAGTAAACAGTGTACTCATTATGTATGCAAGACAAACAAACCCCATAGTGCAGCCACTCAAACTTCCATTCAAATGGAACAAATTTTGAGCAATCAAATAATGGTTTTTATGCTGGCTAAAAACCAGTGCTAAACGACAAGTGAGTGAATAGTGCACGACTGTCAATGTTTACATGTAACAATCATCGCTCCCTTTCGGTCGTTTAAACGAATTGTAAGCGATAATTGTTGTGGGTCTTTAGACAACAATGGCATTCAGGTTGATTGTCTGCTGTTCCAGCCTATTCGTGCTAATGAACAACAACTTAGAAAATTGGGCACATTAATTGTATTTAACTGCAATCAATGTTATATTTAACTGCAATCTGCTTAAGGCCGCCTGCAGACCTTTCTCGCAGCCCTCGCAAGCCCCGCACAGAAATAGAGCATGCTGCGATTTGTTTGCCGCACAAGATTTCGCGCGGCCAAATCGCGGATGTCTGCATAGGATTGCGTTTGTTAACCCAATTCTATGGCAGCTTCCAGGGGCGGAAATTCCGTGGGTAATCCCGCCGCGGAATTTCTGCTTGTCTGCAGGCAGCCTAACTGTGCCCTGCTTGTTTGGCCGAATGAATCTTGAATCCTCTTAGACCCTTTTTCATTGTTAAAGGGGTTGTCCCGCGCCGAAACGTTTTGTTTTTTTTTCAATAGCCCCCCCGTTCGGCGCGAGACAAACCCGATGCAGGCATAAAAAAAACAAACCGTCCAGTACTTACCCGAATCCCCGCGCTCCGGCGACTTCTGACTTACCTTGTGAAGATGGCCGCCGGGATCTTCACCCTCGGTGGACCGCAGGTCTTCTGTGCGGTCCATTGCCGATTCCAGCCTCCTGATTGGCTGGAATGGGCACACGTGACGGGGCGGAGCTACGAGGAGCCGCTCTCCGGCACGAGCGGCCCCATTCAGAAGGGAGAAGACCGGACTGCGCAAGCGCGTCTAATCGGGCGATTAGACGCTGAAGATTAGACCGCACCATGGAGACGAGGACGCTAGCAACGGAACAGGTAAGTGAATAACTTCTGTATGGCTCATAATTAATGCACGATGTACATTACAAAGTGCATTAATATGGCCATACAGAAGTGTATACCCCAACTTTGTTTCGCGGGACAACCCCTTTAAGTTGTTTATGTCCACAGGATCCCTTTTTGATGGATATTTTCCTTGATCACAGCATTCTCTGTATACTCTTGATACCCCGGCGGGAGGAAAATCCCACAAGGCTGGACATTTTTGAAATACTGGTCCTGGCCACTTTAGCACAGATGACCATGTGTCATTGGAAGTTGCTGATATCACCTGACTTTCTTATGTAATGTGGATTAACTTTGAAACTGATCCACAGAAAAATTTACTCTCCTAATTTTTAGGTTTCACTTTGTCATGTTTTCAAATAGTAAAGCTCTAACCGTGAAAAAACAGGCACAGTATGTCTAATAAAGTGTCATTCAGTGTAGACACAAAGACATAGGAGCATGCTGAAACAGTTTATAGGAGCAAAGTCTTGATTTCCTATGGGCACAATAAACTATGTCAGGTTTACAGCTCATAGATAAGCAATACATTTTCAACGTTCAACAAAGTTGAAGTTGACCTCTAGAAATTCGCTAATTGCTTTTATAGTTACCATTTTTCTTTGGAATGCCATGAGTAGCAAGGTTAGAGATCATCAATCCAGTTGGTTTCTTGGAGCAGCGGTTTTGTATTCCACAACTTTCCATCCAGAAAGAAGGGAGAACGAGAAAATACCATGGAGTTGCAATGCCATATTGTCCTTAAAGAAGCATATAAAATATCATTATTAAAGGCGGCTTTATTAAACAGTGTAAGACAGCTAATCAACAAAGCTTTATTCACTCAGTTCTTACCAGGGAACACTATCCTTATGTACCAGCCAACAACAAAATATATCAAAGCATCTATCAGCATGATCCAGCACAACCAGCCAACACAAAATGTGTCATTGATCACGGGGGAAGTATACATGTTATCCCACTGAATCCCTGCAATCACAAACCATGGTTTAATCTTAGAATACAAGCTCTAAGCAATCACTATATAATAACAATATTGTTATGGACAAGTAGCAGTAAGACAGAGCCTATCAAAATATCAAATCTCAAAAACCATTGGAAATACAGTAGAACCTCAACTAATGTCATTATTCCGTCCGGAAGCAATGGACTTAAGTAGAAATCAACGTTAGTTCAGGACATTATTTCCATAGGAATTAATGTAAATCCAATTAATTGGTTCTAGACATTCCAAAAAACACACCAACGCCATTTAATAGAGAATAACTCTGGTCTTTAATACCAAAAACAATACCAATACTGAATGAATATAAAGCACAACTGTAAAGAATAAATTGACATTGCAGGGACATCATTATAGCAGTACATATCACTGTGCTATCTGTGGTTTGACATAGGACTACAGGGACATCATTATAGCAGTATGTATCACTGTGTTATCTGTGCTTTGACATAGGACTACAGGGACATCATTATAGCAGTATGTATCACTGTGTTATCTGTGCTTTGACATAGGACTACAGGGACATCATTATAGCAGTATGTATCACTGTGTTATCTGTGCTTTGACATAGGACTGCAGTATTAATTTGCAAACGTTTCTTTACTGTACTGTCCTCATCTGTACAGTACGTACATTTTGCAGTACAGTGGGGATTCAGAAGGCAGGCAGCGTTCAGCCGGCACTTTGGGGATTCTGCTACTGTACTGTGTCAGGAGGCAGGCAGACACAGCAATGTTCAGCCGGCACTGTGCACTGTGGAGAGGGGAGGGGGAGGAGAAGGCGCGCGCTGATGGAGGAGAAGCAGGAAGTGACCGGCATCAGCTACGCACTGGCTCACTGAGCAGCGCCCGGGGTCATGGAGCGGTCAGCATCCTTATCTGAGGAATGCAACTTTTCTTGAGGGTCCACCGCTGCCCTGACACATCAACTAAAGTTGAAAACAGTGTAACTTAAGAGCAATACTACTCAAGGGTTTACTGTACATTTTCTTGAGCATAGAATCCCATGCTTGCCTAACTCTATAGAATTGCTTGTTTGAGACAATCGTTATTTCTCTGATTGGGTCTTGACACTTGAAGAACTTTGTAAATTCAGACTATTTCTTTAAATGGTGTTTAAAAGTGCACGCATGTTTTAAAGATAACTGCAGTATGAATCCTGCCATATCTTACCATGATCTATACAAGTTGTGCACTAAAATGCCGGGAATAAATATTTTAACACAACAGATATGTGCATTTATTTCAAAGGAGATGGACAGTAGCAAGAAAAAGTAAGTGAACCTTTTGACATATTGATGAACTGAAACATATAATTCGGGAGAAATGGTCCACAACTCTTCCTTGATGCTGTACAAAGGTTGTTTGCAGATGCAGTTAAAGTTTGATGAAGGTGCTCGCTGCTAAGGGTGGATGTACAGGTTAACAAATTCTGAGGTTCATTTACAACTATGTATATTTTGTATAAATCATAGTTTTCCAGCAATTGACAATTACTTATTTTTGGATAAACAAACATCAATATTTGATTCATTTCTCCCATAGTAATATTTTGTATACAGATTGTATGGCTAATATGAAGATTAGAAAGATTTATCATTAATATGTGATGTATGTATACTAATCTTAATTACTTAATAGTATGCTCACCTACATCTTGCTCTTCATAGCGAACAATATATTGTGTGGCATAGCTCAAAGCCGTTGGAGAAAAAAGACTCTAAATATAATTAAAATAAGGACAATGAATTAATGGCAGGACCATATTATGGTCTCTTTAACCTTGATACTAAAGCTCTGTTGACAGCAAGATTATGTTCAGCACCTAAGCAGGAAAAATGTCCTAATGTATACATTGAACATAACAATAGACTTCTATGGACCCAACATATGTCAAAAGATGGATCTTTTTGCAAATATGTTGGCTGCATACCGTTTTTAAAACTTTATTGGAAAGCATAATCGACTATAATTTTGAATAAAAGGACATTCTGCAAAAAATGTATAAGTGACATTCAGGGAAATGCGGTGGATATAGTATATCTTGCTTTAGTAAAGCATTTGACAAAGTATCTCATACTATACGGATTTTAAAAAATGACCAAATATGGGATTGACAAGGCAACTGTTAGGTGGATTCACAACTGGCTGAGTGATCGTACTCAAAGAGTGGTCATAAATTGCTGCACATCCAAGTGGAAGAATGTATCAAGTGGGGTACCACAAGGCTCTGTCCTAGGCCCAGTGGTGTTCAACATTTTTACAAATGATCTAGAGGAGGGAATTGAGGGGAAACTGATCAAGTTTGCCAATGACACAAAGCTAGAAGGGATCGCTAACACTGGAGAAGAGAGAGGATTCAAAAAAATCTGGACAATCTTGGACAGCGGGCAGCAACTAACAGAATGGTATTTAACAAGGAAAAATGCAAGGTTCTACATCTGGGCAAGGACAATGAAAAAAGCACATACAGAATGGGAGAAATTGGGCTAAGCAGCAGCGCATGTGAAAAAGACTTGGGTATACTAATAGGTTATGAGCCAGCAGTGTGATGCAGTAATAAAAAAAGGCAAACACAATTTTGGGATGTATTAAAAGAAGCATAGAGTCTAGATCACGTGAGGTAATTATTTCCCTCTACTCCTCCTTGGTCAGACCTCATCTGGAATACTGTGTCCAGTTCTGGGTACCTCAATTTGAAAAGGACATTGACAAGCCAAAGAGGGCTCAGAGAAAAGTTACCAAGATGGTGAGTGGTCTGCAAACCATTTCCTATGAGGAACGGTTAAAGGATCTGGGAATGTTTATCTTGGGAAAAAAAGGAGGCTGAGTGGAGACTTAATAGCTCTCTACAAATATCTGAAGGGCTGTCACAGTGCAGAGGGATCATCCCTATTCTCATTTGCACAAGGAAAGACTAGAAGCAATGGGATGAAATGGAAAGGGAGGAGACACAGATTAGATATTAGAAAAAAACTGTGAGGGTGATCAATGAGTAGAACAGCTTGCCACTGGAAGTGGTGAGTTCTTCAATGGAAGTGTTCAACAGAGATTGGACAGACATCTGTCTGGGATGATTTAGTGAATCCTGCAGTGATCAGGGGGTTTAACCAGATGACCCTGGAGGTCCCTTCCTACTCTACCATTCTATAATTCAATATTTACTAACAATTTAAGCCAAGGGTTGTTGAATTCAACTATATTACATATAGTTGCATACGTCTGGCTTATATGTTGGGAGATGTTCTGCAAAATATATCAGATGTACACACCAATCGTCGTGTGAACAGGGTCCAACCAAAAAACCATTAAAGTTGTAAACACTGAAAAAGGTTAAAACTCACCAACAAGGTTTTTCCTGCAAATGACATCGCAGTCTCCTTAGAAACCACAACAATGAATGGAAAGAAAGTGATGATATAGATGAGGCTGCCACTCAGAGCAGCAATATTGGTGTTGTTGAAGAAGACGCTGATGAGGTAGCTCATTGCTAATACTGTTAAACTGTAATCCAGGAAGAGAAGAAATAGAATAAAGCCATTGCTTTGTGGCAGAACCTTGCCAGCCTTAAGAATGAGGACAAGAATGGCAACAGTGATAATAAGGAAAGAGGCGCATTCAATGAACCAAGCCAAAAAATGACTGCATGAGCTGATTCCCATCATCTTCATGTACTGCAAAAAAAAAGTCAGTATCAAATCTTACTGAAATATTTTGCTTCAGAAAAGTATTTACATTACATTGTTTTTCTTCCTTCCCCCTGCAGCTGTGTTTTTCCCATTTTTTTCATCCCCACACACCACGATCTATAACTTTATTTTTTAGTCCACATACCTGTATTAGAGCTTGTTTTTGAAAGAAGAGTTGTATTTTGTAATGATACCATTTAATGTACCATAGTGTATTGAAAAATTTTAGAACATCTTTAAGTGTGGTGAAATGAAAAAAAAATGCAATTCTGCCAATGTTTTTTGGATTTTCATTTTTACTGTGTTTACAGACTGTAGAAAAGAGCTTATAAACCATTCAATAATAGTCCTGTGCATTGCAATGCAACAACACACTCACTTTGTCTAAGGCCGTCTGTACATGGCCAGATTTGAATCTGGAGCAAGCATCTGCCTCCGGATTCCACAGCGAATACCGGCCATAGCATGCTATGGAAAAGTTTTTTGCCTGCCCACGAGCAGAAATCAATTGCGATTTTCCGTTCGCGGGGGACTAATCGCAGCATGCTGTATTTTGAGGTGGATTCCGTCCAGACAGCTTCCAATGAAGGTCAATGGAAACCGTCCGACCTGCGGCCCTTCAACAATCATCATTGAGGAAAGGTCATGGGATCCGCATCATCGCCTAGCGATGGTGCAGCATTATCTGTACTGCGCATGTGTGCCAAAAGGCACATCCGCAGCACAGAATAGAAGAATCTAGGCAGATATGCAGAGGTCACTGGCCGAGCACAGGGTCAGATTCCGCTGTAGAATCTGGCCTGGTCGTGAGCTGGCGGCCTAAGACACAAGACAAAACTATATATGGCCTGGTCGTGAGCAGGCGGCCTAAGACACAGGACAAAACTATATACGGCCTGGTCGTGAGCAGGCGGCCTAAGACACAGGACAAAACTATACACGGCCTGGTCACGTGCAGGCGGCCTAAGACACAGGACAAAACTATATACAGCCTGGTCATGTGTAGGCGGCCTAAGACACAGGACAAAACTATATACAGCCTGGTCATGTGCAGGCGGCCTAAGACAGAGGACAAAACTATATATGGCCTGGTCATGTGCAGGCAGCCTAAGACACAGGACAAAACTATATATACAAATAACATACTTTATTACACATAATTACACACACACAAATATAATATAAAAAAGAGAGACCGTGGGTGTGTGTTTAAGGACTGGTGAAAGTGACATGTTAGCTTTAGTACAACTACAGCAATAGCATAGTGGCTCAGTGGTTAGCACTCTTGCCTTGTAGTGCTGGGGTTCTCGGTTCAAATCTGCACCTGCATAAAGTTTGTATGTTCTCCCTGTGGTTGTATGGGTTTTTTCCCACACTCCAAAAACATGCTAATAGGTGAATTTAAAAAATTGTGTGCCCCATTGGGGACAGAATCCATAATATCAAGTGCTGTGAAATATGTATATACTATACTACATTCACAGTGATTACTAGTACTATAGATTACATTCATATGTATTATATTATCCAATGTGGATTGTTTTTAAACAATCTCTTTTTATTGAAAAACAACCGGGACTGTAGGGAGGGTAACCCCCTTCCTGGAAACCATCTACATAAGCGGACACACAGGTCCTTGCGGCTTAATTGCAGCACATAAATAACAAAAATTAGAAGAAATCCTTGTGTCCAGCTAGAGAAACTACTGCATAAACTGGTTGACATACCTAAGATAAAATAAAAATTTAGTGTTCATACCTAGTGCAACCTAGCACCATTAAAATAGAAAGCAACTCAAAGAGATGGGAGTAGGGGAGGGAAAGGAGGAAGCAGGGATGTAGGCGGGGGAACTGTGAGAGGTCTATTAGCATTTTTAGCTAAACTGAAGTGCACATTACATTTTCTTTAAAAGAAAGTGATCTCTGTTGCCATTATCTGACCCAAAATATTTTTTATTTAATTAATGGAGTTTTCTTTGTGGGGTGAGTTCTAGTTTTTATGAACACCATTTTGGGACACATACAACATTTTGCTAACTTTTTATTCCATTTTTTGGCCAGTGAGGGGGCCAAAACAATTGAAATTTTGTCACTTTGAATTTATTTTCCTTTATGATATTTAACATGTGGAATAAAGTTTGTTATATTTTCTGAGTTTGGACTATTTCCGATGCGGCGATATCAATTACGTTTATTTTTTATTGTTTACATTTTTATGCAAAAAAGGGGGAGGCTTTGAACTTTTAATATATTTGTTTTAATATTCTAAACACCTTTATTATACTTTTTTCCAGTCTCTAAGAGGGACTTGAGCATGAGAATTCTTTATGACATGCACAATACACTACAATACTTATACTGTATGTTTCAGTGTATTGTTCCTACGCCGTCATCTAATTACACAGATTGCTGCAACTCTCAAACATGGTGATCTGATTGTTTATATATATGGAGGTGATAAGTCCAAATTTTATAATTCACATCTTTGTAATGATCATATAAAAAGCTTATTGGAAAGCATCCATCCTGGCAT
This sequence comes from Eleutherodactylus coqui, assembly GCF_035609145.1. Taxonomy (NCBI): domain Eukaryota; kingdom Metazoa; phylum Chordata; class Amphibia; order Anura; family Eleutherodactylidae; genus Eleutherodactylus; species Eleutherodactylus coqui. The sequence goes on along the minus strand of NC_089844.1, from coordinate 50,410,283 downwards.
ACCTCATGTAGCCTAAGCTCTTTCTCATGTACAAGCTTCTTTACAAACGCTGCAATGAAAAGGACCCATGAAGTCATCAAGGCGATGGGAAGTATGAGGGACATACTGTAGAGAAAACTGGCAAAACAAGAAAGTGGTGAAGAAGTTATTCCCTTTGACATAATGATGGAATAGTTGTGAAGGCTTTACAATTATTCAGATTTTTCATGCACTTTATTCTTCATGCGTACCTGTTCCTGATATAGCAGGGGTAAGGCATGGGTTGGTATTGTACACCAACATCATCCAGACTCTTGTTTGTCTGCATTTCAATGATCGCTCTATCAATATTTTCCTGCAAGTACACAAACCCACGGCTGTATTTGTTTAGAGAGTTTTGTGGCCCAGGAAGCCAGTAGGAGCTTCTGATGTAGTTGGTGTCCTCTGATAGCATTGAGCGCATGGTGATACTATATTCAATTTGTTTAGGTAGCCCAGAAGCAGAGCGTTTCATCCTACTGGTGCCAGATGGGAGATAGAAAGTAACCGCTGTATGGATAAAACAATTACTGTTACAATGAAGGAATGACTTCAAGAATCATTAAAACATAAAACGCACCTATACTTTCAAATGAATTTTCAGAATAAGTAGCAATGTGTGTACATGAGAAACAGCATCATTACTGGCCATGGTATGACATGTATCCTGCATTTTTTACCTGTTCTTCCCCTTTGCAGGTTGTACTGTAATCTTCAGTTTTCTCTGAGCTGGTTGGAGACTGCTGCTATGATGTCTTCTACATACTGCACATGATCAAATCAGCAAATTCTGCTCCCCAAGGGCCCTTTCACATAAGTGTGTTTCCTGTCCGTGTGCTGTGCATTACACAGATGTTTTTTCACGGACCAATTATCCTTGTGAAAAAAATCATAGCATGTCTTATCCGGTCCATTGCTCGTGGGTATCAGACAGCACATGGACAGGGCATCTGTACACTGTTCAAGGTGAGTTGCCCCAGGAATCTTAGGCATTACTCGCATTCACCTGTGTTAAAAGAACCTAAGGCCTCATGTCCACTAGCTAAATGGAATTGTGGATTCCGCAGCGGATTTCCACTGCGGAATCTGCAGCGGATTTTGCCCATAGGGAATCATTGGCCATCCGCGGTTCATTAAATTGATTTTTGCACCCGCGGATGGCATTTTAAAAGAATTGCGTTTTTCACGCGCGGGAGAAAAAAACGCGGCATGCTCCATTCTGCCACGGATTCCGCATGGATCGGCAACATTGTTATCACATTGATAGCAATGTGTGCGGATATCTGCATGCAAAAAAAAAAAAATTTAAAGCAAATCTGCGGCAGATTCTGCGCGGATTGTATTTTTCAAGTGGACATGAGACCTAACTGTTTATAGCACACTCAGAGAAACAGCATCAGCATGGTGAACACGAGAGAAGTACTGAGCAGTGTAGATGTGATTACATTAGCTGTAAATCACCAGTTAGCTGCTGCAGTGTCTATGTGATTCTCTCTCCCCCTCCTCTCTCTTCTCTCTTTTTCATAGACTTCTATGGGGAATATCAGTCATCACCCTTAAAGTTCCTTCACACTGGCGATCGCGATTTTGCCGTGATAAAATTGAGGCAAAATCCCGTTTTTGTTCCCGTGTTTTCTGAGGGTCAGCAATGCTTTTTCCTGAGAATAATCTCGCATCGCATTGCTGCCGCACCCGATTGTGTTGTGTGATAAAATTGTGTGATTTTTTTTTTCTTAGCACGGACGTCAGTAAGACTTTCTAATGTTAAAGACGCATCGCAAGAAAATCGCAATTTTGTGCATTTCAATGCAATAAAAAGGAGGCTTCATAGGGAAACATGGGAGATTAAAGAAAAAAAAAATATCAAAACGCAGAAAGATAGGACATACTGCAATTTTTTGATTAATCGCAACATCGCATGAGTGAAATCATCGCAAATGGGGATGAAACCATTGAAAATCATTGGTTTCATAATTCAGCGTTTTTATTCACTCTTGCATTTCCCGAAAATCGCACAATTTTATCGCAGGTGTGAAGGCCCAATTAGGCATCCTTTCCACGGGTGACAGCGATATCGTTGCGAGAAAATGTTAATTGCATCGCAACACCGCAAAATCGCAAGCTTTTGTGATGCGATGAATCTGTTTTCCCATTGCACTGTATGGGCGACATAAACAAGCAAACCGCTGAAACAATCCTGCTGCTGCAATTTTATTCCTCGCATCGCAACTTGCCCTAAAGCATTGCAAGTGGAAAGGCTGTCATTAAACAACATACATCGTACTTTCTTGCGAGAGCTTGCACTCTCTCATCACACTAAAAACGTGCGATTTCCTTGCTACAGGAAAGGGGCCCTTTGGGCTCCTACTCACTAGCGTCTTTTTAACGCTGCATTTTTTTTACGCGAATGTCAATGAGACTTTCTAATGTTAAAAACGCATCGCACAAAAATCGCAAAGCACCAACTTGCGATGCGTTTTTAACATTAGAAAGTCCCATTGACATTCCCGTTAAAAAAAACGTGGGGGCCCTTACTTGTACTTCCAGTTATCCATCTTGTTATCACTGTTACTACAAAGGGACTCCACTTGTAAACAGGAAGTGGACAGTAAAATAGAAGGAATAGAGATCCCTAGTGGTCAGCACAAAAATGGAATTTTAGGTAAATAAAGTGATTTGCACTTTTGCTCGTTATCACATTAATGTTAATTATTTTATACTAACATAAGTTGTTTCACAGTGCAATGACCATTTAAAGTTTGAGCAGCTACAACTTTTTAGGCAGTAATTAATACATGTATTTCATTAACGGGCTTTAAATGGGACATAAAAAAAAACATTTTACACCAGTTTCTGGCATAAAAAAAAGTCGCCTCAGACAATCAAAGCCAATCAATGATGTAATTCAATGAATGGCTGTGATAGGTTCATCAAGCGTCAGCTCTGATTGGCCCAGGCAGCGCTCCTGAACCAATCAGAGCAATCGCTTGTTGGAGGCAGGGTATTCAAGCCCTGTCACCAACAAGAGATGCTCCAGCAGAATTGAGGACTACTCGGAAGCCTGCCGGAGCGCTGCAGCTGAGCAGAAGGGGCCCAAACACCGCCTGCTAGGTGAGTATTAATTTTTTTTCATGTAGTGTAGCAAGGGCTTATTTCTGGAGTAGGGCTTATATTTCAAGCAACCTGAAAATCAGAATAGGGCTTATTATCGGGGTAGGTCTTATTTTCAGGGAAGCTCAGTATATATTTTAAACCCCGAATCTATATTCTGTTCTTGTACGCTGAATCCTGAATATGGAACCCCTAGATTTGAGCCTCTGTCTTTGTATCCTGAGGATGTGTCTACTGAAATTCTTGCTGCGGTTTCAGCTCCACTATTTTCCCCATATCCAGTGTCTTGAGCCCCTCACCCTGGCCTGCATCCTGAATCAATCTCTGAAGCCAATGTAAGTATCTGTATCCTGTATGCAAAGGTTGTGCCCTGTATCCAGTACTTGTGTTCGGTGTCTTGTATCCATATGTATTATTGACCAGTACACCCATATCTGCATATAATACTTCCATTGGCATGTTTTGGTTCAGCTCTTGTACTCATTCAGATTGCGAGTTTGCAAACATACAGTGTTTTTTTAAACAGTGAACACTATAATAGGGTAAATGCGTACTGCTATAGAATGAAATGAACAGAGACAAAGTTGGTGTAAAAATCTTTTTTTCAGTCATCACCTGCAAATAACTCATTCGTTTTCTGAAGCTCCTCGGCCTTTTCCTGCATTTCATCATCCCTGTTGAAAGGTTTAGTGCGGTTATATAACACGCAGGCCAAAAGGCTGTCCAGGGTTTGACATAGAGTTAGACTCAACCTAATGTAGGGTTCATTTTCAATCAAAAATGGGATATAACTAGCTGTGGAAATACAAATAAAATATAGATTATAAATGAGGCAGCATCTGAAAATGTGAATATTGTAGTTATAAATTGTAATTCTTAGGCTATATACATAAATTATGAATTACTACTGATGTAACATTGAAGACATTCTGCAGGCATATCCGACTCCCTGTGAATGGCCATCAACAGATTGCTGTGTAATATACCCATTTTTAATATTGCTGGCTTGCACCGGCCTAATACTACTATATATTGGACTTACCAGTGTTAAAAAACAAGGGGGTCTTTTAACATTTCAGGTCTAGATTGTAGAGGACAGCATGTTAACGAGGTTGCCCAGGATTAGAAAAACATGGCTCATCTTTTCCAGAAACAGCGCCACTCCAGGCCATAGGTTGTGTCTGGTAATGCAGCTCAACTCCACTGAAATAAATGAGGCTAAACTGTAATACCACACACCACCTGTGGACAAGTGTGGTGCTTTTTTTTCTAAAAATCTGTCCTATTTTAATGGATAACCTCTGGTACAGTTCTAAAGTTAGCCTCACACGGGTGTAAGTGCAATTGCGCATGCCTTAGAACAACTTTTTTGGGCTATTCACGTAACAGCGTATTTTATTGTCCTTTTTTGGTCACAGGGCATGTTCATTTGCACACGGTAAACAAACGCACTGATTAAAATGGCTAATTAGTTCCAGATATGCTTCTTTTCTAGTGGACATAAGCAGTGTTCCATGCATCTCTTTGCGTATTGTGTGTGTTTTTTGCAAATTCCCCCCTTGACTTCTATGGAGACCTTTGGTGCACAAATGCACAGAATGATAGAGCATGTTCAATCTGTTTTTTCGCGGTTGAAAATGTGAACACAAAATACGCAAATGTGAAAAATGTGTTCTATTTACTGCGTATTGTATGCACAAATACGTCCATGTGAAGTCACCCTTAGGTGGGGCTGCAATTTTGCATATAAGACAACACAAGTAACCTAAAAGTTAGTCAGTTTACATGGTTGAAATAACAGGGCTTTATATATACATTAGGGCAAAAACACATGGCCTTATGTGCCATGCTATGGAAAGCAGTTGCACGTGAACAGGATTTTGCTTTTTTTTCCCATCGGAGTATTCAAACTCCGTGCTATAGCGTGTGAGTTTGAATAAAAGAGCAGAAAGATAGGTCGTGCCCTATCTTTCCCACGAGTAGTATTAACTGTGTGCCAGAAAGATAGGGCAAGTCCTAGCTTTTCTTGACGTACCATTAACAGCCAGAATACCGCCAGTGAAAACGAAACCGTTACACTCAATGATTTAGTTTCATCCCATTTTGCGGCCATGAGTATCACGGCCACATAACGGGACTAAAACACGCCCATGTGAAGAAGCCCTTACTGTCTTATATAGATTTCTAGATTACACTGAATCCTTTGCCTGCGCAAATGAAGGAAATCTACTGTATAATATATTCTAGAGCTTAGAAAATATAGTGGGGGCTGCATTCACACGAACGTATATTGGCTCGGTTTTCACGCTGAGCCGATATACGTCGTCCTCATCTGCAGGGGGGGGGAGGATGGAATAACCAGGAGCAGAAACTGAGCTCCCGCCCCCTCTCTGCCTCCTCTCCGCCCCTCTGCACTATTTGCAATGGGGAGAGGTGAGGCAGGGGGCGGGGCTAAGGGATTGAATTAGCCACGCCCCATCCCGCCTCTCCCCATTGCAAATAGTGCAGAGGGGCGGAGAGGAGGCAGAGAGGGGGCGGGAGTTCAGTTCCTGCTGCTGGCTCTTCCATCCTCCCCCCCTGCAGAGAGAGACGACGTATATCGGCTCGGCGTGAAAACCAAGCCGATATACATTCGTGTGAATGCAGCCCCAAAATGCGCCTCTCTTGCAATTAAAAAATGCTTTTTTGCTAAATTGGAAGTGGACTTACCCGGTGCTACAAGGGTTAATCCGGTGGTGAAGGAGTTAACCCCTCTGCACCTGTTGTCCACGCTTGCCTTCAGCAGGTTTCTTGCTTCTCCATGTCTCCTTTCTTTTGGAGCGGCATCTGGGGATTTCCTTAGACCGTGTTTGCAAGCACGGTCGGGCTGGACAGTAGCGAGTACAAGTAAAAACTATCCCGCGCCGTATACCAAAACTTGAAAAAGACACATGTTGTGTCGAAACTCGTTGTTTTTTTTAAAAAAAATAAAAATTGGTTTTCCGCTACGTCGCAGGATAGTTTTTACTTTTACTCGCTATATTCTAGAGCTTATTATATAGTAGGTTTAATACACTTACATGGAACTAAATGCTTTATTTGAATATATATTATATGGCTATATTAAATATACCATCTCAGTATTGTGAAGGTCTATTGTAGATTCTTTATCCAAATAGCCAATACAATACTATACATTGACATTGTTGCACTTTCTGTGGTTAACGGCGCCTTCTAGTGAACAAATACAATACTGCACTTCTGAACATTGCTACATTTCCAACTTGCTAATTTCATTTTGCACTGAATCTCTCATCTTTTAACAATTAAACTGTCTGTCATTTGTTCTCATGTTGCAAATACAATATGATTGGAAGCACCGTCACTTACCAGCAGGAGGTAATTTTGTAGATAGATCAGTAGTGTTCATGTGAAGAAATTCCTGCAGAAACCCACTGACAAGAGTATTGTTCAGAACGCCCTAAAGATGCAAATGTTAACATCATTAACATCATATAAGGCACAAAAGAATCTGTGTTGGTGTAATATTGTAATATTAAATATCGATTATTTTATTACAGTATTTAACCCTTTAGTGACAAAGCCTGTTTGCGCCTTAGTGACAGAGCCAAATTTTGGAAATCTGACATACGTCGTTTAACGTGGCATAACTCCGTAAAGGCTTTACATATCCCAGTGATTCTGACATTGTTTTTTCGCCACATGTTGTACTTCATTTAGATTGTAAAAAGAGACCGATATAATTTGTGTATATTTATTAAAAGTACCAATATTGGAAAATTTTTGAAAAAATTGTCATTTTTTCACATTTTCAACCGTAATATCTCAAATATGTCCAAACATACCGTACAAATTTTTGATAAGATATGTATTTCCATCTGTTTACTTTATTCTGAATGCACACTTGAAAAACTTTTGTGCTTTTTTTAACCATTTAGAGGACGTACAATTTAACATTACATTTCAGCATTTTGAGGAGCACTTTGTTTTCCTGCACCAAGCCAAGTTTGCAAAGGCTCATAAGTGTCAGAATAATAGATACACCCACAAATGACCCCATTTTAAAAACTACACCCTTTAGTGTATTCACTGAGGGGGGGTCATGAGTATTTTGACCCCACCAGTTTTTTTCAGGAATTAGTTCAATTTAGGGGAGAAAAAATAAAATTTCATATTTTCGCAAATATGTCATTTTAAAGACATATTTTTTTCCTATAGAGCCCATGAAAATGAGGAATTACACACCAAAATGGATACCCCCGTTTCTCCCGTGTTCAGAAACATACCCATTGTGGCCCTAATCTTATGTCTGGATGCATAACGGGAGCCAAAATGAAAGGAGTAGTCGGTGTCTTTCAGAACATAAATTTTGCTTGAAGGTGTTTTAGGCCCCATAGCACTTTTGTAGAGCTCTTGAGTGGCCAAAACCAAAGGGAACCCCCACAAGTGACACTATTTTGAAAACTAGACCCCTTAACGAATTTATCTAGGGGTGTACCGACCATTTTGACCCCACAGTTTTTGAATGAATTCAAGCCAAGCAAAAGGAAAAAATTGTGATTTTCGTTTTTTTGTCAATTCTGTCATTTTAAAAACAGCTTTTTTTGTACAGCAAACGCATGAATGAAGCCTTTCACCCCAAAATGGATACCCCTGTTTCTCCTGTGTTAAGAGACATACCCATTGTGGCCCTAATCTCATGTCTGGATGCACAATGGGGCCCAAAACAAAAGGAGTAGTCGGTGGCTTTCAGAACATAGATTTTCCTTGAAGGCGTTTTAGGCCCCATAGCACATTTGTAGAGCTCTTAAGCGGCCAAAATCAAAGAGAACCCCCACAAGTGACCCCATTTTGAAAACTAGACCCCTAACGAATTTATCTAGAGGTGTACTGACCATTTTGTTCCCACAGTTTTTGAATGAATTGAAGCAAAGCAAAAGGAAAAAATTGTGATTTTCGTTTTTTTGGCAATTCTGTCGTTTTAAAAACTGCTTTTTTGGTACAGCACACACATGAATGAAGACTTGCACCCCAAAGTGGATACCCCTGTTTCTCCCGTGTTCAGAGACATACCCATTGTGGCCCTAATCTTTTGTCTGGATGCACAACGGGGCCCAAAATGAAAGGAGTAGTCGGTGGCTTTCAGAACAGAAATTTAGCATAAAGGTGATTTAGGCCCCATTGCCCACTTGTAGAGCCCTTGAGCGGCCAAAACGACAGAGAACCCCCACAAATGATCCCATTTTGAAAACTAGACCCCCTAACGAATTTACCTAGGGGTGTACTGTGTATTTTTACCCTACAATTTTTGAATAAATCTAAGCAAAGCAGTAGGAAAAAAATTACAATTTTCATTTTTTTGGCAGTTGTATCAATTTAAAAACTGTTTTTTTTGTACATCACACATAGGAATGAAGACTTTCACCCCAAAATGGATACCCCTGTTTGTCCCGTGTTCAGAACCATACCCCTTGTGGCCCTAATCTACTTAAAGGACGCATGGCTAGGCCTATAATGGAAGGAGCACCCGTTGGATTTTAGGGTACAACGGAATAAATTCCAGGCCCCATTGCCCACTTGTAGAGCCATTGAGCGTCCAAAACGATAAAGAACCCCCACAAATGTCCCCATTTTAAAAACTAGACCCCTTAACGAATTCATCTAGGGGTGTACTGCGTATTTTGATCCCACAGTATTTGAATAAATTTCAGCAAAGCAGAAGGAAAAAATTACAATTTTCATTTTTTTTGGCAATTTTGGCAATTTAAAAACTGTTTTTTTTGTACAGTGTACATAGGAATGAAGACATTCATCCCCAAATGGATCCCCCCGTTTGTCCCGTGTTCAAAAACATGCCCATTGTAGCCCTAATCTACTTACAGGAAACATGGCAAGGCCTGTAATGGAGGGAACACCCATTGGATTGCAGGGCACAACTGAATAAATTCCAGGCCCCATTGCTCATTTGTACGGAATAAAAATTGACTCCCTAAAAATCCCCCCCCCCTCACCTTTTTCGGCGTTCCCCAAATCTTAGATAAAAGTAATAATGTGAACTGTGTAGTATTTCCAAAGACGGGTAATTATGGAGGCTGGTTGGGATAGGCACATAGGGCAATAAAATCGGGTATCCCCCCTCCTCTCATGCTTTTTGGGGGTCATTTTTTGACCTCAGTGGCGGGTATGGGGTGTAAAAAGTGGCGTTCCGTGAGTCTCCGTAAGCTTCATGAGGTGCGGCGGTCTCACACAGAAGGCGCTCAACAAGGTGCTCCTGGAACTGCAGGAAGGCGAGCGTTCCCGGGGCTTCTTGTAAATTGCGTATTACAGGTAGCGGTCTGAATAACGCCGGGCTTACGCAGCCGTAGGCGGATCCCGGCTGTGAGCCCGGCTGTGACCCTGCGTACGGCCGCGTAATGTACTGCGCATAACTGCGTACTTACACGGGCGGTCATGCGCAGTACACTTTTTTTTGTTCTTGTTTGTATTTCCCGCACCGTCGCTTAGCGATGACGCGGGTACCCGCAGCGCGTACACAATGTAGTTGCGTATGGGCTGCAGGTATATCCATGACCATGGAGCACAATGGGCTCTATGTTGCGGATATCCGCAGTAAAATAGAACCTGCTGCGTTCTCTTTTCTGCGAGTGGATTACGCAATTCCAACCCGCTAATGTGAGCGGAATTGTGTAATCCAATGCGATTGATCTGCGTATTACCACTAATCAAACGCATGCGGAATCCGTAATTCCTATCCGGTCATGTGAGACCGGCCAAAGGTAGATCGCTACCATTTTTTCACGTGACCGGGGACCGCTCAACGAGGCCACCGGTCACTGCTCCAGGCTCTCGGTGACCGTTGGTCGCCGAGAGCAAGGAGATATTAAGTTTCCTGGGCTCCCCGACTCCTGCGCATGTGTCCGGTGTTTTGCCGGCGGTCGCATGCGCAGAATACGGGAAAGTTCACAGAAGAAGATTTCGTCGGGGTGCAAATATGGAGGCCTCCGGTAAAAAGTTTTATCTCCTCTCACCGATCGCATCGGTGAGGGGAGATGAACCTTCCCCTTTTTTTAACTTTAACGTGATCGCCATTATTCTTTGGATAACGGCGAACACGTGACCAGAAACCGCTCACCGCTGCTCTCCGTGAAATCTCCAGGCTCTCGGCTAAGTTTTGTAGCCAGGAGCAGGTAGATTTTTAAAAACCACGGCTTTTGCGCATGCGCCTGCCACATTGGCGACGGGTGCGTGCGCAGAAGCTGGGGTGAGGTCCGTGGATAAATCCGCAGGCCTTAAGTACGTCATTTCATCCTCCCTCACGGATATGATCCGTGGGGGGAGATGAAACGCAAGGTTTTTTTAACTTTTTAAAAAATTTTTAAAACTTTTTTTTTACTTTTTGCCCTTTTTTTTTTTTACCTTTTACCCCTTTTTTATTTATTTTTTTTTACTTTTTGCACTTTTTTTTTACTTTACATGATCACTGTCATCCATTGGATGACAGTGATCATGTCCCTGGTGACATCCCTCTGCTCTTGACTACACATGGCAGCCAGGAGCAGAGCAATTTTGAATTTCCCGGGGCTCGAGCCCCTCTGTGCACGCGCCCGATGTCAATCATCGGGCGCGCATGCGCAGATGGGGATTTCGGGTCCCGGGACATCGGGACATCGCAGAGGACCGGGGGTGAGTATCTTTACCTCCCCTCATGGATCCGATCCATGAGGGGAGGTGAAACTTTACTTTTGTTTTACTTTTTCAACTTTTTCGTGATCACCGCTATCGCAATGGATAGCGGTGATCGTGGGCCTGGGGACCGCTCACAGTGGTCCCCAGCAACACCTCCTGGTTCCCGGCTACCTTCAGGAGCCGGGAGCCAGGAGATTTTAAATTTGCCGGGGACACCCGAGCTTCTGCGCGTGCGCGTGACGTCATCGGCTGGCGCGCATGCGCAGAAGCCCACCGGCGGGTCCGGGAGGACCAGATCTCCGGGGGACACCGCTGACAAGCCGTGTGAGTATTTTCAGCTGCCGTGATGGATCCGATCCATCATAGCAGCTGAATTACTACTTTTTTACACTGTTTTATTTACTTTTTTGCGATCGGCGCTATTCATTTTATAGCGCCGATCGCAATGCCGGGGGGGACTGCCCGCATCCTGCGATGACAGCTCCATGCTGTCGGCTACCTGCGGGCACCGACAGCATGGAGCTGTCACGTCCTCAGGCCAGTGGGTATTAATCCAAAGAGGATGCATAAAACTACGTCCTCTAGGATTAAAGCCCACTTTCTGAGGACGTAGTTTCCCGATGGGGCCGTCGTTAAGGGGTTAAACATCATTTTAAAAAAAGTTCTGTTACCTCCCCCCCCCCCTCTTAAAGGGGTTGTCTGGGATTTAAAAGTAAGAAACAGCCAGACAACAGGAACTGCAGCAATAATGTGTCCATCGACCCATGTGACCACTGCAGTCAGTGATTGGCTACAGCAGTCATGTGGATGTAATTGTTGTCTTTTTATTCTATCACAATTGCTGCTGTCTGGCACTTTTTTTAAAATCCCATGAAACCCTTTAATGCACATGGCTTTCATAGAAAACAAGGAAGCTGTATAAATGGCATTGTAGTATTGTTAAAGAGTTGCATCAGTAAAGACACCAATGGCATCTCGAGAGGATATACCACCAATGTCTGATCTGACCTCTGTGACCCCACAGATTGCTACAACAAAGTAGCATCAGTATTAAGAAAGCACATTGCTACGTTGCCCTGACAGGGCTAGGAAAAAGTCAAGCAGAGCTGAAGTTATACATCAGGTTTCCTATCACTGCAGCCACTTTGTGTTAGCGATCAGTGGGATCACAGCGGTCAGACTCCACTGATCGAACATTAATGGCATGTCTCACTGTGTCAACATCTTTATAAAGGCCTGAGTTCAGTACAACCAAGTTTTGTTCTATCAGTTCTTACAGGATAGCGTAACAGCACATAAAAGTAAGTGCTGATTGGAAGCTACAACATGCCCACTACGTGAACTGTATAAGCTAATGTGGTCCTACTGGCCACCACTATGCCTCTAGTGCCTAATGAAAACGGTGTCCCTATCTAGACCACTTACATATTGTTACATGATCACTGTGATTGTTTCTGAACAGAAATATAATGGATCTGCAGTATCATGTGATTTTCCAGGTAATCAGAGTGGTTATTGTTGAAAACAAATCTGCAGAATCACAAATTTTCAGGATTTAGGTTACAGTAGAATAAATTTACAAGCTCCTGGAGCTTAGATGGAAGAGTGATGGATGTAGACAAGTTACATTAGTTATAGTAGCTCCTTCAATAATTCCTTTAAGGCTAGTAGCACACTAACGTACCTGCGAGTTGTGCCCAATAGTCTCATCACATAGCACATGGATCCCAGTCCATATGCTGTCTAACATACACAGACACAGCGCATTCACGTGCATTAAAGGAGATGTCCCGCGCCGAAACGGGTTTTTTTTTTTTTAAACCCCCCCCCCGTTCGGCGCGAGACAACCCCGATGCAGGGGTTAAAAAAACCACCCGCACAGCGCTTACCTGAATCCCGGCGGTCCGGTGACTTCAATACTTACCGCTGAAGATGGCCGCCGGGATCTTCTACCTTCGTGGACCGCAGCTCTTCTGTGCGGTCCACTGCCGATTCCAGCCTCCTGATTGGCTGGAATCGGCACGTGACGGGGCGGAGCTACACGGAGCCGCTCTCTGGCACGAGCGGCTCCATAGAAGACTGCTGAAGACCCGGACTGCGCAAGCGCGGCTAATTTGGCCATCGGAGGCCAAAAATTAGTCGGCTCCATGGGAACGAGGACGCTAGCAACGGAGCAGGTAAGTAAAAAACTTTTTATAACTTCTGTATGGCTCATAATTAATGCACAATGTACATTACAAAGTGCATTATTATGGCCATACAGAAGTGTATAGACCCACTTGCTGCCTCGGGACAACCCCTTTAACATTTCCTATTTCTTCTCCATGAAATACAAAGGAATAGGACATGTCATGAGTTTTTTTTTCATGTGGGACAAGAGTCTGTGTGCCAAAACATCCACCTGTATAGGCCCACAGGCTGCAGTGGGACTGTGTGCCGTCCATGGGATTAATCGGAGACCGCACAGCCCAAAAATACGCTAGTGGGCCACTAGGCTGATAGGATTCCAAGTGACATGGATTTCACAAGCCACATCCAATCTAGGGTCACAGAAACAATTACAAACATAGCTTATGTAACACCACATTAGAGAAGTGCTTACCTGCAACATGTCCATGAGCTTCTTAGTTTGTGCTATGTATTCCCAGTTATCCACAAGTTTCTGAATGTTGGTGGATAGACTATTCAGTGTTTCCTTGTATTTTTCCACTTCACGCAGCTTGCTGTTAGTCTGCCAAAACATGATAACATGGCAGATTTTGTATATTCCAAGGACAATGGAAAAAATTCCTGATAAGGGTACGTTCATAAGTAGCTGATTACTGCAGGTTTTTTGAAGCTGAAAAAACTTGCAACAAAACAGCATTCCAATCTGCGATGAAATCCGCACCAAATTGTGCTGTGGAGCAACAACAAATTTCTCCATTTCAATTAGGGCTCCCATAGCGTTTTACACGTACACTGCCCATATGCTCTGCCAGCGGAAACCCTGTATGGGCGGTGTATGGCGCTGCGCATGCCCGGGAATCAGGCATCACAGACATGCTCAGTGTGATTTTTTTTGTTTAAACGGAGATGCGTATGGAAATGCTGCCCGCATGTAATGTTTTGCATTTGGACTGCATATCATACGCAGCTCATAGAAGTGCTCCATATGCAATGCAGAGAACTAGAGCATGCTGTGATTTATTTCTCTTGCGTATGGATAGGCAGTGTCCGTATTACTACAGCATGTATGCACATTGCCATTTAGCATGTATCCACATAAGGTTTTTGATAAAGAACCAGTAAAGAAACAATTGTCAAATAACAAAAACAAAAGAAGTCCGTGTGTTTGATATTGTTTCTTGACCGGTTCTTTATTAAAAACCTTACGTGGACACATGCTAAATGGCATTGTGGACACGTGCTGTAGTAATACCGGCTGTGTCCACACGCCAGTGTGCATTGAATGATGAAAGTCCATTGACTTTCAGTGCCTCCATTCACCACATATCCCGCCTGTGGACATGAACCCTTAAAAGGATGAAATCTGCACGAAATGTTGTGGATTTTGTTGTGCATTTGCATTTGTTTTTCAGATGTGTTTTTGCAGAATTGGCGTTGTGTATTTGCGTGTGCATCAGCGTAATCTATTGTACTTTTTGCTTGCACAAAAAAACATGCACTGATGCTCTCAGCCATTGAAATGGCTAATAGTTTCATGAGTTCAAAATGTTCTCTTTCCCTGCTGTGTATTTTTTTGCACAACCAAATTACACACACTAAATTTGTGCATGTGAACGAACCCATTAAAATCAATGGGTTCTATTTTCTGCGTTTTGTGCGCAAATACATTCGTAGGAATCCAGCCATAGTCATACTAAATATCCAATCTTTAGCAGTAACTGTCACAATGGGAGTGTTTTGGTCATTAGTAAAATAAGTTATACTTTTATATAATGTCAAGTTCTGAAAATAATTTTGACTGGAAATCAACTATGTACCCGCAGCTGATTTCATATTATGTGGCGCTCCCCCTCGCCTCCTCTGAAGGCTGACTGTAGTCAGCGCTCCCCTTGCTTCCAGTTCCCAGCGGCCTGGTCAGGTGTGGCGCCACTGGTCAGGTGAGGCCGCTGCAGGCCGCTGGGAACTAGAAGCCGGGGAGCACTGACAGCGGGAAGAGGAGATGAGGGAGAGCGCTGTCTCTTTTGAATCGTCACTGTACTTTTTATAACGACCTTGTCTGAGTGGTAAATACAGCAGTAGGGTGGAGTGGTTTCATACCTTATTCATTATCTTTTCAGTTTCAGCAGTGTGTGGGGTGTAAAGAATTTGTCCATATAACATTGGCTTCAGTAGCATCCAGTAATTGGCTCCACTAGGTGTCTGAACAAGATTTGTGAACATGTTTAAGCAAAAAGGGTCTGAAAAATAGACAATTACCATTAATTAGCTGTAGGGAACAGAAACTGATGAGCACATGTAGTGCCTACTGTAGTCTCCAGAAACAAGACTTACTGTCAGTTGGTATGCCATATAACTGGCCAAGTGTCTCAGCTCTCTCACTGTTTCTGCTTGTAGATGATTGTGTTTGAGTCGAAAGTATGTAGAGGGCCTGGCTGAGACCCCTGAAGTTTCCATTACACAGAAGTCTTGAGATATCAGTAAATGAGACAGTGTTAGCTTGGGTGCTTGGAAATATTGCAGGATCCTGAAAATAGGCAAGCATATGACAGTATTCATTATATGAATGTATACAACTTGGCATCTAAAAAGAAAGTAGCAACTTTACAAGCAGCCCTTGTTAAAAATCTTAAAACGCTTTGTGTCTATGCAGAACCATGGGTCTCCATATACAAATCGTTGTGGTAACTGCAATAGATGGAATGTTAAAAAAAATAATTTTGGTTTATTGTACTGATTGGCCAATCAACTGCAATATATGTCATATGTCAGCAGACCAATGAGAAACTGCCAAGTTCCCTCTCTATAGGACGAATCAGGTGATGGAGGCAAAATGGGAATGTGTTTTGTCTCTTCTGTAAAGTGTGATAGATTTAACATACAACCCATGCAGTTACCACAACAAAACATAGCTAGTGCAGTCCTACAACCTTCTGTCTGTCCTTATTGCTAATTTTCTAATGACTGTTAGAAAGACGTAGCAATTAGATGGAGAGGAGTTTGTTGTAGTCTGTATTGTAGCCATAGGTCTGCATAAGAGCTAAAGACATCAAACAGTAGGATTTATTTTAATCAAGACTAATTGCAAAGTTGTCAATTTTTTTATAATAGATAAATTGGAGCAATATAAAAAGCTGGTTGCAAAGATGAAAAATTCTGTAGAGACTGAAAAGCTATTACAAGGCTTTACTACCCAAGTTTAACAATGAGCCTTGGACTCCCATAACTGTGTCCCAGGTTCACCGGTTGTCCTTTCTTGGACCATTCAGTTAGGTACTAACCACTGCATATTGGGAGCACCCTACAAGACTTGCCGTTTTGGAGATATTGTGACCCAGTTATCTAGCCATCACAATGTGGCCCTTTCCAGATCCTTACACGTGCCCATCTTATCTGCTTCTAACATACCCACTCCCAGGACTGACTGTTTACTTGCTGGCTAATGCTGCATTTAAAGTGAAGAATTATTGTTCAGAAAATCATTTAACCCCTTGAGTGGCGGGTTTCCTACCACCCTGTCGTGCCCACCAGTGCAGGTTTTTTGAAATGGTCTAATCATTGAATTTCAACTAATTTTGCAGTTGCGTCTCAAGAGCCATAACTTTTTCATTTTTCCATTGACACAGCCATATAAGGGCTTGTTTTTTGCGGGACAAGTTGTGATTTTTTTAAACAGGGGGGAGGAAAAAAAGAAATGGGGAAAAAAGAAAAAAGGGGCCATGTCATTAAGGGGTTAAATAATGTATTAACTTCCTTCTCTGGGTCATTACGACACATGGATACCACATATGTGATTGTATTTTTGATTTTTTACAAAGTAAAGGGAGACAAGTGTTTTTATTAAAAAAAAATATTTTTTTTTAATTTTTATTTAATTTTTTTTTTGTCCCTTTAGGGGACTTCCACAGGGACCCATCAGGACCCCCTGATCACATTCCGGAGGTCCGATGGTGACAGCCCTTTACATGCTGCAGTGACAGCCCTTTACATGCTGCCGTCACATAGACTGCTGCATGTAAAGGGTTAACACAGCAGAGATCGGAGGTTTTCTCTGATCTCTGCTGTAAGAGCAGGTACCTAGCTCTCCTCTCACAGCCAAGCACCAAGCTCTCCCTACCACAGAGACCATCGGCTTGCTTCTGACAAGCCGATGGTCTCTATGGCAACCTGTAAACAAAGCAGGAGATTGCCGGCATATCAGCGATATCTTCTGCTGGTTTTTCAAAGCCCTTGCTTTGTTCTTTGTGGGGCAGTGCAGGCAGAGCACACTGTCACAGCTTGTGGCATTGTGCTCTGCAGCTCCCATAGTGATACATAGCCCGTAAATCTTTCGGGCTATGTCGCTATGAGCAGTGGAGTGCGGCCCAGAAAATTTCCGGGCGTGCCACTCAAGGGGTTAAATGAGCAAAAGTGAACGATAATCATTCAGTTTAAATGCAGCCGATGACTGAATCGTGCGCTTCTTGTTCGTCATTCTGTTTCAACCGGTATAAAAATCAGTGCCGGCTTGTGCATTTATCATGCAGTTTAAGCACTGATCATTCAGTCCTTCACATAGGAATGTGAAATATTGAAGGATTAGTGCATAAGAATTGTGCAGTCTAAACACGCAGCCCAAGCACGAAGAAGCTTGTGATGACGTCACTAGCTCGTCCGCTCGGGCAAATGAGTTTGTAAGATTCTCAGTCCGTGTAAAAGGTGCATATGGGCTTGTTCATATCAATGTTCGAGGTTCCATTCAGAGCCTCTGTCACTGAATTCTGTTATAACATAGGACAAATAGTGCTGGAAAATGCTGGGTAGCCAGATGGAAACCAAACAGACCCCTTTATAGTTAATGGGGTCCGTTTGGTGACGGTATGGAGCTTGGACATGGACTGAGAACAAGCAAGCCTTCATAGAAACACCATGGAGTGAGTTTCTATAACTTATATATTATAAAGGGAAATAACTATGATGTTAAATGTTCTTGTTTAAAAAAGACAAACGTATTATGGAGGTAATACCTTTATTGGCTAACCAGAAAAATTATACATGCAAGCTTTCAAGGCTACTAGGCCTCTTCATCAAATGATTATGCATGAGTACCAGCAGGAACTGGATCAGAACTAGAACCCACCATTTCACGATGGGTGGCCAATCCTGCAGCCAAAACCTCCTAAATGACTTTGGTGATATCGGACTGACATACCACTAAAGCTATTTACTGTATGTAAAACATACCACATTTCTTTTCCGCCTGGTTGATGTGGTTGTTTCACCCATAAGTTTCCTCATGATGTCCAGCAGATTGTTTAGCCCCTCTTGAGAAGGCATGTCTTTAAAGATCTCATCCATTCTCTTGATCAGACCATTCAGTGCATTCATGATAATCTCAATCATTATTTGCCATGCTGATGGAAACAATACCTGAAAGACAGCACACCACTTCTCTGTAAGGACTAGTCTTGGTAAAGACTATATAGACATATATCTTTATTCTTACTGTATGCCACTTACCCTATAGGATAGTTGAAAAATATCCACATTCTGCAGAAATATTATAGCCATTTGGTATCCTTTGTCTGAAGACAAGTTGCAAAATACTTGCAGTGGTTCAGCCACCAGAGAATGGTTTGTACTACAGTGATAAAGAGCAACAAACCATTTGCTAATCTAAACGTAGAGGATTATAAAGTTTAATGTCTAAGAACTACAATCACACAAATAAATAAGCAGCACAATAAAAACAGCCTGTATGGTAACATTTTCTTTTAATGGACATTTAAAGACAATTAATCATGCCTAACATGTGGGTCCTTCTCTGGTGAACATGAATGACACAATCAGGACCCAAAAGTCATGAGTTCCCCATATTAAGGCACTTGAGTTGGCATTTTAAAGGAGTTAGAAAAACATCTTCCCCTCTTGTCTATACGGTTGTGTGTGGTATTACAGCTCAGCTCCATTGAAGTGAATAGGAGCTGCACTGTAGTATCAGATACAATGCACAGACAAGCATGGTGCTGTCTTTGGAAGAAAGCAGCCATGCTTTTCCAACCATGGTCAACCCCTTTAACCCTTTGATGTGGCTAGATTTGTTTTTTAAATTTTTGTTTTTCCGCTTTACTTTAAAAAAAAAAAACGTTTATTTTTTCATCACATAGCCATTTGAGGGCTAATTTTTGCGGAACAAGTTGTGCTTTCTAATGGTACCATTTAATGTAATATAGAATTTACTGAAAAGCTATTAAAACTTCTAAGTAAGATGAAATGAAAAAAAAAAAACGTCACCATTTTTTGGGGGTGTTATTGTTACGGTGACACCTTGTGGCAAAAATGGCCTAGTAACTTTATTCTGTGGGTCAGTACAATTATGGCGATAATACATTAATAAATCTATTTTTTTACTTGTTGTAACTTTAAAAAATAAATTGCTTTCTATTGCCATCTTAAGACCGCCATTACTTTTTTATTGTTCCATCGCTGTGGTTGTGTGGAGGCTTGTTTTTGCAGAACAGCATGTAGTTTACATTGATACTTTTTCAGGTGACATACACGGTTTTGATTGCTTTTGATAACATGCTTTCTTGGAGAAATGGTAACCCAAAAAAGTGAAATTTTGACGACGTGTATTTTTTTTCTGAGTGTTCACTATGCGTGATAAATAATGCATTATTTTAATAGATCAGACTTTTATGGATGCATTACTACTAGAGATGAGTGAACATACTCGGTAAGGCCGATTTCGCAATCGAGCACCGCGATTTTCGAGTACTTCACTACTCGGGTGAAAAGTACTCGGGTGCGCTGTGGGGCGGGGGGTAGCAGAGGGGAGTGGGGGGTAGCAGCGGGGAACAGGGGGGAGCCCTCTCTCTCTCCCACTCCCCGCTGCAACCCCCCGCTCACCCACAGCGAGCGCACCCGAGTACTTTTCACCCGAGTAGTGAAGTACTCGAAAATCGCGGTGCTCGATTGCGAAATCGCCCTTACCGAGTACGTTCACTCATCTCTAATTACTACCCCATATGTTTATTTTTTATGTAAACAATGGGAAAGAGGTTTTCTTTTAATTTTAAATATTTTTTGTACTAATGTAAAAAACTTTATTCTTCAATCGTCTTTTTTAGTTTTGACAGAAGACTAGACCTTGCAACCATCTGATCTCTGCAGTCATTCTATTAAGATGTGCCACAGGCATATCCTACTAGGCAGAAATACATGGCAGCCCAAGAGGCCTTCACAGGGCCACAGGCTGCCATGACACTTGACTGGCATCCAGTAATCTCAATGCAGTGAACCATTTGGAAGGCAGAGGTTCAAGAACAGCCAACACCCACTGTGTATAGAGCAGGCTTGGGTCCCGGGCCCACTCCATTCAAATCTCCCAACAAAAAGTATACATGTACGGGGGTTAATTAGGGCCGGATGAAGGTTTTCAGGCCATAGGGCAAAATTTTGTTTTTTGGGAACCATTTTTAAGGCAATGGACTTCTTAAGAACAAGTTCTAGGCAAATGATGACATTAAGCAGCTACAAGATATTATAGGAGTATAAAAAGTAGCACAATCACAACAATAGTAATTTCAAAACCTCTATACAGTGCTGTATACATGCAAATAATAGCACTATACAGTGCACAGATTAAACCACCATAAAGCATTTAAATCATACCACCAAATATTTCATAACTACTGCCAACAACCCGCTTGTCTTCTGCATCCTCCGCTGGGAGCGTTCGGCTGTATGACAGCCGGGCGCTCGCACAAGGTGATTGCTTAACGTTCGAGCGATCATCTTGCGCTGTAAATGACGCAATGATTATCGCTCAAAAGACATTTTTTGAGTGATAATTGTTGTGTCTAAATGGGCCTTCACTCACAGTAACATAGTATGTAAGACCGAAAAAAGGACACATGTCCATTCAGTTCAGCCAATTACGTCCTAATGTTTATCCAGAGGAAGGCAAAAGAACACCAATGAGGTGGAAGACAATTTTCCCCATTTAAGGGGAAAAAAAATTCCTTCCTGACGCCAATCTGGCAATTGGAATAAACCCCGGATCACTGACCCTTTCAAAGTTATTAATGATTATAATAAATAATATTGTATCACTCAAGAAAACCGCCCAGGCCCCTCTTGTACACTTTTATTGAATTTGCCATCACCACATCCTCAGGGAGAGAGTTCCATAGTCTCACTGCTCTTACAGTAAAGAACCCCCATCTTTTTTGGTGTAGAAATTTTCTTTACTCTAGGCATAGAAGATGCCACTTTGTTACTGTTACAGTCCTGGGTATAAATAGATCATGGGAGAGATCTCTGTATTGTCCCCTGATATTTATACACAGTTATTAGGTCGTCCCTCAGCCGTATGTATTTCCTCTGCCCATGTACATAACCTTACATTTATCAGTGTTGAATCTCATTTCCCACTTTTCTGCCCAAACCCCCAACTTATCCAGATCCTCTTGCAACCACCTTCTGTCCTGTGTTAATTTCTTTACATAGTTTTATGTCAACTGCAAATATTGATATTTTACTGTGCAATCCTTCTACCAGGTCATTAATAAATATATTAGAATTTATGCACAATGGAATTTACAGTAGCCTTTTAGCCACCAGTTCCGTGCATGCGCTCTCCCATATAAAAATCTAGGAGAGGGCGTGCACAAGACTAGGAAAAGAGTCAGGTTTGCGTGCTGCAAGCCTACTTCACTGGGTGACAGCGCTGGATCAAGGGAGTGGGTGAATATGAAAGAAATTCATTACCAGGCTCCCTGTCACGTCTTCTAACAGCACCATAATGTAGTTTATGGTACTGTGGGAACGTGACATGTGTCCCTTTAAGATACCATGATGACCAGTTATATGCACTGGTAATCCCTCATCTGTTTTCCAGTCAACAGTTGACCCCATATGTCTAATGATCTGGTCTTTTATGCTGGCTACAAGATTGAATTGTTTGTTGGGTCATTCTATGTTCATATAAGTTACAGAACTCACATCAGTATTACTTTGGATCTGCACACTCATCAGTGCAGTGATACTTGCTTGACTTAGATTTACTACTTGTCGTAATTGCTCCTGGACGTGGCTACTGTTGTGGAATATGCTTCTTAAAGTTACTATGATTAAAGAAAAGTTAGTGTTAATACATTTCTTATTACTTAAATACTTCGTACAGTAAGTATCATATGCCTAGATAAGAGCTCCTCAGAAATGCTTACAAAACACGTTTTAAGGGCCTTTCACACAGGCAGATATTTAGCATGTTTATTAGTGCCGATTAACAAAACAACTGGTTGATCAACACTTGTTACTGCTGCTTGCATACGACAGAGGTCTGCTAGTATGGAGGTAAATTTAATTGGTTAAAGGGGTTCTGTCACTAAAAAAGAAAAATGCTATACTTATCTATTCCTCCCCCATCAGTCTACTTACCAGATCTTCACCTCCCTTATCTTCTCCTGTCTCCTGCAGTCCGGGGGGGGGGGGGGGGGGGTACTTCACCTCCAGCTGCCTGATTCTTCTCCTTCCTGTGAGGTTAGGTACATTTGGTTGGCAGTCTTCCAATGTACGTTACGTCACAGCTCACAGGCCAGCAGGAGGACTGCCTATCTTCTTCAGAGATTGCTCATGCGAGTGGTCTCTGAAATAGATTGCAATTCCTTCCTAGACAGTGAAGCTACAGCACAGGGATGTGACCTTTACTGACCCAGCCGGAAGGAATTTGTGATAAGCAGCCCTCATAACAAGCTGGTCTCAGCCTACAGTGAGCTGACCTGGGGCACTGGAGAAGCTCAACCAGGAGAAGATGTGATAAGGAGACAGACAGGGAAGGAATAGGTAAGTTTAGATTTTTTTTTTTTTATGACAAAACCCCTTTAATGTGATTGTTCATATCCATGCAAACTATATTAGTCAACAGCACATCCCCTGTTTACACAGGAGACATGCTGCCAATGAGCGACCATTTTTATGCCTGCACTAATCAACCAAAAATAAGTGTTTGATAGGTATATTCACTCAAGCGGATGATGAGGCAACCAAGGCTTTGTGCCCAATCATCAGTGCGTGTAAAAGGGCCTTTTTCTTATTATGGCCTTGCTCTGAAGAGTAATTGTTTAACTCTTTTTCACATGATATCGCTGCGTTTTTTTAATGCAGATGTCAATGGGACTTTCTAATGTTAAAAACGCATCACACAAAAATCACAAAGCACAAACTTCTGATGTTTGTGCGATGAGTTTTCAACATTATAAAGTCCCATTGACATTTGCGTGAAAAAAACACAGCGATATCGCGTTAAAAAACGTGCAAGAAAAATGCAAGTGTACAAGAGTCCTTACTGAGAGACATTAGAGAGACAGCTGTCAATCAGTGGCTGCAGGGAGGAGTGAGCTGGCATAATCTGCAGCTCATGAATATTGAGGACTACTTCTTGTAGTCCTTTATGTGTATGCTGCTATTGATAAAATGTAAGTTTCTGAAAAACTGTTTTATAGATACATATAGCAGATATATTGCTGCAACCAGCATTCTTGCCACTACCTTATGCTGCCCTCTGAAAAGAGAACATAAAGGTGATGACAGATTCCTTTAATAATTAAGGGCTTCCTCTAAAAAAAATGGGAAAAATGCAAGTGATAAGCATTCTTTAAATGCAATTTATCAACCAAAAGCAAGTGTGTGATGGCTGTAGCGACTAAAGTAATATGACCTTTAATGCCTCTAATGCCAGATCAATCACAGTCTGACCCTGGAAGAAAATTATTATTTTAATTTGTAACAAACCTTGAGTATCTGCACTTGATTCATTAGTTATGTTGGCAAAGTTGCTTAGAAATGAGGTGATGTTTGATAAGTCACTTACTGGAAGACTGAAAGAAATGCAGGAGATAATTGTTAAATTAATCACAGAAATGTCCACTACTGTAAGAAAACCGAGGGCTCTGTTGTAAATCAGAAATACAGAGTTGTTACATGAAGCCCTTTCAGAAGTGTAACTTTTTTTATCCAAAGCCTAAAAATTTAGAGTGTTTACAAAATCCACACTAAACACACAAAATCGTTCTCTGGAGGTCTTTACTTATTCATCACACACTTGCAAAAATTACTGTGTTCAGAATGCTTGTTGCGAGTACATAGTATTACAGGAAGTAGGAAATGTTACTGTGGTGCAGAGCAGCTATTCTATCTCCCAGTATTTTTCATACTGACCCAGCTCCCTTATTCCCACACTGTCCGCTAATGAAGCCCACATGTGGTCTGAAAATCTGACTCTCGTCAGACTGCTGTGCGCGCATTCTCCAAAAGTCGGATTTTGAGTCTTCTTATGGACAACATAGAAACGGGGGAGCGAGGGAGTATGAAAAATACATCGCGAGGTTCCCTGTTACCTCCCTGAACGGCACCATAACTTAGTTTATGGTGCTGTTCAGTGGTGACAGGTTCCATTTAAGCCTAAAATGCCCTAATGCAATTCAAGGGTACAGCCCTAAAAAGAGCTCCTAAAGGTTACAAAACTGACCCTGTGTCACCTAGCACATCTGAACCTCCAGCTGTCGTCCTATGCCCTCAAAGTAATTTCCTGATGGGACTGGGTACCACATTGCAATAATGAAATTTGTAATTGGTCTTTCATTTAAAAAACAGCACCACTTCTGACCATGGCCCGAGCCACATTCACTAGAAGGGCGATGAGCTGCTATACCAGCCACAGTCCATAGACATGAGTAGCGCTGTTTCTTCAAAAACTAAAAACAAACCCTTTATTCTACCCTCATGTAATCAATTTAGCTATATTAGGCTGGATTCACAAAGGGTGGATTTGAAATCCCGTCCGGAGTTTTGCTGTGGCGAATCCGCCTACGGCTGCTAATCTCAGGATTAGCTAACCACGTGGACGAGATTTGTCAAAAATCTCGTCCACATGGGACAGCCAATCTGTAATGGCAAAGCCGGCAGAAGCCAGTACTGCGGCGCAGATTCCCCGGCCACAGCATGTCAATTTTTTTTTCCATTGTGGCCACGCTCTCCTCTATGGGAGCGCCGGACGCAATGGAAAAGCATGCTGCCAAGCCGTTACAAAACCCGCGACCAAGTGCCGCGGGTTTTGAAGCTGCGCTTTCCTGGCGGAAATCTCGTGTTTTTTCGCTGCGGCCAATCTGCGAGATTTCCCGTGGGATTCCGCCCTGTGAGACCCGAGCCTTAAACAAAGTTATATGCTAGTACAAACAAATGTGCACATGTGCAGAGTGTCGCCATCATAGCAATTTTTTTTATTAATGTTCAAGTTCACACTGATTCATAAAATACTATGTTGTAACAGGGTTCTCAATTATGTTTGATAAAGATTGTTTCTACTTATGTGCTAATTAGTTGAAGATGTTCTGGGTTAAAATTACTACTTTTATTGTTATTACAAATGTTTTGTTTATAGAAAATAAGACCACCTGTCAATATAGAGCTACTAAAAATTCAGGCTCAATCGCCCCCTTTTATCTTCCTTCCCTGCAGCCCATAAGAGCCAAGTCCATACATTATTTAGAAAGCTTCGCACAGAGCACAATACAGTGGTCATGTGACTTTTCGTGTGACCACATGCCTATTGGGTTTTGTAGAAAACTTTCTGTATAATCTACAGCATTGGAAAGTATGACTTGTGCTCTGTATACATGTCTGCATTCAGGAGGACAGGCAATGCGGGAAAATGGATTGAGATTTCATATCTAATTAAGTGAACCTCTGTTCTATATACAGAAGATTTCAGATAATAGAATTACTTTAATCGCAAACAGATTCCTTAAAAACATAGATTTTTGCAGCATAAAGCTAACATTAGGGTAACAAACTAAAGACAAATGTAAGCAAGGTCAATGAGTCTGTATAATTCTGTCTTCAGTTTGCTCCCCCTAGTGGCAACCTTATAGTGAAGAAGTGCATGTATTTCACAAATCTGTGTTTACAGTTTAATAGGAGAGATCTCTTAAAAAAAACAAAACTGAGGGTCTATTACAATATGGTATTTAATGAATCACTGTGAACACTGGCATTCATTTATCTAATACAACATTAAAGATTCGGAGACTTAAGGGTGCATTCCCACAAACGTATATCGGCTCGGTTTTCACGCCGAGCCGATATACGTTGTCCTCGTGTGCAGGGGGGGAAGGAGAAAGGAAGAGCCAGGAGCAGGAACTGAGCTCCTGCCCCCTCTCTGCCTCCTCTCCGCCCCTCTGCACTATTTGCAATGGGGAGAGGCGGGGCAGGGGCGGGGCTAATTCTCGGAACTTAGCCCTGCCGCCGCCCCACCTCCTTTCATTGCAAATAGTGCAGAGGGGCGGAGAGGAGGCAGAGAGGGGGCGGGAGCTCAGTTCCTGCTCCTGGCTCTTCCAGGTCCCCCCGTCCTGCACACGAGGACAACGTATATCGGCTCGGCGTGAAAACCGAGCCGATATACGTTCGTGGGAATGCAGCCCCCGGCCCATTTACACACAACGATTATCACTCAGAATTCGTTCAAACGACCCAATTTGAGTGATAATCGTTACATGTAAACGCAGGCATCGGGTACTTTTTGTTTGAATATTGATTTTAAGGTGAACTTGAAATCCATTGTTCAGAGGGTAAGGTGAGCTGCCTGGGATGTAGCTGAAATGTAGAGAAAAATTGCAGCACGGCTTGTAAATTGATTGTTAATGGCTGTACAATTTTTCAAGCAAACAGCTTTACCCACAAAACCATTAATGCATCGGCATAGTGTTAGGCACAATTTTTGGCAGCGTCTCAACTGCATTTTAGGTGCCTGGAATTGTGTGGTGTGGTCTTTACCTTTAGACTAGGCCTATATAATGAGGTCTGTAAACAATTTAGTATTATTAATGGTAGTGCAATGTATAGATCACAGCCTTATACCGACAACATATCCAGCATTTTATTGGTACATTAACTTACACAGAACTCATCATTTGGTGAAGTTCATTCTTAATGGCCAGATATACTCCATCTAGTAGGGATGTTATTGTCACCACACTCAGGCTTTGAGCTGTTTGGATGAGTTTAATTCCTGTAGCTACGACATCAGTGCCCCTCTGCAGGACTGTGAGATAGTGACACGGTACATAGCAGTATGACTGTGTATCATTTGAGCCACCCAATCCGCAGATTACATCAGTAAGCTTTTTCAGATGATATATCTGTAGGAAAGCAAAATGATCACAAAAACCCTTAGCAAAATGCTTTGACATCAGAAAACGGTCGATAAAAACTAGTGCAAGTAAAGATACTATAGTGGTGCTGCCTGCAAAAATTACTTAAGGACATTTTCTCTTCCCCACTTTCGTTTTTTTCTTCCACCTTTTAAAAAAATCATAACTTTTTTATTTACCCATTGCCTGAGAGCTTGTTTTTTGCAGGATGAGTTGTATTTTTTAATGGTACTACTTAATGTACTGAAAAAAATTCTAACTGGAGTGAAATAGAAAACAACCTAAATTCCGCCATCTTTCGGTGCGTCTTGCTTCTACCGCGTATAAAACTGCAACAAAAACGACATTATAACTTTATTCTTTGGGTCAGTACAATTACTACAATACCAAACATATATTTTTTTTTTTTTTTTGCTGTACTACCGTACTTGTATTTTTTTTCAAAGATATTAAATTTTTAAAAATTATTTTCTGTCGCCATCTTCAGACCGAAATAACTTTTTTATTTTTCCGTCGACCTAGTTGTGCAAGGGCTTATTTTGTGCGGTACATCCTGTTGTTTTCCGGTGGTAGCATTTTTGAATACATATGTCTTTTTGATCACTTTTTGTTATATTTTTTTTCCTGGAGACAGGATGACCATAAAAGCACAATTCTCACGTTCTTTATTTTTATTTTTTTGGAGAACGTTTACTGTACAGGATAAATAATACGTTACTTTGATAGATCTGACTTTTATGGACGGAGTGATACCAAATACAGATTTTTGTTTTCTTATTTAGACTCTTTTGTTATAAATATGGCAAAAGGGGTTTAAATCTTTATTATTTTTTTTAAATAATTAGTAAGATTTTATTAATCTTATTTTTTCCCCCTGCAGCATTACATCATACTGCGATTGGGCAAGAATTCTTTCAAGCCACCCAACGGGCATGGCTTGATAGGCATTCTGCCATGACAGCCCTGGGGCCTTTCAGAAGGCCACTGACTGCCATGACACCTGCACGGTTCCCTACGATCTCATCCTCCGAAAATTGGCTGGTGAACCCCTAAGGGCTCATGTCCACGGGCAAAATATGATTTAAGATCCGCAGCGGATCTCCCGCGCGCGGATCCGCACCCCATAGGGATGCATTGACCACCCGCGGGTAGATAAATACCCGCGGATCGTCAATAAAAGGGATTTAAAAAAAAATGGAGCATGGAAAAATCCGGACCATGCTCCATTTTCGTGCGGGTCTCCCGCGGGGACGGCTCCCGCGGGCTTCTATTGAAGCCTATGGAAGCCGTCCGGATCCGCGGGAGACCTAAAATAGGAATTTAAAGTATTTACCATCCGGCGCGGGCGGGGAAGGTCAGCTGTTCCTCACGGCCGCATCTTCCTTGCTTCGGCTCGGCGGATGTGCCCGGCGCATGCGCGCGGCACGTCGGCGACGTGCCGCCGGCGTCAGGAATTCATCCGCCGGCCGAAAATGAAGATCCGGCCGTGAGGAACAGCTGATCTTCTCCGCCCGCGCCGGATGGTAAATACTTTTAAATTCTTATTTTCGGCGCTCATGTCCGCGGGGCAGGAGGGACCCGCTGCAGATTCTCCATGTAGAATCTGCAGCGGATCTGATTTTCCCCGTGGACATGAGGCCTTAAGGTTATAAAAATCAAGGAAGCAGAAGGTGTCGCTAAGTTTTCAAGCACCAATCTCTGGGAGGGGCTTCAAGGGTATAAAAGCCAGATTGAAAGCAAATTTTATCAACCATGTAAAACCTCAACAATTTGATAAAGGCTTGAAGTGTGGGTGCGTAATGCTTCCTGTTCAACATGCCAGTTATTGCCACTTGTGGCGAACTGAAAGAGACATAATCCTTGATCTGAGAGACCTTAGTTTATCACTCAGGCAGATCCCTATGTGCATAGGCCGAGATATCAGCAGTGTTCAAAGTTGTATATACCACTTGTGTGTTGGGAGAACTACAAACTTGAATGACAGCAAGAGGTGCACAGAAGTTAACTTCTGTACAGACGGATTGTCATATTAGAATAATGACACATAGTGATCCATTCTTTACTGTGAGTGAAATTTGGCATTACATTCCAAGCAAACAGTGTCTACACAAGCCACATATCCACCTACAGGTGTGCCATTGACCTCACACTACTGTTTCAAAGGCTATCATGGGGCAAAAGAAGACAGCAATGAAGACTAAAATGGAAGTCTGTCTTCTTCAGCAAGGAGTCCACTTTTGTCTCAGATGTGACATAGTCAGAAATTTGTCTAGAGACTATGTGGGCATTGCCATGAAGAGGCCCTAATGAGGGAACATCACACGGGTTCTACTCCTGTGAAAATGGTGTGGGGTGGTATAATGTATGGTAGCCGGACCCCCCTAGTCTTCATTCCAAGTACACTAACAGTTCAGAGTTATGCTGATTTAGTCATGAAACCAGTGGTATGGTCATTTCTCCAAAGTGTTCCTGGAACCATTTTTCAACATGACAACGCCAGGCCGCATATTGTTCGTGCATCTCATTTGCATTTGTAAGATCCAGTCTATGTGATTTCCTAATTCTATGACTTTTCCTTCTTGGTGTTGCAACTTCAATATTGAAGAGTATAAGTCGGCTAGTATTGCCTTGTTTAGTTACTCCTTTCTATCTGAAACTCCTGGAGTCCTTCTCCTCCGGTACTTCATGTGATCTAATTTCTGACTAGCTGAGATTTACTTGGGTTTATGTGTCCTCAAATTAGTGAGTTTTTCAGTTAGGATAATTTAGATGTGATGGACACTACTTTAGCTCACAAGAGGGGGACACAGAAAACTCCTATCACAGTTACTGATGATGATTAGAGGCTCATGTCACACAGTTATAATGAAGGAGATGATCGTTCAGCCTCCTGATGGTATATTTATGGTCTGTAACTTATTTAAGTGAAAATAAAATACAGATGGTAATGACACTATTATTTATGTGAAAATACAGGGTAATGATAATTACAGTGTCCTCCCAGCAGGCAGTGATTATACAGGCTCTAGTTGGTCATGTAATAAAGTTCTGATACATTATGGAATTAATAGCACAGCATCATAAAAGAGACAGCAGAGATAAATCTCCAAAGCAAGATGGCATATGATAAGCATCAGACAGGACTTTGCACTGCATGGACATGAGTGCAATATGCAAAGGAGGTGTCTAGAGTGTTACAGTCAGCTGAAGGGTACAGGGATGGAAAATGTGTTTTCACCAAAGTGGCCCTTTAAAGGGGGTTTCTCAATATTAAAATATGTTTTTCCCTGCATTGTGGCACTTCCGTCTACCCACTGTACAGGGAACTGCAACATCGCCAGCCCCATTCACTTGTATTGAGCTCTGTTGCAGCTTCCTGTACATTAGCACTCCTATCTATCAGCTGAACAAGGATCTCAGTCACTTTTTTCTTGGGATTGGCAAAGGATTCCAGAGGTTAGGCCCCTACTGATCATAATGTGATTGCTTTTTTTAGTGATGGGAATGGTGCCCCCACTTTGTCTTGGTTTACGCCTTTGGTTCTTGACCTATGAAAATGTTACAGTGCCTTTAATGTAGTATTACATGGTCCCTACTACACTACTGATCTGTGTATATAGGTCCAGCAGAATGTAGCCTTGGCTTAAGTGTTACCCAATCCTGATTTCTACCATTAACAAAAAGAAATGCTCTTCTTTTGGGTCCCGTAGCAAAACTTAGTCTATCTTTATGGCAGGTATGCCAGAGCACATAAAATAAACTCTGGATGAGATTAAGGGAGAGTAAGAGAATGCAAGAAATTATATATATATTATATATATATATGAAATGGCTTTGCTTTAGACAGCTTGCCTTCTGATTGAGTAACTCGGGAATCATTGATGCATTTGTTAATTCATTGCGTTGAGTAAACAGATCCTGAAGTGCCATGTCAAGGTGCCCTAAAAAAAGATAAGATGATTAATAAAAGACTTTATAGTAAGAAAATCTATATTGAAATCAGTTCCTTCGTGCACATTATCAAATCCTCAGTAAGTGCATTAATTGCAGAAAAATCTATATTGCATTATAGAATCTGCTTAATTAGTGGTTTTCTTGTCTTGGCAAACGGAACTATTTATTATACTTTAGTGCCAAGACTATTTAAAGTTTGCACAATGAATGGCCAAAGTGGGTAAAAACATTGAAATAATGGCTAGAAAGTGACATTCACTATACCCATTTCATGATCGGTAAGGTTGTCAACCACATTTTTTAGACAGTCCATGATATTTCCATAAGGCTCTGTCAATGGAGGGATCTGTACAGCAATACTGAATTTTGTCATGACATTCTGAAGCCTGCAAAAGATAATGTACAATTATGTCATTGTTACTATTTATTATAAGGGCTAATAGCATTTTGTTTAATGTAATCCGCTCTCTAGTTTTAAAATATAAATGTGATTTTGTAGGAATTATTAAACAAAATGTATGCAGCACTGACCTATACCCCGCACTATGTGCCTTCATATGGCACCATATTACAGGGATATTCTCAATAAAATGATGTGATGGTATATCCCACAATTTAAGTAAACAATATGCTTCTGTGTAAAATCGAAGGCCCATGGTAATGTATGGAACCATAGTATGTTATATTGTATCACTAGGATATAGCATTACTTTGCAGAACTGTAAGTCTGCCCATATGCATTAGAAAGCTGTTAGCTAGTATCTCACCCAACACCCCCACATTCAGATGTGTCCACCCCTAACTAAGCTCAAATTTGGTTAAGAACTGCAATTTTTCATTAAACTAGTTCAACAGAATATCACAACATGCTACCAAAACCCTTGACAGGCTGGTACTCACCTCACAACCACTGGGTGGATACAGTGGACATTTTGTGACAGAGTATCACAAAATCATGTTTCAAAAAGATTATTATCTGAAAACACATATATGAAGCTATCCAGCCAAGAGAAGAGCCATGAAAGGACATATCTGTACATCAATAAAGCATGCATCTGTTTTGAATGTAGAGAGGGTAGATTCCTCTGGCAGAAGCTTATCTCCTGGGGACTAAATGATTGGGCAGTTGAAATCCAACTGCCCAATCCATATCTACCCCCACATCTGCCATTGGAGGAAAGTTGGTAGGCCCTCATGCACATTAGATTATTGGTCAGACCCAATGGGTTCAGCTGATCTATATTTAATGTGCTACGCTACCTTCACAATGGGTGGTCAGGAGTGCAGTTGTGTGGGTGAAAAACTGAAGGGACCTTTCAAGTTTTTACTTCTTAGGACTGGAGGTAGTTGCAGAGGTCGGACCCTTCCCAATAAAAATGATATGGCATATCCTAATGATACAGTATGCCATAACATTAACAAATGAGTATATGGTATTCTTTTAACCAATAAGTCTCTGCTTATTATTTGGAGGTGCTGTTTAGTAGATAATCTTAGGTATGTAGCTGAAGTGACCAAACTTAACATCAACCTGCTTATTGTTCAGGTATCGGGGAGTCTAGGGAGCTGTGTCTTATTCTCACTCAGTCCCCCATTCCTGCTTCGTCCTCCAGCAAATCAGCACACACACAGACAACATGACTCTTAAGAAGGTTGTGCATGTGCATTTCCATTCATCTCTATGGGAGGTTTGTCCGTACAACGTTCTGAAAAGAGTCAAGCTGCTATGCATGTGCTGACTTTGTGGCAAGATCAAGAGACCAGCTGAGTATGAGACACAGCTCCCCATCATCTGGACTATAAGCACCATAACTTAGTTCATGATGCTTACAGTTGATGACAGGTCCCCTTGACAATTTAAGAAAAATCCAATTTAGTTATGTTTCACTGCCAATCATGAGGAACCCTGGGTGATTTATAAGTTTCTTTAGTACTACTGTTAATATCAACGTAATTTAACAATCTCGAATATACTTACTGTTCATTTATAACACTGCTTCTAGTTAAGCTGCTGATGCTATTGGCGATAGTTATCAACCAATCAAATAAGATTGAAATTCCTTGTGAGTAGGATGTAGCATTAAGACTTCTTGACAGTAAATGGAAAATATCAGTTTCCAAAACCAGGACTTCATCAACTATAGCAATGTTGCTAGAACTGAACAGAATGGAGGTTAAGTTGTGTACAGGGATTTTTCCCAACCAGGTTATAACTGTAGCGTTACTGAAAATCCTCATTTCTTGGATAAATAGTTCATAAATACTATTCAATAAATTCTCCTGGGAGATATTTGGAGACTGTAAAACTTCAGTCAGGAATGAAATGATCTTCTTGGTTGCAGTTAAATAAGCAGTTACGTCCGCAGGTACATAATTTGCCATATTTGATAAAATATTATTAATGATTTCAAAGTCTGATGTCCAGAAATAATTTGCTGACGGTATATAAAGTGTATTACAGGCTAGTAAACCAAAGTTAGAGAGCAATTCTCCTATGTTTGATTGTGTTTGATTGAAAATTTGGCTAACAGAGCTGGACAAGTTGGCCACGGCATTTACAACAGCTGTACATTCTGCCAAAGAGGATACATTAGGGTTAATCACCCAAGAATTAGTACCATTGAGGAGTATAGAGAAGGATGGATTTTTGACCAATGAAGCTATTGCTTGATAGATCTGGAGTGCTTTTCCATCCATGGCACCATCTAATAAAACAACTGCTCTCCTGATGGTTTCCAGTACATAAATCGATGAGTCAATGCTGGAAACTGTCCAGTTCATGGATAGAATATTACCCAAATTCTGCCAGGATTCTATCCAGTTGGGCTGTATTGTCAAATTTACTGCAGTCTCAATGAGTTCATAAATGTGACTGTCAACTGATCCATTAGTTGGAACTAAAGTCTTGATAATCTTTGATATTCGTGTCCATACCTGCCATACGTATGAAGTCTGAATGGTGGAATTTTCATGTTGGATAATAAACTTAAAGAGAAGGTGGATTGGGCTGGACTGGTTAAACATGGCTTTCAGATTTTTCATTATCTGTGTTTCTGTCTTAAATGTGAAATTGTGATATGGAAAAATGAGACTACCATTAAGAGACCGAATTAGAGATGCTTGAAACCCCAACATGTCGTTTAATCCTGACAAGACACTCATGGATAATCTTATCACTTGCATGAAGCATGCCATCTCTTCTTCAACTGGTTGCAATTTGTCTTTATTGCATACAGTATGCAATTTCATAGAGCTTCGTATAGCCAGATAAATCATATCATCCAATGTATGGTTGCTGCTTACAGTGGCATCAGAACTATTATAAATGAATTTCCAGTTACATGTTGTCACTTCCTGGGACTCATTGATTGTGGTATTCTTGAATATGGTCTGTATGAGTATTTGTAGGATATCCTGAGCAGTACAGTTTTCACTATTGGCCTGAGAACCAATACCTCCTAAGAATGGTGTCATTACTAAGTAGATGACATCTAAAAGTTCAGCTTCACTTGTAGATATCTTTTGAAAAAGAACCCAAGTCCATTCTTCCTGAACTAATAGAAAGCCAAGGTTGTAAATTTGATAGACATCTTCTTTTGCTATTGTTCCTGTTGCTTGGATGTTTTTAAGGATCTTTTTCCCTTCCATGATTATTGTGAAGACTTTTTCTGACATTATATTGTTATAAAATGTATAGTCTAAGTTAAGTTCTTTCATATGTTGTATAGTCTGTTGCACTTGATTTATAGAAGTTAAGATCAAGGGTATATTGACACTTTCCACTTCTTTGAAGAGGAGATAGACAATTTTTGCATCTGTTTTTGTGTTTTCATCCAAGAGATTCCACAAATAGGAGATATTGGTAAAACTCAGAATTTCTCCTCCAGTCTGATATATGAGATTTTTAATCTGTTCATTCTGAATAACTGTATTGAATAAATGCATCATATCTGTTACATTAAATAAATTATTAAATGACGTAATTATAAGTTCAGCCTCCCTTAAAATCAGATTAATATTTTGGTTATTATCTTGGATCCATAGACGAGTTTGATTCATGACTGAGAGAAGATCGGGTAATTTAGTGCAGTTATTGGAAACCTCTGAATTAAATGTTAAAAAATTATTAATGAACATATGAATCTGGTTGATCATGTTTGGTCCAGTTACTTCAAGTACAATCCTTGTCACATTTAGTACAATCTGTAAAGTCTCTTTTAGGTTTTCATCCTCAGTTTGTGGTAAGAATGCTTTCAGTAGCTCTTCCAGCAATGTCTTCAGAGCATCTTTAGTTGTATTAGGAGAGAGGTGGTTGATTGACTTAAGTACAGACTCTACATCTCTTATAATTATGTTAATTTGTTGCCACCGTGCAACTGGATTAATTGTGTTGCCTCCTGAAGAGTTGGCAAAAATTCCAGTCTGGTTTTTAAAGTGAAGCATCAACCAGTTGACAATATCCAACTGCAATCGCATTGATTCTAGAACTTCACCGATGTTATACTGTAACACATGGGAGAGGTTATATATGTTTGGGCCATACTCAAGCTGTAGTATTATCTCTAACAGAATGTTGGTGACTATGTCTGTTTCCTTCATGCTGATATTCTGCAGTATACCCATGTCATGTAGTGTATGCACAATGCTTAACAGGGAGGAGTTTACTGCTTGTAGTATTGCCTGGTGTTGAACTGTCACATTGTTGAGATCGATAAGCTGCTGTAAAACTGAGATATCAGTATTAAAGTTAATTATCCATTGCCCCAATATTGAAGAGATGAGAGATAAATTGCCATGAATTGTGCGTCCTAATGGCAACTGGTTCAGAAGCTGTGTCAGTTGAAATGTAACATTTAATTTACATAATAATTCATTTTGGCCAGTCTTGTTGGCACAGGTGTATGTCTGAAGAACTTTTTCGACTTGGCATAGAAAATTGGTAATGTTGACAGATCTTAGAACTTCTATAATGGTTTGAGGAGAAAGGGAAGTAGTGAAATTATCTTCTATTGCTATGTTAAATATCTGGTCTTTTAATGCAAGAACATCTTCATAGATTCCAGTTTGGCTTGATGAAGCATTATATTGATGCCCCATTGCATGTGAAAGTAAGAGAAATATTTCATTTATTAAGGTGATCTGTGATTGACTATACAATCCAAAATTCAGGAAAAAGCTATTTGCAAGATTTCTGTTTTGCATGAATGCCTCAAGTTGACTTACATTTGAAATAAAGTTCAGTATTCCTTCAACAAGATCTGGGCAAATTGGCATATAAACACTACATGTTTGCACAGAGTCAATAAGCTGTTTTGTTTTATTTGCAACTTGGTGAAACCAATCTTGCTCAGCTTTTGGTATACAACTAGAAATAATGTTCACAAGCCATGAAAATAGTTCATTAACATTTGTATGTTTCTTTAGTAGGAACTGGAAAATTGGTAGCACTTGTACAGTGGTGTTATTCTGGTCATTGGACTTTGTACTTGGCAGATTGTTAATATACTGCCACGTATTAAGGATAGTGTAGAGAGACATTTCTGATTCATTGTTGGACCGCATATAAATGGGTAGATAATTAGCAAAGATGGTAGAAAGTTCTTGAACAGTAATAGTGGTGTTCATCTGGGCAAATTGGTTGAATATCTTTGGTGCATCCAGAAAAAGCTTCAGATACTGTGTATGATTAGAGCCAAGGAAAATCTGTGTATATTTTGAGATAAAACTGAAAAAGTTAGCTTTAATATTGGTGGCATTGGTTGGAATCTGCATTGTAACCATACGGTTCATTAACAGTTGAAGCTTACTGAAAATTGTTGTCATGTCCGCTCCAGTTTGAAGATCACCCAGTTGCAATGTGAAGTTTTTATATTGTGGTAAAGAAGTCTGCATAATACCGCTCAAAGCCATTTGCAGAACTCTCATTGATGTGTTTGAATTAGAAAGGCTAAGTGATGAATCAGATATGACTAAATCGGTAATATTGAATATGAGTTGGACTAGGCGATCTAGTAGTTGTGCATTCTCAGAACTGGCAGAACTATTATTCAGAAAGAGTTCACTGACTGTTGAGATGATTACAGTCTCCAAGCCATTTTGTTTGAATGAATTCCAAACTTTCTTAAGTAACCTGGAAAACAAATGATGAAATAATTATATCTTTTAAGTTTAATAGAAGGGTTTATAAGAGTATAAAACAACTCAGAACAAATATCAATTATGTAACTGATCGTGTGTATAATAGTTTGAATTACAATCACCTATAGAGTTGCTATCACAAATTTTTTTTTGCCCCATGCAGTAAAAAAAGGTTAGGGTCCCTTCCCATGTCTTCCAGTTTTCTAAAGAAACTACTTGACAGTATGAATCTTATGTGAAAATTATGCAGTGATCTGCAAAAGGGGGTAATCGGTGCCAATGATTTCATTTTATGTAACCAATATAGACCCTACTTCTTTGCTGATTAATTTAGTATATCTTTATAGGGATTGGAGTTCCCTTTTTCTGACATAGCTGCAAATCCACTTCTTCACTTTGCACAGATAAGAATTCTGTTTGCCTATAACCACCACTAGCAGAAGCTCCCTGCATATGGATTTATACAGCATCTATTGAACTTGTTACAGATTGTGGCAGTAGCCACCAGCTTACCTCTCCTGGTGGCTACAGCACACATCCTCTTCCCAGCAGATGCCCTGCTCTAATGTCTGCAAGGTCTTTGACCCAAATGGCACACACACACAGACAATCTTAAAGGGTCAGCAGGCACCTTGAAAATTTTTCCCTAGCAATCATGTGGTATCCTGGGATATACCAGATTCCCTTCCCACATGGAGGATGCCTAATTTTGTGGACTTTTGGTCCTGCTTAAGGTCCTATTCAACTATACTTGACTCTCTGCTTCCCAAAGGGTATGCGCTCATGCTCATTAGGCCTTTTAAGGGCCAGCGGGTGCACCCAGCTTTTCTGTCCTCAGCTAATCCTGATGTGTCCTACCATATTTTAGGCTTCCTCTTTCACCAGAGGGTGCCTGAGCAATCAATCTCTATAGTGAACAAAGGTGTTTACTGTTCTGAGAGTTGTCCTGTTTGACCCATGCGGTTAAAGGGTAAAAAACACAGACCAAGAAGTTCAACCCTCGAATTAAGCCCTAAGCCAAATAGGTTTAGAAGCACAGTAGATCTAACTATATACTGTTGGGCACTAGAAAACATTTTTAAAACGGTCCCATTCTCATGTGACAGAATGTTATTTCTCTTCTAAAAGAGGTTGCATGGTAAAAGAATTTTTTTAAAGCCTAGACATGTGATAAAATAAAACAACAGAGTATTCACCTGTCTTTGGCCCCCCAAGGCACAGCTCCCGCTACCTCATCTTCATTCTCCAAAGCGGACATCACCCAAAAGTCCGCTGACCTGCTGCAGCCAATTAGAAGCCGCAGCATCACCTTCCAAACTCCTGACATCAGCGCTCATATCCTGGACACAGTAGCCTCTAATTGGTCGCAACAGTCACCTAACTTCCGGTGACCGTCTGCTTTGCTTTTTTTTTTTTTTATCACATGTTCAGCCTTTTTATTTTTTATTTTAACCACACAACCCCTTTAGTGTCTCAATAAGTCTAAAGCCAAATCTTGCAAAGGGATGCTATGTCACAAAGAGATATCGATGCCGCATATTAATCTGTTTTTGCATCGGACAAAGTCAGCATTTGTCAAACCCAGGTAGATTCCAGGGTCCATTGTAGTTGCAATTACAATCCACTACCCTTGTGAAGCCAAGCGTGGGGTAGACATGCAGCTTACTGTGACACTACCCATCATGGCCAGAGGTGGGAGGTAGTTTAGCAGCATGGCTGCTAAACTTCCTCCCTCTGCTCTCCTCCCCGCTTGCTCTTTGCAATGGGAGGGGGTGGAATGGGGGTGGAGCTAAACGCTGCCCCATCCTGCCTCCTCCCATTACTGGCTGCGGACAAGGGGAGAGGAGGGGCAAGCGGTAAGGAGAGCAGAGGTAAGCCTGCAAGGGGAGGGGAAAGGGGCAACGGCATAATAGCCTCGGCGAATATGCATCGGGCACATGCCGTGTGAACGGGCGCACAAACGTTAGATTTGTGCGCCTTTTCAGGAGCTTTAACGCCACAGATGGTAGCGTATATTGGCTGACTGTGAAAACAGCTGCCGATATACGCTCGTAGGAAAAAAGCCTTAGTTGTATCATCTGCTTCTCCTGTAGTACCACCACTGCTTGTCAGAGAAATGACCCACTAATGGCTCTTATGTAGTAGCTATAATCTTCATTTTTAAAATTAAAGTGGTAATGTAATTGTTTGACATAAACTACTGTTTTTACTGTACATGGCTGGAATATTTAGAAAATTCCTCAAAGTTCAGAGATGCATAAATGAACTTACCTATCTTCAGGCGATGGCTCTTGTGTACCATTCATAATGTTTTTCACTACTTCCAATGCAAATGACACCCAGACATTATACAGAGAGGCAGGCTGTGTCTTAAGCATATATTGTATATCCTGTACCATTGTGAATACAAATCTTTTCACTTTGAAAAGCAGAACGTCTTTGGGAGAAGATGAGGTCCAAGCAAGATCCAATAAGAAATAAACAAGCTTCTGGAAAGTTCTATTTTGTACCCAATCCATTGCACTGTTATTGAACAATTCTTTAATAGCCAGTACAGCATTTAGAATATTCAATATGTTTTTTTCTGTTAAATCTGGCTCTTTAGGGAATTCTGCTGCCACCACAAGGATATGCTCTGCTGCAATAAAATATTTCTGCATGCTATCAGGTACAAGAGGAATCAAATAGGTTATTAGCCCCTTGGAAGTCTGAAGTAAAGTAAGCCAGTTATCCTGTACATTATTCCAATGCAACAAACCACAAGCATTCAGACTGAAGTTTAAGAAAAACATTTCATCCACCCAAGCACTTGTCTGGTTGGTGGTATTTAATATCATTTTACACATAGCAGTAAATATTCTGGAAACACTCTGGCAGTCCATCGCTAGGAATGACTCCAGAGGAGATTGGAAAAACTGTGTAAGATTCATGTTTCCAGTGGAATAAATTTGGTTAAAAATCTCAAGAAAGAAATGATAAAACTGCAAAAATTCTGCACCCTCCGTAATATTGTGTGTTGCAATAGCACCCTGCAAAACCTTCATTATTTCATTGATCCGCGTCATATTCAGCTTGCCAGCCATGATTTTGTTGATAACTTGCCAAACTGTTTTGAATTTCACATGGCTAAGAACAGGAATTGAGTTGATATGTTGGAAGATACCTGATAAATTTAGCATATTTTCAACTTGATTCATTGCTTCTGTTTCATTTGGGGTCAATAACCAGAAAGGATTCTCTATTTTATGTGATAACAGATTGGACATATTCTGCTTGATGTACCACTCTATGATCTTTATTTGAGTTTTCACATTTTTCAGCTGTTGTGTACTGTTGGTGTCGAAAGGACCTATAGATGAGTTGATGAGGTTGCCTTTTTGTAACATCTTAAAAATCTTTACAATAAGGTCTTCTACAATGGAGAAAGATCTGTTGTTGATCCTCATATCCTGAATGATCTTCATATCCTGAATGATCTTTGAAATATCTGTTAATGTCAAGAGTGTTGTTTGGAGTTTGGGTTCATTTAGTAATGCAGCTCTTGTAAGCTCATACAGAGAGACCATCTGTTGGTATACATCAGCAGTTGTGCTTATTTCGCCCAACCAGAATTTAGCAATTGTTGAGGCTGTCAATAGTTGTTCCATCAATGGTTTAGGAACATGTAGTATTTGTAGGAAACCTAAGAAGTGAGAAGTGAGATTTACCGTACACAGCAAGTTCTGGTTTGTACACTGAAAGTCTTTTTGTAAATTCATTATCTGGTGGAGCCACTCTGTTACATTCTTGGCTGAAGTAACATTTTGAATAATATCTATCAATTGTGTGTAATTCTTAAGTATTTCCAAGTTTGATTGAACAGTGCTGGCCTTTGGGTCTATTGTGCTGTTCAGGATGAATTGACTTGCAAAGAGGATATCTTGGTTGATGTTCTTTAGATCTTCAAACAAATTGTCAGTAGTGTTTTGCAAATTCCAAAACACTGAAAAAAAATTATTTATCAGAGATATCTGTGAACTGGTTAGTTTCTCCAATTCCATCAATGTTTCTTTGGAAATCTTCAAATTAAGTATTCCATTTTCCATGTTAGTAATGACATTGACCACATTTATAGCCAACGCTTCAAAGCTAGATACTGTACTGTCACAGGCTGACGAGTCATTGCTGTCACATTTCCCTACTAGCTCCATAAGAGATAATATAGTATCAGTGAAATTTCTGATGGTATGCTGTTGGTCAAGAGGTATGTTCTTAGACAGAACATTAAGTAATGTGGAGATAAACTTATAATTACCATTACTAATATTATATAGATTAGAAGGGTGGAAAAATGGTAGTAACTCTAAAGCAGCACTTATTTCACTGGCTTGCAAAGATGATAAGTAACTCAATGCTGAAAAGGTTTGATTTATTTGGCTGCTGGATATAAAGCTGGACAGATGTTTAATGTATAGATCAAGTATATTCCAATCAACTGTCTTGTTCAAATTTAGCAGATCATAGAATTTTTCTAAAGTGTTGACCAAGACTGGAACATTTATAGTACAGTTACTCCTATTCATGAGATACCGTATTGTTTGCCTAATCTGATCTTTTGCACCTTCCACAAAAAAAGCAGCAAACACTTTGAGTAGGGTGGTACTGTACTTATAATAGAGTACTTTATCTGTAGAGTTTTGATAAATTAACTTGTTGAGTAGACCTTCAAGTTCTTTCACTTCTTTATTAGGTCCATTCTGGGGAAAGGCTACAACCTGTGAAATATTATTCCAGTTCTGGGCGACCTTTAGGATGTCCGTTAGTATAACAAAGATTAGTTCCGCGATATACTTGTGTCCACCAAGACTCTCAACTGCAAATGTGTGATTAAAGTTCTCCACAATACTCTCTATGATGTTGACTACTAGACTGCTGTTGTAAGATTGTGACTGCAGTGGTATTTCAGAAATTGTTTCATTAATGGTAGATACAATAATACTCAGTATGTTCTGCACAATTGTCCGCTCCTCTAAAGAAAGGCTAAGGATTTGATTTTGTACTGACTGGGTGAAAACATTCTGGAGGCCACCTTCCTGAAAAGATTTCACAATTTTTTTCAGTATCCTATGAAAAAGAAATAGTATATATTTTATACATTGCTTTTCATGTATACTTAGTTATCAAGCCTTTCACTTTTCTCTTGCATGTACAGTAGTATGATTATTATATATTTCTGTGACTATAATAATGCTGTACATCCATGAGAAGGCTACTAGCTTGGATCTTTTATCACAAACACATGGAATAAATATTCAATTACTTGTTAAAAGAAGCACTTTTTTCAGTTTATCTTACTCTGATGCCCATTTTAAATTGTTAATGGCTGTTGTTTACCTGTAAAATATCCAATAATGTCATAGCGATTTTGAAGGGCATTTCTGAGATTTTAATAATGATGGCCTATCCTTAAGTTCAGTCATAATGTTTGATTTATGAAGATCGAACTCCATGCGCCCACACTGATCAGCTA
The DNA here is from genome assembly GCF_035609145.1 of Eleutherodactylus coqui. Lineage (NCBI taxonomy): Eukaryota > Metazoa > Chordata > Amphibia > Anura > Eleutherodactylidae > Eleutherodactylus > Eleutherodactylus coqui. Next base: position 50,367,509 of record NC_089844.1, on the reverse strand, counting down.
AATGAAGGGACTTAGGTTATGCCCAGATACTGCAGGTGACTGCCGTATCAACCACAACCAGTGATCGCCGGGGGTGAGTTAAACAATTATGGATAGCCTATTCTAAGTAAAAGGCATAGATATTAGGCTATGTTCGCTGCACAGCAGTTACATAGTAACAGAGTATGTTGGGCTGAATGAGGACAATGTCCATCCAGTTCAGCCTGTTTCAACCCCTTTGTTGATCCAGAGGAAGGCAAAAAAACCCAAGAGGCAAAAGCCAATTAGCCCATTCGGGGGAAAAATTCCTTCCCGACTGCACATATTATTCGCACATATTGTCAAGATCCATATGTAACACGCAGAATTTGGCAAAGATTTTGATGCGTATTTTGACATTGATTTTCCCCCTCTTTTGAAGAGGTGTTATCTACAACATCAAGAGACAACAAATTTATGATGCAGATCTCAACCACGCTACTGGTACTGTAAGATGAGGTGGATTTTCCGCAACCAATTCTGCTGCAGATAATGCATATCATTTGGGTTGTTCAAGTTGTAACATCTTAGGACAACCCCTTTCCCGTACACAAACATAACAAATAGTGGTATTATTGTACCCTGACGCCACTGAAAGCTGTGGGTTTGACAGGAGGAACGCCGCTCACACCCCTAGCTCCCGATTGGCGCAAGACAGGAAGGTCCTACTACCGTATGGATACATTTCTGCCAGCCGTGGAGGGTTAGCCTGAGGGTTACTGTTCTTCTTAGGCTTACATTAGGCTTACATAGGCTTACCTGTAAAGGCTGGCATGTTACCACTGTAACATGCCAGCATTTACATGTCATAATCTAAGCCTAAGAAGAACAGTAACCATCAGGCTAACCTCCATGGCTGGCAGAAATATATCCACACAGTGCAGCGAATCTGCTCACTGGCAGCTGGCATTTCAGGCGACCCACCTGCCCGCTGCCTGAGCCCTGCGTCCCGGGCACCGCCTCAGCCCTCCGTCCCGGCCGCCGCCTCAGCCCTCCGTCCCGGCCGCCGCCTCAGCCCTCCGTCCCGGCCGCCGCCTCAGCCCTCCGTCCCGGCCGCCGCCTCAGCCCTCCTTCCCAGCCGCTGCTTCAGCCCTCCGTAACAGCCGCCGTCTCAGCTATCTGTCCGGCCCGTCAGCTTTCAGCTCCGTGCCAGCGGCCGCATGTGTGCTCAGTGGTGCCTGCTCCCCCACTCACAGCTTCCAATCACCTTCGCTTTGGCCTCCCTGATCTCGAGGTTGCGCAGTGCTTCTACACTGAGCAGTATTCCGCCTCCTGGCCCACCACATGGAAAGGTACTTGCAGCTGTGGGTGTGCGGCTGCAGTGCCAGCGACCGCTGTATCCCTTATCAATACATCTTTAGTGGCCTTCCAGGACCTGCTGCCGAATAAGCTGTGCAGCGAATCAGGTACAGGGGGCGTCACCTCCCTGTCAATCTTCGCTCCACCAGGAATTCCTGGTGGCGTCAAGATATAATAATACCACAAATAGTGATATACTTATCTCTCACCACACCTGGGAGTGGGAAGAGGTGAATATATTGCTCTTTGATATGGCAGTGCATGGGGAAGGGGTTGTCCTGAGATGTTACAACTTGGACAACCCCTTTATGGTTTTAGAAAACGCCTTCAAGTGGTTTTAAAAACTGATTTGAAACTAAAATTACACTATATTAAAAGGGCACATCTGTAATCACATATAGATTTGACACTTTTACAGTGTGTTAAATCTTGACAATCAAAGTGTCTGTAGGGTATCAGAGGCCAAACAGGGAGGAACAACTCTACAGTACAACTAAGTCTGACTTACACCTCTGAAGATGAAGCTGTAGCTATTTCTATTCTTAGACCCATGAGCAAGGAAAAGGCGTTACATAGTAAACTGTATATAAAGTGATCCCTAATATACTTCTTATGTCAGAAATGCTCTTTTTTTGCTAGACTAGATCTGATAATAGCACAGCAGTATCTGTGAAAATCAGACAGCTTGTGTCCAAATACAGACAGATAAGGAAGTCACAAAGAACTAGGACGCCCCATGGCGTCCATTATGTATTATCACATAACTTTGCTCATAAAGGAGGCAATTCTGGTAACATATGCTAAGTAATTTAATGATATATAATTCCTTATTACTGTACAGTTTCTGTAATCCAGCTTTCACATCACCTGCGAGATGTCAGACTATCAATACTTCTGAATTACAGAATGTCAGATTAAAGGGCTTTCACTCTATATAACTGCAGATTCAGGCAATTATAGCTGAAAGCCATTAGTGGATGTACATGCTACAGAAGTAATCTCTATTTTCAATGCCTTCAGGTTCCATGGCAACATATAAAAGGCTCAAGGCAAATGCTGAAAGTAAATAACCAGGAAAATCTAACACAGATGAAAGTTGTCAGTGAGTGGAAAAAGGGAGACTTCCAGGTAGCGTTAGAACTCAACGTCATATTTGCATTTTATCTATATTGATTATGAGCAAAACATGTCAATCAATTCAATGACATCTAAGGCCTCATGTCCACGGGGAAAATCAGGCCCGCTACGGATTCTACATGGAGAATCTGCAGCGGGTCCCTCCTGCCCTGCGGACATGAGCGCTGAAAATAGGAATTTAAAAGAATTTACTCATCCGGAGCGGGCGGGGAAAGTCTTCTCTTCCTCCCGGCCGGATCTTCTTTTTCGGCCGGCGGATGAACTCGTCACGCCGGCGGCACGTCGCCGAAGTGCCGCGCGCATGCGCCGGGCACATCCGCCGAGCCGAAGCAAGAAAGATCCGGCCGTGAGGAAGAGAAGACTTTCCCCGCCCGCTCCGGATGAGTAAATTCTTTTAAATTCCTATTTTAGGTCTCCCGCGGATCAGGGCGGCTTCCATAGGCTTCAATAGAAGCCTGCGGGAGCCGTCCCCGCGGGAGACCCGCACGAAAATGAAGCATGGTCCAGATTTTTTCATGCTCCATTTTTTTTTTAAATCACTTTTATTGACCATCCGCGGGTATTTATCTACGCCGCGGGTGGTCAATGCATCCCTATGGGGTGCGGATCCGCGGGCAGGAGAAGAGTCAAAATCTGCTGCGGATTTTAATTCTTCTTTTGCCCGTGGACATGAGCCCTTAAAATCTGCTGCGGATTTTAATTCTTTTTTTGCCCGTGGACATGAGCCCTAATACCTTGGAGAGATTTATCATCCTAAAACTTCATGTAATTATGTTGCACATTCTGAAGCAAGACCCACTTGCGCAAAATATTTGCAACTTTTTAAAATGTATTTTTAAAGAAGTGGGTGGGTTTATTGGAAGGAGATAGGAAACTGGCGTAAATTATACCAGAAATAAACTCAAGCTAATGACTGTCATAGATTTCTTCTTAGGCGCACAAATGGCCCAAGATGTACCTAATGTAATCAAGCTGGATGTGCTTGAGATAAGAATTTAGGAAGGCAATGTTGTTTGGCAAGGCAAGATCTGTGTGCAAACATTGCAGAATTTGCGTTAGGCCGGATTCACAAGACCGTATTTGTGTACATAAAATTTGTGTGTGCAATATGCAGTGAATAGAACACATTGATTTAAATAGGTTTGTTGACATAAGTGTATTTTTTCTGCGTATTTCGGTTGCGCAAAAAACCCCCCAGCATCTTCTGTTTCCCTGCGCACTTGCGTACCAAAAGTCCTCACAGAAGTCAATTGGGATGCACAAATGCATGCAAAATAAGGTAGGAGATGTGTAAAATAATGCGTAATGGTGCAGGAAAAAGAACTCATTAGACTAATTATGGCTGGGAGCTTCATTGCATATTTTTTTGCGTGCGCAGTCAACGCATATTTGACTGATGATGTACTTTTTTGTGTGAGGGCTGCACTCTCTTGTGAAACTTGTAAATTTTAAATAGAAATATTTTAATATGATTAGAAATATATTAAAAAAATCTTTATATACCAATCTGTGTATTGTGACACAGTAGATGTTGAAAGGAAATGACTCAGATTCATCAAGTAAAACTCTTTAACAATCCTGTGTTTTCAGTTAGTGACGATATCAGTGCTGTTCAATGACTGTATGTTCAGCAGTTCTGACCAATAAGCACATTTATCTGATTCAGTAAAGTCTGCAGGACTCGGGCGTATTGGCTCGTGTTGGACTCTATGATTAGAATGGCAGTAGTAGTGAATAAGAGGTGAAAGAACTGTGGTGGTTCTCTGCAGCTGTGGATTGGAAGGATAACTAATAGCAATTTTCTTTTCTACACATTGAAGTACCATCTCAACTCCGTTTGCTTTGAGAAGGTCCATGCCTGATGCACTTACAGTATCTCTAGGAGTTAACACTGAAAAAAGCCATATCAGTATATTGTAATATGCACTGGACAATCCATTAAAAAACCTAATATTTGATTTCTTCTGCATAATATTAAGGCCGGTCTCATGTGACTGGATAGGAAATGTGGATTCCGCGAGTGTTTGATCCGTGGTAATACGCGGATCAATCAAATGCATTGGATTACACTGTTCCCCTCACATTAGCTAGGTTTTTTTTACTTGGACAAAAAGTCTGAGTAAGAAAACATAACTAAATTGCAGCATGTCCTATTATTATCCAATTTTCTGACAAGAATAGCACATATAAATATGTGGTGCCTTGTACATCGGACAGCACATGGATGGGATGTCGTGTGCTGTCTGATGCAAGTTGCTCCCAAGAATCTCGAGTGCAACTTTTTAATCATCCGTGTGCAAGTCGCCTGAAAGTGTAGTAGATACTTGGAACAAAATGACAACAGAGATCGTTGGAAAAGTAACAACAAATGAATTCAAGCATGCCTGGGATAAGCAGATATCTAGGCCCATTCAGACACAACGTATATCGCTCAAAAGATGTCTTTTGAGCAACTTTTGAGAGATAATCATTGTGCACCTTTACCACACAAGGTGATCGCTCAAACGTTGGGCGATCACCTTGTGCTCTGAGCGGGGTATGCAGAAGACAAGTGGGGTCACTTGTTTTCTGCATCCAGCTGTTCTCTGCTTTGAGCGCCCGGTTGTTATACAGCTGGACCGCTGTGTTATTCATTCCCCGGCTGTTCACGGAGCGCTCAGCTGGTATACAACTGTGCGCTCTGTGCGGAGTATGAGGAACACAGCTGGACCGCTCTGTTCTTCATACCCCACCTGTGTTCAGGGAGCGGGATACAGCTGAAACAATAGGATCATCTGTATCCCGCTGTGAATCCCTGATGAGGCTCATCGTTGTCTTTCAGCATGCCAAAAGACAACGATAAGCAACGGCTTAAGGAAAGCTGCACGATGTCAGTGCAGTTACACACAACGATTATCGCTCAAAAGACGGCTTTTGAGTGATAATCGTTGCGTCTAAATGGGCCTTGAGAGAAATAAAAAGGACATAATAGAAGTGCAGACTAGACGGACTATACAGTTGGTTTCTTCCATCAGCTTTTTATGTTTCCCTGTTACATTTCCTTTGACATGGGCACATAATTGCATATGCAAGCATGTAGATTTTGGTGCATGAATACATACAAATATTATAAAGCCCTTTTAATAACCAAGTTGTGAATCTAGTTTTATCGTTTTAAATACTAAGACACATTGTGAAATCACATACATGTGGCAATATGATGAAACATTATAACATGTTGTTCCTGCTTGACTCAGTATTTCTGTAATTTTTTACTGTATGTCTGATAAATGGAAAACTAGAAAAACATGTCTGTCCTCATCCTTTACGTTTAACTTCATACTTAAATGGAAAAGTTCAATATTACCCGGAATATGAAAGCTCCTCACAGGTTTCATGTGACAGAATTCTTCCTTTGTATCCCTCTATGTTATGTGGTTTGCTAATACTACAATAATATAATTACAGTATTCAGGACCTCCCTTTGTAATAATTGTCATTACGTCAGAGATAATCAAACGACCAACACGTATTATCACTGGTAGACAACAGGTTTTGTGTGATATGCTAATACTAATATAATAATACACTTATGCCTGCTTCGACTTGCCTTTGCAACAACTTTGATTATTCTGGAAATATTCTAATTCCACACCAATAATAGGCCACTGTTGTTGCTGGCCTGATTCACACTATTACCTCTCCCAAGCCAAATAATGACGTGATAAGCTGCAGCTTTAACATAATTAATCTGCACAAAGAAAAATATGCAGGGCAGGAGTTCAATTGCCTCTGATGGCTTTTATTTTTAAAGTGAACGACGACCATTGAACTCTATTTTGCTATTATTTTAAGATCTAAATAGGTCAAAAATTAAGTGCTAATTGAATATATATTTCTTTTTTAGGGTTCAGAGTTCTGTTTTTCTCATGCAGTGCTGAATCCCCTGCATGGCCAGAGTGTTAACTATAAAATACTGTCAGTCAGCTTAATATATACATTAATGTCATTAAAATACAGAGAAAAATGTAAAAGGCTATGCAGTAAGCTCCACCGCTCCTCCTGGGGTAGCTGTAACCAGATTTTTATTATACAGGGTGGCCCATACATAATGACACGCTATTTAAACACGCAGTAACTTGTTAACTAATAAATATATTTATTGTAACATTCACTCATATTACAGCTAAAACAGTTGTTGAAATGTGTATTCAGCGGTTTTCAAGTAGGTGATCAGCAGTGCCCCCGTCGAGGTCAACACAAGCTAGCAAACATAACTCAACCTTCATGCACACTTTTCTGAAAAATTTAGGAGGAATTCTTCAACAATGTGTTGCTTCAGTTCGTCAAACATTTCAATTCTGTGGCTATAGACTTTGTCTTTCACATAATCCCACAGAAAATATCTGGAGGTGTGAAGTCCGAGGCCAGAGGAGACCACTCTGGAATCTCTCCGTTTAATCCAGCGCCCGGGTGTTAGGTTCGCTACCTGTGTCTGCCACTCTCTTACTATTCCAGGCAGACGCAGGCATTGCTCTGCTTCTTCTGATTGAATGTACTCTTTGTTCTATTTTCTACCAGAAATGACAGAGTTAACCCCTTTTAGTGCTCACAGCCCAGCTGCAGCTTAAAGAGCAATTACCCTTCTATTTAAGTGAGCTGGGTACCCTCCCTCTTTGCCCCAGAATGGATGTCTATTTGCTTTTGACACCCAGCACATTTAGGTCACCTGTTTCAGGACTATTCGGTCTTTTGAGACGGTATCTGTTTAATTTGTATGTTCATTGCCTTATGCTTCAGCCTGTGTGCATCCATCCATTTCTGTCCAGTCTGTTCATTGTTCCTGTTTCTGTGGTAGTCGGTCCTGTTCTGTGCTTTGGGTAGATTGTCCCTGTTTCCTGTCAGGGATAGTCAGCCCCAAGGGTCCAATATGGGGCCGTTCTTATCAGGACATCTGTCCTGCTTAAAGACATGTATAGATGGTCTTCCCATCTTCCTGCTTAGCTAAGAGCAAGTTACCCATCTGGGATTTCCCTGCTTTCGTACCTCTGACCACTGAGGTCAGCTGCCTGCCACACCAGGTCTGGTGTAAAAGCCAGGTTTGGTTGGTTAGCACAGTGGGACCACACCCAGAGCTCTTACACTGGGGAACATGTTTGTGAGCCATTTATGAACCACTGTGGCATAATATGGTGGAGCACTGTCTTGCTGCCATCACAGTTCATCGATGTTGTAGCGATCAATAAGAAGTGTACACAGTATCCTGCAAAAGTTTCAGGTAGGTTTCTCCTGTGACCCCTCTGTCAAAAAAGAAGGGTCCAATTAAGCCATCATAAGCCATTTCACTCTAAACTATCACACTTGGGCTTTGACTATCATGCTCAATTTGGAACTGAGGATTTTCTACATGCCGGCTAACTGATCCTGACAGATGAAATTTTTCCTTATCTGTCCATATCACCCTCTTCATCAGCATCAGATCATCTTGTAACAAATTTAGAAACTCCTCTGCAAACTGCAAATGTCCATCAGGGTCATCTGTATTCAACTTGTTTATTAAGCTTGGGTGATACGGACGAAGCTTCATATCTGCCAGGATACTCTATAATGTTGTTCTTGATATGTCCAATTGGGATGACACTTTCTGGATTGACTTTAATTTTGCAAGAGATGACTCCAAATCAGCACTTATGTGCCCTTTGTTTTCATATTTTGCAACAGTTTTTTCCCTACCTGGTGATTTCTAATAGGCGATACTTCCTGCTTCGCCAGAAGGTTTATTAATTTGTGCAATCCTCTTTCTCTGTGGTGGAGGGGGGCCAAATTCTTTTAACATTTGCTGAGAAAGCTCATAAACATTGTTACTGAATCTTACACAGGCAATACACTTCTCTAGCGCCTTTTTCATGTAGAGTGCACTGACCTTGACACACTTCGTTTACATGCACCTGAAAACATGGTATTGTACCTTTTACAACTGTTTTAGCTGTAATTTGAATGAATGTTGCAATAAATATCTTTATTAGTTAACAAGTTGTTGCGTGTTACATTTTATATAAGCCACTCTGTATATCTCTATAGGGAGCTTTAACAAAACTGATGTAAAGGAAAAGTACATCAGTTGCTCATTTCATGCCTCTGAACCGCCCCAGATCCAGCAGGACAGCTTTGGATTTTGGAACCTGTCCTGACATTAGCTTATTGTTTCACCATTCGCCCTGTAACCCTAGTAAACAATGAATTAGAGCAGGCAGACACAATTCAGTGACCTGATCACGTGCAGACAGCAAAAATAGAATAATCTGCTTTGTTCATCATGGGAATAGGGCTAGTTGACTATTAACCCTTTCCAAACCGACATCCAACCTGTCTTCTGCATATGTATATTACAGTCTGCGGGAGAGAGGTCTGATGACGGACTTCTCGCCTGCATACTATAATACACATACATAATAATATTATATATTACTATATATATTTACATATGCAATATACATATTAACTTACATTTAATTTCCCAAAAATTGCTTAAAATATTATCATTAAAGTTTATTTTTATGTTTTTCTGTTGTTATTCGAAGGAATCCGCAAAGCGCTTTCCCATAAAAAATAAATAAGAGCTGGGGAGTGTGTGGGTGGCAGGGAAACTAGATTGGAAAGGGTTAATTTAGATGGTTTTAAGGGCACTATTTCACTGTTTCACTGTTGAGAGCTTAAAGTGGGTGTCTTTACTATGTGGGTGGAACACTAACATACTATGTTTGGGGGGCACTTCGGGGACATTGCTACTGTGAAGGAGTACTAAGACGGCATCTGCATTATGAGGGGGGGCTAATGGAGTGTCCGTAATGTATGAGGAGATGCTAACATGGCATCATAGCTGTAAGGGAGGCACTAAGGGATAATCACTACTGAGAGGGTCATGAAAGTGGTATCCTTAATATGCGAGGAGGCATTAAGGGGGCAACATTACTGTGACAGGACACTAAAGAGGCATCATTATAGTATGAGGACACTATAACGGTGTGCCACACAAAGAGAGCAGTGTGAAAGTGTGTGTAACACTAAAGAGGGCATAATTACTGTGTGTTACAAAAAGGATTATTATTGTGTTGGGGTACAAAGGGGACTGGGTGGGACAGGGATTGCGCAAGGTTAAAAGCATATGGTTTAACATTTAAAAAACTGCCACAAAGCACTTCATGCATCACTGGTATAATCCCTCTTTTCATTCTTTGAAAGCTGGGAGGTATGCCATAGCAACCAACTCCCTACATCTGCCTAAGCAGGGAATCTATCATAAAGATATTTACCCTAAAAAGATTAGTTATGAAATTATTTAGAAGATCATAGTAAAAGTTGGACATTCACTTTAAGGGTGGAGACCACAACTGGGTGTTTTAAATGCTAAAAAGGCTGTTATTGCAGCTATTTTTCAGTAAGGCAAAAACTTGAATTTTTTATCCCCTGCTATGTCAACAGTCATCTCTTCCAAACCCCCTTATATAGATGCACACGTATTCTAGCAAGCTTGTAGGTTTATGCAAATGGGGAGTGGGATATAAGGCGTCGATCACACGAGCGCTGTTTTAGCGCATTAGGTGGTTTCCTATAGATCCGTTCAGATGAAGGAATTTTAGACACTCTAAATACTCGCACCTAACAAAGGTAAGACATGCGACTGCAATGCTCGCATCTAAGGTTCGTAGTGTGTGAAAAGATAGGACCGGACCTATCTTTGGTGCATTCTTTCCATAGACTCCTACGGGAGCTGGATAAAACGCACCATGCACCTCCAATCGTGTGAACGGGCAGTTTCACAGCTAATTAAAATAGCTGGAAATCACCCATTCACCTGATCTTTAGTGCAGTATAGCCGCAATCTTCTCATATTCCTATACTGTGCTAAAACAGCGCTCGTGTGAACGAGGCCTAAGAGTGATTTGGCAGTGAGGGACTTTGTTATTCCCCAGTGCTATGATCCAGTAACTTGCATGTTGAAAGTTCCTACCTTATTATGTCTGCTGAAGGATTGCTTGTAATCTCATTCACTACTTCCAGCACAGATTGAAGGAACTCATCCAGGTTGATGGTATCATTGCAAATGATATTCAAGCCAATAAATTGACCTGAGAGTAGATCAAATGAGATAATGTGAGTAACAATTAAATAATATAGCATAATACAGATGACAAAGCTCACTACAATTATTTAGTTTACAAGCATGTACAACAGGGAGATCTGCAGGTCCAAGAGTACCTGAAGACAATACCATGAGTGTACTTGTCATGTTACTTTGGCCTCATTGACATGGACGATTTTCTTATCCTATGGAAACTTTAAGATGAACGATTTTAACTGTGTCAAAAAACCACAACAAAAAAGACATCAGCTGTGGAATTCAGCGACTGCAATTCCCTGCTGCGTCAAGAAATAGGTCTTGACCTATCTATTGGCATAGAATTGCTCTAGCCTCCATAGACTCCTATGGAAGACTATGCGAGCTGTCCGGCAAAGGGAGCTGGAGGGATTTCCCCACAGCAGGGAGAGAGGGGTTCCCCTGTAGGGGAGCTGGAGGGACATCCCTGCTACGGGGGAATTCCTCCTACCCCCCTGCAGGGGAATTCCTCTCTCCCTGCTATGGGGAATCCTTCCAGCTCCCCTGCAAGGAAATTCCTCCATCCCTGCTGACATAAAGAGAGTCCCTAGAGATGAAGGGAAGCCCCGCAGGGCTCTCCATCTCTCTCTCCTCCCGGAGCAGCAGCACCTTTTTTTCTGCAACACGCAGCTCCCAATCGTGGGAATGCGCAATTTCAGCACTAATGAAGCTCAGGACTTGATAGCGGGAAATCGTCCATTCACGCGTTTTTTAACGCAGTTAACCGCAATTGTTTTGCACAGCTAACTTCTGCAGGATTTTGACGCCCGTGTGAATGAGGCATTATTCATAATCCTACATTACACTGCAGATATGCCTTTAAAAACTTCAAAGTAATATTCCTTCATCTACTCCTATTAGGGCATATAAATACAATAGAGTGATCCATCTATTAGCCACATGGAAGCCATTATAAAGAAAAAATGTTGCTCTGGAGCCTTTAGCAATACATCAATGACATCTTTCTCCTGCCATCTTATTAACTGACTGCTTGGTTTAACCCTGCAGTTGACAAACTCTATATTATACTCTGTAAGTTCTACTAAATATTTTCTTGCAATTGTTTCTAAAAATGCAATACTAGACAAAACCCATGGATAGCAGCGTCATCATTCCTAGAAAAAGAGCAGATCCTTTTTTCTAATCCTGGAAAATCCCTTTAATTAAGAAAACAACATTTTTGAATTATGAATACTACTGTGAATTATTATCTTAATCTACACTGCACTGTGAAGTTTGTATGAAAATAGCTCTCGTATAGCATGAACACTTTGATTGCAATTGAAGTTGGAATTCCCTATCATATGCTCCACGCATATTGTAAATTAATGGCTTTAAAGGTAACTTACAAAGATTGCTGGAAGTTCCACTAGTCAGAGATGACACCAGCGAGTAGATTTTCTCAAATGTTTGTTCCATCTCAAGCCAGCATTGACTAGATCCACAGGACACTCTCTGCACAGCGGAAAAAACATAAGAATACCATAATAATAGTTATGGGATTGTAGGTTTATAAACAGAATTGTTAATGTCATCTGTAAATATTTTGCTAACCTTTCACAGATATGGAATGAGAAAGTTCTTATATATCTACTGTATTTCCCCGAAAATAGGACTGTTTTATATTAATTTTTGCCCCAAAAGAGGCTCTAGGTTTTATTTTCAGGGGAATATCTCATTATACTCACCTAGCAGGCTCAGTCCAGGTTCCTCCACTGCTTTCTGGAGCTCAGACGCGATTCTTGCCGTTCTCGGCCGCCCACAAAAGATTACTTCCTGGTTACGGGATTCATAAATCTCGCCTCAAGGAAGCGATGGCTCTGATTGGTTCTCGAGTGCTGCTCAGCCAATCAATGCAGCACTTGATGAACCTATGCAATGGCTGTGATTGGTTCACTGCATTGGTTGGTTGAGCATTGGTCGAAGCATTAATCACAACCATGACGTTGTGGAGGCGAGATTTATTAATTGGCTGAGCTGTGGGATTGATTGTCCAATTCATAAATCCTGCCTTCACAACGCAATAGCTGTGATTGGTTTGTTGACCGCTGCTCAGCCAATCAATGCAATGCTCGGTAAATCGGTCACAGCCATCAAATTGGTTTAACAAGCGCTGCATCGATTACTTTAGCGGTGTTCGAGAACCAATCAGAGCCATTGCTTCCTGAAGGTGATATTCTGTGGGCAACCAAGAACTGCAAGAAGCACATCAGCGCTCTGGAGAGCAGTGGGAGGGAACTGGACCAAGCCTGTTAGGTAATGTATTGCTTTTTTTTTAGTAATGCAGCTAGGGCTTATTTTTAGGATAACGGCTTATATTTGAAGTCTCCCAGAAAATCCCTAAAAATCAGGGTAATCAAGAAATTATAGATAAACTTTTCTGCGCTCTTGTTGTGGTCTTCGTGCCGAAAGTAGGGGTCAATATGATCAGATCCAATGGTAGAATCTAATAGTCCTTTGTTACTTACATAAAAGTATGCTCAATATAAATCCATAGTCCAGTCCAAAATTTCAGTATAAACTTGCCATACAATAAGTATATAAAATGCCCTCATCAAACATCATTTCTTGATTGCTATCACCCCTCCTGGGTCATCTATATGGGGTATTCCTGCCTACAGCTCTCCAAGGGATATGGATCGTTGGTGTAAAGTCACTTTTGCTGAGCCTACCAGGATCTCCGATGCAAGTGGGTACCTCTAAAACCTTGGGGTCCTGCTTAGCACCAGGTTAGTTAATCCTGTTTATTTAGCCAGGATTATTTACATCAAGGCGCTGTCCCTATAATTCATTAAAAAAGCAGGGTAGGGCTTATTTTCAGGGTATGTCTTATTTTGGGGGGAAACAGGGCATTCTAAAACTACATTATTTAAGTAATTTCATTTGTGCCCAATTATTGGATACTACAATCTATAACGAATTGGTTTCCTGACTTTACCATCGTATTGCCAATTTCCATGTGTTTATCTGGCTTGAACAATATACAGGGCTGACCCAGATCTGGGTGACTGATGTGAGAACAAAGGCCCCTCTGCCATTTAAAAAGACCCCCTTATTATAAATAGCTCAGGGTAGGTGGGGGCCCTGTTACAGATTTTGGATTCGGGCCCAAGTACTTCAAGTTATTCCTCTAACTGTATGTTTTTACAATGATCCCATATTCAATATGTTAGTTTAATAACAGTATGTCTATTGTAGGATTAGTAGACCCTTAATAGATGACAATTACCTGAAACAAGGAAACACAGGATTTCATATTACTCTTCATGCTTTGGTCTAAGAAAATCTCCAGGATTCCAAGTCGACTATTTCCAGATGACATGTTCTGCACTGTATTACATATAGAAATCACACATTAAAAATGGCATATTTTAGAAAGAGACTTTCCTCCACCATGTTATGCATAATGTAGAACCTGAGACATAATTGAGGGTTTACCAGGTATGTAAACACCTATAAAATGTAATTAATGAAGATATCCAAATATATAAGTATTTTTGGTGTTACATCACTTGTGATACAGGTGTCCCAGTCCCACGTCCTTCTGCTGTAGTACAAAGCTGTGTACAAAGGATTCAATGGAACTCAGCATCAACTGGTTCGTCTGATGTCGGTTGTCCAACTCCACCTATTGTTGTTTGACAAAGGGTGATGATGTAATTCACAAGTGTAGCATAAACTATCTCATTCATCTTCCCCTAAATATAAAAATCAATTGAAGAAGTTTTTACTACACCTGTGAAAGCATCAACAACCACTCTGTGTCAAAGAATAATGGCTACAGTTGGACAATTCACACCAGATTAATTGCTGCTGAGCACCAATGGATCATTTGAGCACAGTTACGTGTAGCAGCAGAAGGCGGATATACGGTAGAGAGAACTTGTTGATGTAAACTATTTGTTCTTCCTACATGTAAATCATGCAATTACAAATAATACATATTTAACAATGAAATTAGTTTTTACACTGCTTCCCATACATATAGTTTTCTAGCATTATAAACCAGTAGAGATGAGTGAGCACAATACACTACATACAGCAGTAACTCGAGCGAGCATCGCTCTTATCGAGTAACTGCTTACTGGTCCGAGCGTGCTCAGGGGGGAGCGGCGGGGGTAATTGGCAGGGGGTAGCGGGGGGAGAGATCTCACTCCCCCCCCCCCACTACACCCGCCACCCCCCCCCCCCTCCCCCGAGCATGCTCGGACCAGTAAGCGGTTACTCGAGAAGAGCGATGTTCGCTTGAGTTACTGCTGTATCCGAGCGTGCTCGCTCATCTCTATACACTAGCAATGTAGTGAGGCCTACCTCACAATTTCCTCTGTCTCATTAACTGAGATGACCCGGTTAATGTTGTGAGATATAAGTTACTCATAAATTATTATTTTTTCCTGTAAGTTTCACTTTTAGCAAGAAAAAAATCTTACTAAAAAGTGTGTATATCCTTCCCTACAAAAAAGGTTAGGTACCGCGTTAGCCAGTAGAGCAATGTGTGATTGTCCCAGTGTTAGAAACCAAGTAATCTTGTAGATATAATAGCTTTTAATGGCTTACAAAAATGCATGATGCTACAGCAAGCTTTTGGGGATATCTCGCCCCCTTCGTCAGGCTATAGCCCTGATGTTACAGCAAGCTTTCGGGGATATCTCATTCCCTGACGAAGGGGGCGAGATATCCCCAAAAGCTTGAAGTAAAATCATGCATTTTTGTTAGCCATCAAAAGTATCATATCTAAAAGATTCCTTGGTTTCCTTCACTGAGAACAATTACACATTGTCCGTCCCTACTTAATGTGGGTTTCAAAATCTACTCCAAAATACTCACCACACAACTATCCGAATCCTTGCCCAACCTCATCAACATAGATCAAGTAGGGTTCATTAAAGGTAGACAAACATTGGATGGGACACGACGCTTTATAGATGCCACGTCGGTGGTGGAGGATCGGTGAACGCCTTCTCTCCTTCTTACGTTGGACACAGAAAAGCGTTCAATAGGGTCCACTGGGGCTATCTAAGGGAAACCCTTCTAAGGTTTGGCATTGAAGGATTCCCCCTTTCAGCAATAATGGCCTTGTACTCCCCACCCTCAGTTCAGATATTTAACTCTGGATTGCTCTCCATCCTGTTTAATAATATTAATAGCACAAGACAAGGATGCTCTCTATCACCATCTATATTTGCTCTGATAATAGAGCCCTTTGCCGAGAAGATTCGTACCTCCCCTAAAATAACAGGCATCCAAATCGGAAATAGGGAATACCACATAGGACTATTCGCGGATGACGTAATTTTGAGTCTTATCTCACCAGGAAACTCCCTTAAAGCAGCTTCCCAAATCATTGATGACTTTGGACAGGCAAGCTACTATAAAGTAAACTCCTCTAAATCCCTGGTCCTTAATATGGTATACCCCATACCGTTCAAACTAGACTTCAGAAACTTTTCCCATATGAGTTGGTGAATGGCCAGACGCCGTACTTGGGCATTACTCTCACTTTCCCAACAAAAAATATGGGGCTTGTAAATCTCAACAACTTAATGAAGACACTTGAAAAAGAGATTAGGGCTACCTAAATCTACCCATATCATGGTCAGGCCATATATCTCTAACAAAAATGATGCTGTTCACACGAATACTATACTTTTTCACAACTTACCCATTCTTATCTCACCCTCATCTTTAAAAAAAAAAATCCAAAATATGATCATGAGATTTATATGGACACGAGAATCAAAAAAGGTTATGTTTCTTCCCCCCACCCAGGGAGGATTGGGTTGCCCTTGTATTAGATCATACTACTATGCCACCATGATGGAGCAGCTAAAAAGTTGGTGGAGAGATGACTTTACTAAACAGTGGGTAGATATCGAATCGCAGATTCTAGAATCCCCCAAACTATCATGTACCTTGTGGATATCCACACTTACTAGGAAATTTCCTTGTAGCACTCTCCCTACAATTAAAGCTACTATATCGATTTGGAAAAAAGTAACATCAACATTAAACCTTCTGCCTCTCCAAATTTTTAAAACCCCCATAGAGATAGCCCAAATTTTACTTCCTAATACTGACTTTAACACCTGGTGCTCCAGTGGGGTTGAGACAATCAATAATCTTTTTGATAACTTCACCCGTAGAGCATTTGCGCAACTACATGAGATGTATCAGTTCCCTCACATAGATTTCTATAAATATCTTCAGTTAAGGCACTTACTCTCTTTCCTGTCTCTTCAGGATAAAAGTCCACTCACAAGCTATGAAGCATATTTTTATGGCACGAAGAAACCAAGTAAGGGTATAACTAAAGCCTATGATGGCCTGGTGGCGACCCCACATCTCTCCAAGCTGCCATATATTGGCAGATGGGAACAAGAACTGCAATGTTCATTCAGTGAAGAGCAGTGGTCCTTAGCGACCCAAGTCAATTCTAAATTCTCACACTGCTAAGCCATTTTGAAACGAATAAAAAAACTTCTATATAGGTGGTATTTAACTCCACATCGACTGGCAAAAATACCAGCACAAAATTCTAAGATATGCTGGAGATGTAATAAAGAAATTGATTCCCTTCTACATGTGTGGTGGTTACGCAGCGCCATAAGACCCCTATGGGAGCAAATACATTATGCAATTTGCTCAATCATTCAAACTGATATTGGGAGGGGACGGGCACATTGGGGCTTGAGAGATGTGATTATTGGGATCTTTCGCTTGTCTTGCACCTCCTTACTGCTACAAGGATAGCTATAGCTAGAGAATAGAGAAACACTAAAATCCCAGGCATGTCTACAATCTTCTCTATGACTCAATACGACTGTGTAATGGAGAATATGATTGCGTCCAAACTAGAATGCCTTGCGAAATATAAAAAAACAGTGGCGCAGTTGGTTGACGTTTTCGGCCTATACATGTTAAATCCTTATACTCAACCCAGCTTGCCATTTAGAATCCACCAATTATAATCCTATCTTACCTAATTGAGTTAAATGAGCGGTAAGGCCAGACGCACCCCAACCCCTGACACACACATTATTTATTTATTTTTGGCACTCAGATTCTGACATATGTCAGACCTCAGCTCACATCGCAGGCTGATAAGTGGATGACTATTTGTTGTCGCCCCTGTTTTGTTGTTCTCCCTACCCCAGTATTTTGTTCTACTCTCAAATACAGTAAGGCCGCCTGCAGACGAGCGGAAATCCCGCCGCGGGATTTCCCGCGGGATTTCCGCCGCTGAAAGTCTGCATAGGAGTGCATTACAATACGCACTCCTATGCAGACGGCCGCGGTTTGGCCGCGCGAAATCTCGCGCGGCAAACAAACCGCGGCATGTTCTAATTTTGTGCGGATCACGCACTCACCTGGCCGCCGGCTCCGGTCTGCGCATGCGCCGGCTGCGCGGCAGCCGGCACATCAAAGAGCCGGGGCCGCCAGGCGCGGGTGAGTACGCGCTCGCCCCTGCAGGCTCTGGGGTCGGATCGCGCGGCGAGATTTCTCGCTGCCGGATCCGACCCGCTCGTCTGCAGGCGGCCTAAGACTAAAAGGAATGCACTAACTCTTGGTGGCATCCCGCAGAGGGAGGAGAACAGAGAGTAATCTTTGAACCATTACTGTTTCTACCAGGTTTAGATGGTTTAGTGAAATAAAATCTATGAGAACAATTTAGGAACTAACAGCAAGAATTTGTTTATATAGATTATAGATGTATTCTACGTCCTTCTCTTTTTCCCTGTGTTATGGCGTTATGTTCTCTGCTCATATGTATCATGGTGTGCTATTCAATAACTATGTAAATCTGAGACAATTGAATTGCATTTACTGTATTTTTGAACTCTACTCATATTGAAAATTTTAATAAAATACTTGTTAAAGAAAAAGTGTGTATGTCCTATAGTCTGAATACAGGAGGATGTGGCAGTGCCAGACCCCCTGACCGCTTGCTTCATGATCAGCAGGAGCGCTAACAAAGAAAAATGCCAAGTCTTAGAGAGGGCTGTGTGGCTGCAGGGTTCTCTCCCTCCTCAACACTGATCTGTGTATTCAGTGCATGCCAGGAGAAGAAGCTAAGCATTCAGCTGCTGAATACATGAGGGGAAATATGGACCTCCTAATGAGGAGGTCCTTTAGACTCAAAGAGCACAGCAGGCAGCAGTAAGGCAGATCAAAGGTCCTGATAAAGACCCTTCATGATGAGGTGACCAGTTTCATGCCTGGGAGTAGAGAGACACTCCAGCTGCAAGAGGTAAAACCTCTACACTGACTAGTAAACTAGTATTTATAGTGATGGAAAAAATAAATATAGCAGTACCGTTTGTGTGTATGTGAACTGTATGTTTACAGGAAAGCTGTATTAATGTGAATTGCATGTGGGTACAGCAGAGCTGTGTGTATGTGAATTTTGTGCTTGTGCACAGTAAAGCCATGTGTGTATGTACTCTAGAAGCTGAGTGGTGTGTGTGTAACGTTTGTGTCACATGTCCGTCTGCAGCAGCATTTTTAACTGTACTTTTGCATGCGCAAGTCGTGCACTATTGCACATGAAAAAAAACATGCACCAAGCTCTCAGCCATTAAAATGGCCAATTAGTTTAATAAGTCCAAAATGTATTCTTTTCTGCCCATGAAAATAGAGCATGTTGCATTTTTTTTTGCGTGATGCAATTGTGCACTTGTGAACAAACCCATTGAAATCAATGGGTTCTATTTTTTGCATATTGCGCATGCACAATTTTTGTATGCAAATAAGGTTATGTGACACAGGCCTTATAGAATAAAAAAATGTTAACAAAATACAGTAAACAATGAGTAAAAATCAAGATAGAAAGGCACATTATGCAAAAATGTAATGAGGTATCTGCATGCGCAATTGCGGACACATTACATTTAACAGGAACCCCCTTTGGGTATAGAATACCAAAAACGCACGTTCTACACTTAATCAACCTTATGACGTTGAACCCTCCACTTCCTCATACCACCAGGAAAGTTTTAATTAGTATGAAATATGTTTGTTGACTAAACCTGGGGTATGTCTTATAGTCAGAAAAATACGGTAATTACTAGATTGATATGAAGCCCAGTTGGTGTTCCATTGTGGTGTCCATCGTCATGAACTCTTGTAGTTCTCTCATGGTGGCTTTTGTTTTGCTGCACTATACTTGCAGTCAAAATTTACAGAATAGCCCACAGAGGCTCCAGGCAAAGTCTTTAATGGCAGTATGAACTGAGCCTAGGGGTGTAGCTATAGGGGATGCAGGGGTAGCAGTTGCTACCGGGCCCTGGAGCCTTAGGGGGCCCAAAGGCCCCTCCATCCCACAAGAAGACCCCAGTGTTATAAACAGCACATGTTAGGTAGGGAATCCTGTTATAGATTTTTCATCGGGGCCCAAGAACTTGTAGTTATACCTCTGATTGAGATTAAATCTTCCTATCCTCTAAATTTGACATGCGATAAACATTAATAAAGTAGGCTATTATGAATAGCTTATATCTCAATAAGCCATCAATAACATATAATCACAAGTGATGTAACACAAAAAGTAATTATATATTTGGATATCTTCGTTAATTTACATAAGCGGTAAAGGAGTCTCTGTTACAGATTTGTATAATCTGGGATGCTTATCTCCTTAATGAATACTTCCAGTTTGCATTACAATGACCTGTTTAAAGTATGCTCTATCCCAACCAATGTATTAGGGAATGTCACTTTTAGCAAGTGCCTAATATAAGCTCTTTAGTCTTTACCCAACATGCCTTTTTTGAAATTATGAGCAATTTGGGCAACAGTGTAGACAAATCCAGTTCATTCATGGTTGCTTTCCCAGTGCAGAATACTGGTGCAGTTAATTGGGACCCCTATGTCGGATACGCTGGAATTGTACGGGGTAGTGTAGGAACCTTGGATATAGTTGATTGGTATTCTGGCATGTGCTTCTTTTGACCTAGAGCTGCCTGGTTGCTGCATTATAGATAGATATTCTATCATAAACCTGCGATTGTTTAACCAATTAAAGGCTGATTGACCTAAGTTTAAGTTAGTTAGGTTTGATTGTTGACGTTTATAACACAAGGCGAAGCATTTATATCAAGTAAATTTTGAGATTTTAGAAGAGAATTTATATTAGGGTTGCTTAAATAAATGTGAATGTTATATAATTTGTACCTAAAATGTTAAGGCCCCCTGCATGGGGGATTATTGATGCAGGAAGGGCATTTACATTGTTGTATGCAATTCTAATAAAAACCTTTTCAAACTAATTGCAACCTGTATTCTGTGAATGAAGATAGTAGAGGGGATGTCACAATATTTGGAGATATATATTTCATTTACTACCCATGGATTTCCTAATATGTTAGTTAACGTGACTCCAAATTTGAATCTTCTCATTAGTGTTAACAACGCAGAAAATCCAGAAAATCTCTGTGCCATGAGCCAATTTTTTTATGTTAACAGGTAGACAATGTATATTCATAATCTATGGTATGAACATTTCAGTTTTTACCTTGATTTGCAGTTTTCATTATGAACTTTATACATGAATGTAATTCTGTTATTTCTGGAATGTTTTTCGAGAAGAAAGAAGATACATTTCCTTCATATATTAAGCTACAAGGAATAAGAACATTGTGTTAGATGATATAATAGATTAAGATTGCAAAAAAATAACAAAAAAATAAAATTGGCGGTTTGGTGGCTTTTCCCTAAGCAGACAGAAATTGAAATCTATGCTTGTTGCGAGTGGACATAGATTTGCCTGTTTCTGGTGTAGATTATAATAAATCTGACTATTAGAGATGAGCAAACCTACTCGGCCACGCCCCTTTTTCACCCGAGCGCCGCGATTTTCGAGTACTTCAGTACTCGGGCGAAAAGATTCGAGGGGCGCCGTTGGGTGAGTGGAGGGGTTGAGGGGAGTGGGGGGGAGAGAGAGAGGGCTCCCCCCTGTTCCCGCTGCTACCCCCCGCTCCGCCACGCCTCCCCCCGCCCCCGAATCTTTTCACCCGAGTACGGAAGTACTCAAAAATCACGGTGCTCGATCGAGTAATTACTCGAAACGAGTATATTCACTCATCTCTACTGACTATCTATCTATCTAAATAATGTATTGCTAAACGCAATAACTTTTTCTTTCCACTTTTGAAGAGACTAAGACAGAAACTGTTTTAATAAACTCCCAATGTGTCTACAGCTCTCATGATAACAGAAAACCAACTAGTTTGATCCTGCAGCCACACTCTCTAACAACATCAGTGTATTGATAGAGCTACAAATGAAGGTTAGTAAAAATTAAAGGGGTTGTCTCACGGCAGCAAGTGGGGTTATACACTTCTGTATGGCCATATTAATGCACTTTGTAATGTACATCGTGCATTAAATATGAGCCATACAGAAGTTATTCACTTACCTGCTCCGTTGCTGGCGTCCCCGTCTTCATGGCTCCGTCTAATTTCGCTGTCTTCTGGCGTTTTTAGATGCGCTTGCGCTGTGCGGTCTTCTGCCTGGTGAATGGGGCCGCCCGTGCCGGAGAGCTGGTCATCGTAGCTCCGCCCCGTCACGGGTGCCGATTCCAGCCAATCAGGAGGCTGGAATCGGCAATAGACCGCACAGAGCCCACGGTGCACCATGGAAGAAGACCCGCGGTGCATCGTGGGTGAAGATCCCGGCGGCCATCTTGGTGAAGGAAGAAGTAGGAAGAAAGAAGAAGTCGCAGAGCGGGGATTCGGGTAAGTAATATATATATATATATATATTTTTTTTTTTAACACATCCCTTGGGTTTGTCCTGCGCCGAACAGGGGGCCTATGGAAAAAACAAAACCCGTTTCGGCGCGAGACAACCCCTTTAAGCTTTGTTCAGGTTTCCATTAACCCCTTGAGTGGCGGGTTTCCTACCACCCTGTCGTGCCCACCAGGGCAGGTTTTTTAAAATGGTCTAATCATTGAATTTCAACTAGTTTTGCAGTTGCGTCTCAAGAGCCATAACTTTTTCATTTTTCCATTGACACAGCCATATAAGGGCTTGTTTTTTGCGGGACAAGTTGTGATTTTTTAAACAGGGGGGAAGAAAAAAAGAAATGGGGAAAAAAGAAAAAAGGGGCCATGACATTAAGGGGTTAAATAATGTATTAACTTCCTTCTCTGGGTCATTACGACGCACATGGATACCACATGTGTGATTGTATTTTTGATTTTTTACAAAGTAAAGGGAGACAAGAGTTTTTATTTTATTTTTTTAATAATTTTTTTACTTTTTTTTTAAATTTTTTAAAAATTTTTTATTTTTTTTTGTCCCTTTAGGGGACTTCCACAGGGACCCATCAGGACCCCTGATCACATTCCAGGGGTCCGATGGTGACAGCCCTTTACATGCTGCAGTGACAGCCCTTTACATGCTGCAGTCACATAGACTGCAGCATGTAAAGGGTTAACACAGCAGAGATCGGAGGTTTTCTCTGATCTCTGCTGTAAGAGCTAGTACCTAGCTGTCCTCTGATAGCCAAGCACCAAGCTCTCCCTGCCACAGAGACCATCGGCTTGCTTCTGACAAGCCGATGGTCTCTATGGCAACCTGTAAACAAAGCAGGACATTGCCGACATGCCGGCAATATCTTCTGCTGGTTTTTCAAAGCCCTTGCACTGCTCTATGTGGGTCTGTGCAGGCAGAGCACACTGTCACAGCTTGTGGCATTGTGCTCTGCAGCTCCCATAGTGATACATAGCCCGGAAATCTTCCGGGCTATGTTGCTATGAGCAGTGGAGCTCGTCCCCGGAACTTTTCCGGGCGTGCCACTCAAGGGGTTAAGAGGTTCCATTCAGGGGTGCCGTGACAAATGCCGTAAAAAAAATGGTGCAACATGCTAGAACCCAAATGATGGACACTAGAGATGAGCGAGTATCCCTGTAAGGCACATTACTCGAGCGAGTAGTGCCTTAGCCGAGTATCTCCCCGCTCGTCTCTAAAGATTCGGGGGCCGGCGCGGGTGACAGGTGAGTTGCGGCAGGTAGCGGGCCGGAGAGAGAGATCTCCCCTCCGTTCCTCTCTGCTCTCCACTGCCGCTCCCCGCTGGCCCCCGAATCTTTAGAGACGAGCGGGGAGATACTCGGCTAAGGCACTACTCGCTCGAGTAATGTGCCTTAGCGAGTATACTCGCTCATCTCTAATGGACATCATGACAGAAAGCCAACGGAACTCATTATAGTCAGTAGTTTCCTTTGGTACCACTGGTGTCTGTTATTTGATGAATCCAGCATGCCATTTTTTTTCTATTGCATGACAGAAGAGAAAAATAGAAATTTTAGACAGAAATCAAAATAGACCGAATGGAAGGCAATATGACTGCGGAAAAAAACCAACTGTAAATTTGTCATCAGCTCCTCAATTAGTTTAGTTGTAAAAATGCTAATGTGAACCCAGCCTGAATATTCAGCTTCGCTTACACCTTTGCCAGAGGCTGGATAAAATGATTCAGCAGGCTGCACTAATTTGTCTGGGAAAGTGCCAGACAGCATGACAGAATCTGGATGGACCCCAAAGTTCATTTCCATCATGCGACAGATCTGTCCCAGCTGGCATTGTGTTTTCCTGTTCGCATGACGGAATGGGATTCCACAATGCAGATATCAATGATGCCTTAAATAAAAAAAATTGAATTACAACAATTCAATATTCCCTTTTGTTATAAATGGAGCTAAAATCCTGATCCCCAGATACTGGAGAGATAGTACAGTCCCTTCTGTTCTGGAATGGTATACTGAGGTGGATACTATTTGCTCTGAAAAGATCAGAAACAGACTAGAAGGGGACCTGGAGAAATTCCCGAATGCGTGGAGGGCTTGGTTTACTTTCTTATATGGAAATCCCGATCCATCAGCAGATATTAACAATATTCCCAACCACTGGATTACATTCACCCCACTATCCTGTTTCACCCTACCAATGTATAATTGGGCAACAGTTATACCAACCAGTTATGCCAACCAATGAATTCTATGTTTTTCATCTAATACAATCTACACTGCATTTATCAACAATGCTGTCATGGTTTTCTTTTAGGTTTGTTGGCTGTTCGACTGATTTACACTTTGATAACTCCTCTTCCACGATCCTACCTTGATGTATGTCCCCCCACATACCCTTAATGAATAAAGAAAACAATTGATTTAAAGCAGAGTTGGCATTCCATCGTGGTGAACCATTGTACTGTAGTTCTCTCATGGTATCCTTCATTTTTCTGGCAAGAATAGTGCTGTGTGCTGCACTATTCTGGCGGTCAAATGTTATAGAACAGGCAACAGAGGCTCCAAGCAAATCCTTCGATGGCAGTGTGGACTGATCCTGAAGTTCCTGCTCTCAAAAAGACGTAGGATAATACACCCAATTCTGTTTTTATAGCAGCTTTCTCACCTTGGATTATTGATCCATTCTGGTAACTTGAACAAAATATTCCACAATTTTGTGTCATTCTGCACATTTGCTATCTTTGTTGAGAATATTTTAATTGTTTTGAAGATATCGAAGCCATTTGCCTTAATAAAATAAATAAATAAAAATGTAGTATTAACTTTTTTTTTTGTATGGTTTCAATGTAATGTACTCAGACTGAAGTACCCCAGTAAAGACTCATCCATTCATTATTTTCTAACCATGCAGGGAAGTTACTACTATTCCCTTCTGCTGCAAAATCTATACAAAACAATGAAACACTCGTAATCATTATGTACTAGAATGCCAATTGATGATTGGTTGACATGTAAGTTTTCCTATTTCCATCCTAGGTACCAAAAATGTAAGGATCGTTTAGTGATTCTGGTTCTGCGGATATGGCAGTCATTTATATATAACCTGTGTGGGATGTGCTTGTTAAAACAAATGATGTATTTAGAGGAAGGGCAGAGTCATTTTGCTGCTGTTACCGTAGTAAGGCCTGCACTATTATTATAAAGACATAATTAGTGTTCTTTTAATTCTAGTTCTGCATTGAAATTAGAATGCTAGAGGAAACCCAACAAAGTATGTAATCTCCTCTGTTTCTTTGTTTGGTTGTGCGTAGTATAAACATTATTTGAAGGACAAAAAGCTGTACCTGCTTCAACTTTTTTGCTTTCAGACAGAATGTGGTCTAACCAGCCACAAGCCTTAGCTGTGTGGTGTCACATCTGCATTGATGTTAGTCCTTTCATTCTACTGCAAGCCCAATTATGTCAGGAAGTGATGGTAGGGCCAAGTGTTCTGAGGCTACACGCACACTTCGCTGATTTTCCGCAGTAGAAAATCTGCTGCAGATTTTGAACCACAGCAGAATCCACATGTAATGTGGATTCTGACGTGGATCTTTGGGTGAATTTAACATCTCCTTGTTTGAAGAGGTGTAATCTATACAGAAAATCTGCAGACATGCTGTGGATTTAAAATTTGCATCAAAATGTAAAATTTAAGTCAATTTACACAGGGATTTAGTGCAGATTTTTTTCACAGCATGTGGATGAGATTTTCAAAATCCTAAAATATAGGGGACCCAGACATGACTACGCAGGGCATCCTAAGGCCCAATGTCCACAGATGGGTTGGATTCTGCATGCAGGAGCCCACAGCGGAATCTGACTCTGCCTGCAGCCAAGGACCCTGCTTACCCATCCGGGTCTCAATTGTGGATGGGCCTCTGATCGGACAGCTTCCATTGACTTCAATGTTCACGCTGTTTATGCGGGAGCAGCACTGAAATGGAGCATGCTGCAATTTGTTTTGCAGACCAAAAGGTTCTCAAAACAAATCCACATGCTTTAATTCATGTGTGGATGTCCATGCTTTCCTATGGGTGGCTTGGTTTGGGGATCTTTCACGCGGGTAACCTGCGCGGATTCCACAGATCAGATCCGCCCGTGGACATTGGGCCTTTGTACTTGTCCTGATTCTTTTACATACACATATTTAAATACTAAAGGGGTTGTCACACTTTTAAGTTTGATGACCTATCTTTAGAACAGATCATCATTAGCTGATTGGCAGGTGCCCCCGATCAACTGATAGCCAGAGCTGGTGTTCTACTGTACAGAGCTGCTTTGTCGCGGTAGGTGGTAGGCGACACAGAGTTCAGTATAGGGGGTGGGCATTGGACATATGAGCAAATAGATTTTTATTGCATCTAATAATGTCAGGGAGCTATGCTTAAGGATAGTAAACTGTTGGTAAATGTTGCATAACTTTAATGTTTCGTCCTACAGTCTTGATCAATGCTAGCTAAGTATCACAAGACTTAGTATAGATGTTAAACAATTAAACAGTTAATGAACACAACTGCAATAACGTTCTCTATATGACAAGCTCTATCACATTTCTATAGAAAGTACTAACTCCCAATATTGCAACATATCGTGCTCTTTAACCATGTACTGTGACAGCACTAAGTGCACTCACTCTTCTTACAAAGTGACATCACTTTTTGCATTTCCCTGTACAGTGACATCACTGTGCTGTGCCTATTATCTCACTATTGTTACATCATTGTGGACATGATTCTTGTGTTTTAACTGTATTGTTATCACTTTACTGCAATATTATTGTGTGTATCCTATTGCATTAATGAGACTAAAATCATTCCACGTTCTAAATTTGCTGCTAAAGGTGGCTATGGTGAAGTGAGGTTCTATTTCAGATTTAGCTATGGGACTCTATAGTTACTTGGTAACTGTTTATAATGTCCTATGTATTATTATGTAATTATCATATGGGTTTATGACATTTAGGCCACCTTTACAACTGATCTTCCCTGTGCTATTGGGGGAATAAAAGTATGCAGGCTATCTATAAGCAGAGAGATGGTAAGGGAACACTTAGCTAACTTGAATGAATTCAAGCCTCAAAGTCCAGGTGAATTACATCCTAGGATACTAAAGGAAGCAGCAGAGCTAATTGCTGGACCACGCTCCATAATTTTTGAAAATTCCGGGAGAACAGGAGAAGTCCCAAAAGATTGGAAAAGGGCAATTGTTGTCCCCATCTTCAAAAAAGGGAAAAAGGTAGATCCAGGAAACTACAGGCCTATGAGCCTGATTTCTGTACCAGTAAAGATCTTTAAACAAAATTATTAAACAGCATGTATGCAAGTGCTTGGATAAAAATGGAGTAATTAACCAGAGCCAGCATGGGTCTGTAACAAACAAATCATGCCAGATGAATCTAATTTCCTTCTATGACAGAATCACCGACTGGGTGGATCAGAGAAGTGCAGTGGATATAGCATATCTTGACTTTAGTAAAGCATTTGACAAAGTATCTCATACCATACTTATTGAAAAAATGACCAATTATGGGATTGACAAGGCAACTGTTAGGTGGATTCACAACTGGCTGAGTGATCGTACTCAAAGAGTGGTCATAAATGGCTGCACATCCAAGTGGAAGAATGTATCAAGTGGGGTACCACAAGACTCTGTCCTGGGCCCAGTGTTGTTCAACATTATTATAAATGATCTGGAAGAGGGAATTGATGGGAAACTGATCGAATTGCCAATGACACAAAGCTAGGAGGGAAACCTAACACTACGGAAGAGAGAGAGAGTATCTAGAAAAGCTTGAACAGTGGGTGGCGACTAACAGAATGGTATTTAACAAGGAGAAATGCAAAGTCCTAAATCTCGGAAAGAAAAATGAAAAAAGCACATACAGAATGGGAGGAATTGGGCTAAGCAGCAGCACATGTGAAAAAGACTTGGGTATACTAATAGATCATAGACTGAACATGAGTCAACAATGTGATGCAGCAGCCAAAAAGGCAAACACAATTCTGGGATATATTAAGAGAAGCATAGAGTCCAGATCACGTGAGGTAATTATCCCCCTCTACTCTTAGTCAGACCTTATCTGGAATCCTGTGTCCAGTTCTGGGCACCCAATCTTAAAAAAGACAGACAAACTGGAGCAAGTTCAGAGAAGAGTTACCAAGATGGTGAGGGATCTGCAAATCATCTCCTATGAGGAACAGTTAAAGGATCTGGGAATGCTCAGTTTGCAAAAAAGAAGGCTCAGACGAGACTCAATAGCTGTCTACAAATATCTGAAGGGCAGTCACAGTGCAGAGGGATCAGCCCTTTTCTCATTTGCACAAGGAAGGACTAGAAGCAATCGCATGAAACTCAAAGGGAGGAGACACAGATTAGATATTAGAAACTTCCTGACAGTGAGGGTGATCAATGAGTGGAACAGTTTACTACAGGAGGTGGTGAGTTCTTTTTCAATGGAAATGTTCAAAGGCTGGACAGACATCTGTCTGGGATGATTTAGTGAATCGTGCATTGAGCAGGGGGTTGGACCAAATGACCCTGGAGGTCCCTTCCAACTCTACCATTCTATGTGTTCAATTAAACACCGCTCAGAACCGCACTATTTTAATTTGGCATTTTTGAACGCATATCACAGTGTTGGACAGCGCTTTTTAACACACACCCATCATTGTGATAGGTGATTGGGTGCGTTAATAAATGTTAAATCGATGAAAAATAGAACAGACAGTGCTCGAGCGCAGGTCTGAGAAGCCCCATTAAAATCAATCGGAGCGTTGTACCACAGTTAGCGTGGTGCTCGGGATGGCTTGCTAACTGCAGTAAAAACGGTGTGTGTGAGAGTGGCCTTAGTATTTCTAATCAGTGATTAACCAGTTAGGATATTTTCATCGAGATGTGTGGTGCACGCTCTTTCATAAGTTTCCCTATCAACATATTTCTATCCTTACCTCTGATTCCTGTGAGAAGACAGCTTGCATTACAAAGTTTGTTAACGTCTGGCTAGAATTGCAGAATTTCTTAAACGCAGACTGCTGTGTAGTGGGCAGCATAGGGATTGTACTACATAAAGCCCCCTTCACATTTCCCGAAATTAACTCTTTGACTGCAGTCTAAAGGAAAAGTAGTCATTTAAGAGACACAGAAGATTAGTCATTACTCGATGTACATGTTGAACTTCAGAATCACTATTATGTTATTATGAGCAGTATTTCCTAAATGTATATATTTTACATTGAAGTTAATTATAAAGGACATTCTTGCTAAACACACTTTTATGGTCTCCAGATGTAGAAACTAAAGTGATGGCACTTAATAATAATTATAAAAGTGCATGTGCACCCCTGAGTACTATTTACTTTTTTTAATATAATAACTCACAAATTCTATTGGTTTTAATTTGCTGATATATCTTTACAGCATTTTTATTGCATTTAAAATAGTTTTTTAGGACTGAAAAAATACATTTTATAGCTATGGAATATTGCGAAATTCAGAAAAAAAACATACTTACTTCCTTTAATGGTTCCCTGTCCAGAGCTGGAGCACCATTCCCTGCTGCTTCGAACCCAAAAGAAGCTAACTACATTGACGTGCCATTCGTTGTGTATGTGACCGCTAAGCCAATCTCAGACTTCAGTGGTGATTCTGCCATCACTGCTGTACCCTGTGATCGGCTAATTGGATATGTGCACAATGAATGTTAAGTGACCGCAGCCAGCTTCCTCTAGGTTGGAGTCATCACGACTGGGCTCCAGCTCTGGACAGGGAACTACTAAGGAAGGAGAGTATGCCTTCGTTCTATATTTAATAACATTCTATCAGCCTCATTTTTTTTAGTCCTAACCACTTTAATATGTAAGCAATAAGCAGAAAACTCCTGAATTTCCTCTCGATGCTTCAAGCAACCCAAATGTTATCGTTTATCTCTGCGCAGGGGGGTTAGAACTCTGTTTCAAAAGACAAAATACTAATCAAAATAAGGATATAATAGGAAATTAATCATCACAGGGTATTAGATTCAGAAACAACACGATCCTGTAAGGCCAGGCTCACACGAGTGTAGGATTACCGCATATTACACGCGCAATATACGCATGCATGATGCATGGTAATTCGCGGGCAAGCAAATACATTGATGTACACTGTTTCAATTACAGTTTTGTGTAAGAATTGTGTAATAGGCAAGCGCAAAATAGAACACAGCATGTTCTATTTTGCCGCGTAGTACGAGCAAGAGAGCCCATTGTTGTGTATGGGGGTGTAATCAACATCGCTCATATGCAATTACAATACTTATGGGCGGAGTATATACGTGCCATTACAAATCAATAGCGCAGGAAATTTAAAACAAAAAAAAAGACATAACAGGAAGACTGCGCATTAAAGTGTGCATGAGATACTCTGACATGCTCAGTACAATATCGCTACCATGAGCAGCAATAAGCAGGCTCACCACTGCCTCCACAGCAGTAAAAGCCTGTGTGACTCATGCAAGGTTTAAGCATATGGCCACATGAGCCCCGCCTAGGGCCGGTGGCACACGACCAGGTAAGATTCTGCAAACAGGAGCCCACCATGGAAACCAGCTCTGACCACGGCTGACGACCCTGCGTTCCCGATTTCTACTGTATTGTTGATGACCGTGGTGGCTCGCGGTCAGTCATGTGCAGTACAAGCTTTGTTTTAAAAAAAAAAATCTTTGTTTTTCCCGCATCTACGCCAAGCGATGACGTGGGTACAAGGAACCTATCTGCAATGTCAATTGTGGATGGGCTGTCAGTCGGATAGCCCCCATTGACTTCAATGGAAGCAGTCCATGCGGAGTCCGCACTAAAAGAAAACATGCCACGATTTTATTTCCGCTTATGGATATGGGAGTGTTCTATTCTATGAATAGATGCGGAATACCGCGGATTGTCTGCGCGGGTGATGATCATTATGCAATTCAAATCCGGTCGTGTGCCACTGGCCTAAGGTTGAGATTCTCTTTATGATGATCAAACCATGTATTTTTATATATGCTCTATCAGAATTTAACATTCTTTCTAGAACACAGCTGCTGAATCATTTCTTTTGCTGAGACCATAGATATCAATATGTAGTTGTACTGAAGTCTCAATTATTTCAGACTCTTAAAACATAGCAGCCTACAATAAAATGCACGTGCTGCAGATAATACAGTAACATTATGTATACTTCAACATTATTTATTATATTACGTTGATAGGTGAATTTTTCAAAATTTACCTTTATAACATTAATGTTTTTCAAAAAATGTCCCCATTCTTCTCCTGCTGTGCTGTCCCCTAGATGATAAAAATATATTATTTTTTTCCTGGAGATGTGATTCTCATCCCTTTGCATTTACGCAACATATTCTCAAACAGCAATCTGTGTGGTTACCTGTTAAACCTACTATCCAGTGAGGAGTTTAAAATTCATAAGCAGGTCTATACCACTGTGGAGGACTATCTGCTATTTATTTTGAATTTATTTTAATTTTCGGTAGTCAGGAACACACCCCTTGATTTATCATTGGTTCACACTACAGAGGAGGGGATGTGTGCCAGACTACTTTGGATTATGTACTGTAGATAAGATAGCTGAGCCAAAAAAGTAGCCAAGAAGCAAGAAAAATAAACAGCATGTAATCATCATGTGTGGGTATTAACTGATATATCAATTGTGAACTACTCTCTGGAGGGCAATTTTTAGGAAACTTCCCCTTTGATTCATATAATAGGTACAATCTAGCATTCAAAGTTTTTACACTTTCCATTTAGTTCTCAAGACTGTACTCTGTAGACTAAACCTAGAAAGCAAGCAGCTTAAAGTATTATAATTATTACTATTATTATTAACACATTTATCTTAAGGCTATAATAAATGAAAGGCTGTTACGGCAAAAATTTTTCTCACACCAAATAATGGAAAAATATGTGAAAAAAGGAAAGAAATGAAATAAAGATATATTATGAAGATGATACATTTTATATTCAACAACTATAGAGCCAATTGCAATCAAAGGTGGAGATTAAACGTTAAAGGGGTTGTCCCGCGGCAGCAAGTGGGTCTATACACTTCTGTATGGCCATATTAATGCACTTTGTAATGTACATTGTGCATTAATTATGAGCCATACAGAAGTTATCAAAAGTTTTATACTTACCTGCTCCGTTGCTGGCGTCCTCGTCTCCATGGTGCTGACTAATTTTCGGCCTCTAATGGCCAAATTAGCCGCGCTTGCGCAGTCCGGGTCTTCTGCTGTCTTCAATGGGGCCGCTCGTGCAGAATGCCGGCTCCGTGTAGCTCTGCCCCGTCACGTGCCGATTCCAGCCAATCAGGAGGCTGGAATCGGCAATGGACCGCACAGAAGCCCTGCGGTCCACAGAGAGAGAGGATCCCGGCGGCCATCTTCAGCAGGTGAGTATGAAGACGCCGGACCGCCGGGATTCAGGTAAGCACTCTCCGGTTTGTTTTTTTAACCCCTGCATCGGGGTTGTCTCGCGCCGAACGGGGGGGGGGGTTTAAAAAAAAAAAACCCGTTTCGGCGCGGGACAACCCCTTTAAAGAAACCCTTTCTAGTTCCTGGAAGCAGGTCAGGAAAAAAAAAGGAAATGAGGTGTGCCATGTTGTTAGTAAATATCATACCCCTCATAAATATTGATGGAAGATCAAATTCCTGGTACATCTGAAGAAAAGCTCAGTCAATAGCAATTTATGAGTGTCTTTTGATGACCATTGTGGGATTATATACCAGCACAGTGCTTGGCTAAGAACTAAAATGTTTTCCCAGCAAATACATTTATCACCTACCCACAAGATAGGTAATACAGATGCAGCAAATTTTAACTTAACACTTAATGCATTAAATACAAAATTTCAGCAAACTTTACCATGACTTTTCCAATGACTTTTGTTGTGTCGATGGTCAATTTAAAGTTTGCTGTAACAGTGTATTAAACACATTAAGTTTCAAGTTAATTTCTTTATATCTGCGTTTTGTTTGCTCGGGCTCCACCACTGGCACCACCATGATCAATAAAACGAGAGACCTGAGTCCCTTTCTCCAATCACCCATAAGACTGCGGTGAGCAGGACTTTGAGTGGAATAGCAGCCTGCATGCTCAACCACTACTGTTTCATATTCCTTGAGACTGTGGTTGTGAGTGTTAGGAGGACTGGTTGGAATCAGAGTCCCATTCTAGTAGATAGGTGATTAATTTGGTGGAAAATCACTTCAGCATATTTTCTGCGCCTAAATTTAGAGCTTTAATAGAGATATTAATACAAAGAATAATAACCATAGATAGTTTACAATGTAAAATACAAAAAATACAGTCAGAGGAGAAATGACTGCTTCAAAGAACTAATAGCTCCTACCCAAATAGCACTGGCAGTTTTTACCTGCACCATAATTAGTAGACAGATCTGTAGTGAATTGTTATATCAGGAGTTATATCATAGTCAATAAAATTATTTATAGCTCCATTTTACTTAGGGGTAAGGAATGAATTTAATGTACCCTTTTAACGTGCTCTTTAATGTACCTTCACAAACAAGTAAAACAAGAATGTGTGGAACAGGTTTCAAAGACGTAAAACATGAATTTGTCAATTTGATGATAAATATCAGCACTGGTGTAACTATAAGGGATGCAGGGGATGCAGTTGCACCCAGGCCCAGGAGCCATAGGGGGGCCCATAAGGCCTCTCTTCTCCATATAAGGAGCCCAGTACTATGAGTAAAGCATTATAGTTGGGGGCCCTGTTACAAGTTTTGCATCGGGGTGCAGGAGCTTCAAGTTACGCTCCTGTGTTAAGGGGTTAAGAGAAGTTGGGGTGCCCCAAGATAAACTTTTGCACCTGGGCCCATGAGCCTTTAGCTTTGCCCCTGGATATAAGTTAATATGGACTCATACAAAGCCATTTGACTATTAGATTAGGAAAAACATACACAAATTTGCAAGTTGATCATTCAATGATTTCATTTGGGATATGGAACCTCCATCACGGGAATCAACAGAACGCTTTTGTAACCTGGGAACGGAGAAATAGGATTATGTGAGATATCATACCAATTCAATAATTACATGTTCAAAAACCAAATGCACCTCTACGGGGCCAAACGATCATATTCGCAATCAGTTGTCTCCAGAAAGCTGATCATCTGCATTTGTGAATGCATTGAACAAGGTGCAATTAACATGATTTGTTGATCAGCGCTCATTACAGCAGGTCAATTCTTGTCCCATGTACCGTAAACGGGCACTTAGACTGTTCTCATTATAATCTTATATATTAGAATAAATGTACAGGTAGCTTACTGTATACTACCGTACCCCTTCACCATCAGAAACCTGCCATCTTGAATCTTAATGCCTGAACTTGATGAACATATGTCTTTGTCCAACTTAGTTAACTATAAAATCATAACTATGAAAAAATCTTTAAAAATACTAGATGTAAAGGATGCCGTGTTCCTGATGCATGACGTACCCTGTAATTTCATCTTGGATGGCTTCTATGGAAATATAGAGATATGACTAATACAACAGAGCACTAGGCGTGTTCAGGCTTACTAATATAATGTACTCAATGTCAAACCTGAGCTCTGAACTCTGGGACTTACTTTACTTTAATTAGTCAGTGTTTTGTATACATACATTTCCTCGGTAGATGTAAATACATACACTGCATCTCTATAATTATCCTGACAACACTCTTTGGCCAGTTTCACACAACGGTACTACTAGCATGTTCATACTCTTGTAATACAGATGTGTGTGCCGGGCCAACCACGGGGTTTACTGACCCTAAGATGGAGCATCACAGGGATCTATGATGCTTCGAGTTCAGGATAGTAAACCCTGTGGGTGGGCTGGCACACACATCGGTATTAGGGCCATATGAATGCTAGAGTTCTCAAGACCAAAACCCAGGCCTTAACATGGCTAGCGACCCTGCGTACCTGTGTCTGCAGGCGGCATACATGAGGATCTCTATTCTTCTGGGACATCTGTATTGTGGATGGTCTGCAAGGCTTGGTGTCAGACATGCACAGTACAGATTTATTTTTTAAATCTCCTGCTCTTCCCGCAGACTCCGGGGCCCGTGGAAGCTGTCTGTGCGGAAACCACAGTAATATGGAGCAGGCTGCGATTTGTTTTCCACATCGAAACATCCACAAAACAAATCTGCATGCTCTAATTCAGGTGCGAACACCAATGCTTCTCTATGGGCTGTTTGAATTGTGGATCTTCTGCGTGGGTACCCCCCTGTGGATTCCACAAATCAAATCCGCCTGTGGACATTGGGCCTAACAGTGCATAGAGGAGGAAGTTAAAGCCCTGCTAGTTCTCTCTTAGGCTCTTTGAACTCTACAGATTTCCCTCTGTCTCACTCTCCTTTGCAGGTTCTATTTCAAATGTTGAAAACAGCAATGAAATGAAAGCGAGGACAGAACCACAGCATTAATTGTGTGAAATAGAGACCCCTTTGGTCCACGTTTTACAAGGTTTTCAACCCTGTCAGCCTTTTTAGCTATGCAGAACCATTGCCCATGGTGGGAAATCTGTAATGTGCAAAGAGCCTCATCTAAGTCATGTTTGTAAACTACCTTTAATACAAATGAATATGTTTATATAAACAGTATACAATTATGTAATAGGAAAAACAAGGAGAGAGTTATTGCTGCTATAAATGTGTTAATTCTTCACAAATCGTTATTTCTATTTTTTTTTTACTTCCTCCTACCTGCTACTTGAAGTTACTGTGTTTGGTAAGTAAGATGTATTTGAGCATCTTGTATCTGAATCACAGAGGAAGTTCTGTAGAAAAGGGATCATTCCAGTACTCTGGAGATTTCTGGGAGCCAGGTAACCTGCAAAGAACATGAGGATTAGCAATAAATGGATGTCCGTTACATTTCCTATTAAATTATATTACATAGGCTATATAGAGTAAATTTAACCGAAATGATAAAACTGTC
This sequence comes from Eleutherodactylus coqui, assembly GCF_035609145.1. NCBI lineage: Eukaryota > Metazoa > Chordata > Amphibia > Anura > Eleutherodactylidae > Eleutherodactylus > Eleutherodactylus coqui. The sequence continues at coordinate 50,331,140 of NC_089844.1, read as the reverse complement.
TAAGGGCAGATTCACACAACGTATTTGCGCACACATAATTTGTGTGCACAATACGCATTGCATAGAAGCCGCTGATTTCAATAAGTGTGTTCACATGCAAGTATTCTTTTCAGTGCATTCCGGTTGTGCAAAAAAAAGGAAGCACGCTCTATTTTCTTGTGCATTTGCGCAAAAGAAATGCCCATAGAAGTAAAGGAGGATGCACACAATACACACCAGGAGATGCGTGAAACACTGTAAGGGCTTAGTCACATGGGCGCATCCGGGCACCAATGCGCCTGTCTTCCTGCATGAAGAAGAGGGCTGCACTGCAGGTGCGGACGTCTCTCCGCAGCGCCGGAAGAAAGAACACATGACCGGCAATGGATGCGCCCGTGTGACTAAGCCCTAATTACTCAGGGAAGATAACACATCTGGAACTCATTAGACTAAATAGCCATTTCAATTGGTTCATATTTTTTTGCAGTGTACAAATGCACATCTTATCTGAGAAAAAAATAGAGTAAATAAGCCGCTGTGCGTGTTAAAAAAAAGCATAATTTGTTCCACAAAAACGCTACGCTCGTGCAAGTACACGTACGCATATGTGAATTGGACCTAATAATGTTGTGTAATGATTTGTTTTATCCAAATCTACAGTTGACAATAGAGATTTCCAGGAGCAAAAGCCTCTGTATGAGCTCATGATCAATACACATGCAACATGAGAAGCGCTTGCTGAAATTACAGAACCCTTGTATAAAGGGTATTGGAATATTTCCTAACAACATATAAAATGGTCCCCTGCCCAGTCCGTACCTACAGCTGCCACAAGATGTTCATTGCTTATGTGACCACTCACCAACCACAGGCCTCAGTGGTCACATGCACAGATGCATGATGAGGCCAGTGATTGATGAGAGGTCATGTGAGCAATGAACGGCGTGTAACACCAGCAGTCACTTAGATGATCGAACTGGTGAGGACCAGAGTAGAAATGCTGGACAGGGGAGGCCATTGGACAGCTGAGTCTGACTTTTATCTATATTTTCCACCTTTATCTACTTTCCACTTTTTTTTTAATCTCGGAAACCCCTTTAATTAGTAGTAGTAATCCTTATTTGCATAGTGCCAACATATTCCGCAGTAATAATTGATGTGTGTATTGTCATATTCTTTGTTATTGTGCTTTCCCAGATACAGATATAAGATTGCTAATTCAGGCTGCATTCACACGAACGTATATCGGCTCGGTTTTCATGCCGAGCCGATATACGTTGTCCTCGGGTGCAGAGGGGGGAGGATGGAAGAGCCAGGGCCAGGAACTGAGGCTCCCGCCCCCTCTCTGCCTCCTCTCCGCCCCTCTGCACTATTTGCAGTGAGAGGAGGCGGGACGGGGCGGGGCTAAAGTCCAGTAATTGGCCCCGCCCCCGTCCCGCCTCTCCCCATTGCAAATAGTGCAGAGGGGCGGAGAGGAGGCAGAGAGGGGGCGGGAGCCTCAGTTCCTGGCCCTGGCTCTTCCATCCTCCCCCCTCTGAACCCGAGGACAACGTATATCGGCTCGGCGTGAAAACCGAGCCGATATACGTTCGTGTGAATGCACCCTCAATACCAAAAATTAAGAAGAATGATGCAAAAATGTATATTCACCTATGAGTTTTCATGTAGCAGCTCAAAAGTCAGATATTTAATAGAGATGAGCGAGCACCAAAATGCTCGGGTGCTCGTTACTCGGGACGAAATTATCGCGATGCTCGAGGGTTCGTTTCGAGTAACAAACCCCATTGAAGTCAATGGGCGACCCGAGCATTTTTGTATTTCGCCGATGCTCGCTAAGGTTTCCATGTGTGAAAATCTGGGCAATTCAAGAAAGTGATGGGAACGACACAGCAACGGATAGGGCAGGCGAGGGGCTACATGTTGGGCTGCATCTCAAGTTCACAGGTCCCACTATTCAGCCACAATAGCGGCAAGAGTGGGCCCCCCCCCTCCCAAAAACTTTTACTTCTGAAAAGCCCTCATTAGCAATGGATACCTTTGCTAAGCACCACACTACCTCCAAAAAAGCACAATCACTGCCTGCATGACACTCCCCTGCCACTTCTCCTGGGTTACATGCTGCCCAACCGCCCCCCCTCCCCCCCACAGCGCACACCAAAGTGTCCCTGCGCAGCCTTCAGCTGCCCTCATGCCACACCACCCTCATGTCTATTTAGAAGTGCGTCTGCCATGAGGAGGAACCGCAGGCACACACTGCAGAGGGTTGGCACGGCTAGGCAGCGACCCTCTTTAAAAGGGGCGGGGTGATAGCCCACAATGCTGTACAGAAGCAATGAGAAATATAATCCTGTGCCACCGCCATCAGGAGCTGCACACGTGGGCATAGCAATGGGGAACCTATGTGCCACACACTATTCATTCTGTCAAGGTGTCTCTGCATGCCCCAGTCAAACTGGGCTTTTTAATTCATAGACACAGGCAGGTACAACTCCCTATTGTAAAGTCCCTGTCGACCGACAGCATGGGTGGCTCCCTGGAACCCACCGGCGATACACAGAAATATCCCATTGCATTGCCCAACACAGCTGAGGTAGTAATGTCGTGCTTAATGCAGGTGGGCTTCGGCTCACACTGCATGCCCCAGTCAGACTGGTAATATTTACCTTAACAGTAACCGCGTTGGTGGTAATGTGTTGGTGACTGCGGACCTAGTAGCGCGGTTTTATTTTGTTGGTTTTCGGAATGTGGCCAGGATTAAGTGGGCTGTGGCGGGGGATGTTTTTGAGGCACTACGTGTCCTCTCCACGTGTCCGTGGTTATATGCACCTTAACAGTAACAGCGTTGGTGCGAAATGGCCTCGCCGCCATCATGTCTTTGGGAAGCCTCTGTTTCCACACCCCAGAGACATACCATTAGCAGCGGTATAGGCAGAGCCCATAATTAGTAACATTTCAGCCGTAGCATTAGGACAGGCCCCACTAACATATCACTAGCAGCATTATAGGGGGAGCACAGTATGCGTTCCATTTCAGTAATAGTAGCACTCAAGACAGGCCCCAGTAACAATTCCGAAGCAGCAGTATAGTGGGAGCGCAGTCTTCGTTCCATTTCAGTAGCTGAAGTATAGACAAGGCACAAGTTACATTTATGTAGCTAAAGTGTAGGCCAACCCCACACACCTTTCTGTACCATGAGTGCAGGCGAAGAACATAGAAATTGCTATGATTACACTGTAGGCGAGGGGCCACAAAAATTGCTGTATCAACAGTACTAATGTACATCCAAAAAATTGGCCATGGCCAACCAAGAGGGCAGGTGAAACCTATTAATCGCTTTGGTTAATGTGGCTTAAGTGGTAACTAGGCCTGGAGGCAGCCCAGTTTAACGAAAAATTGGTTCAAGTTAAAGTTTCAACGCTTTTAAGAGCATTGAAACGTATAAAAATTGTTTAGAAAAATTATATGAGTGAGCCTTGTGGCCCTAAGAAAAATTGCCCGTTCGGCCTGATTACGTCAGGTTTCAGGAGGAGGAGCAGGAGGAGGAATATTATACACAGATTGATGAAGCAGAAATGTCCCCGTTTTGGATGGTGAGAGAGAACGATGCTTCCATCCGCGGGTGCAGCCTACGTATTGCTTAGGTATCGTTGCTGTCCGCTGGTGGAGAAGAGAAGTCTGGTGAAATCCAGCCTTTGTTCATCTTGATGAGTGTAAGCTTGTCGGCACTGTCGGTTGACAGGTGGGTACGCTTATCCGTGATGATTCCCCCAGCCACACTAAACACACTCTCTGACAAGACGCTAGCCGCAGGACAAGCAAGCAACTCCAGGGCATACAGCGCGAGTTCAGGCCACGTGTTCAGCTTCGACACCCAGTAGTTGTAGGTGGCAGAGGCGTCACAGAGGACGGTTGTGCGATCGGCTACGTACTCCCTCACCATCCTTTTACAATGCTCCCGCAGACTCAGCCTTGACTGGGGAGCGGTGACACAGTCTTGCTGGGGAGCCATAAAGCTGGCAAAGACCTTGGAGAATGTTCCCCTGCCTGCGCTGTACATGCTGCATGATCTCTGCGCCTCCCCTGCTACCTGGCCCTCGGAACTGCGCCTTCTGCCACTAGCGCTGTCGGATGGGAAGTTTACCATCAGTTTGTCCACCAGTGCCCTGTGGTATAGCATCATTCTCGAACCCCTTACCTCTTCGGGAATGAGAGTGTAAAGGCTCTCCTTATACCGTGGGTCGAGCAGTGTGTACACCCAGTAATCCGTAGTGGCCAGAATGCGTGTAACGCGAGGGTCACGAGAAAGGCATCCTAACATGAAGTCAGCCATGTGTGCCAGGGTACCTGTACGCAACACATGGCTGTCTTCACTAGGAAGATCACTTTCAGGATCCTCCTCCTCCTCCTCTTCCTCCTCCTCAGGCCATACATGCTGAAAGGATGACAGGCAAGCAGCATGGGTACCGTCAGCAGTGGGCCAAGATGTCTCTTCCCCCTCCTCCTCATCTTCTTCCTCCTCCTCCTCCTCACCGCGCTGAGATATAGACAGGAGGGTGCTCTGACTATCCAGCGACATACTGTCTTCCCCCGGCTCTGTTTCCGAGCGCAAAGCGTCTGCCTTTATGCTTTGCAGGGAACTTCTCAAGATGCATAGCAGAGGAATGGTGACGCTAATGATTGCAGCATCACCGCTCACCACCTGGGTAGACTCCTCAAATTTTCCAAGGACCTGGCAGATGGCTGCCAACCAGGGCCACTCTTCCGTAAATAATTGAGGAGGCTGACTCCCACTGCGCCGCGCAAGTTGGAGTTGGTATTCCACTATAGCTCTACGCTGCTCATAGAGTCTGGCCAACATGTGGAGCGTAGAGTTCCACTGTGTGGGCACGTCACACAGCAGTCGGTGCACTGGCAGATTAAACTTTTATTGCAGTGTCGGCAGGGTGGCAGCGTGCATGTGGGATTTGCGGAAATGTGCGCAGAGCTGGCGCACCTTTCCGAGCAGGTATGACAAGTGGGGGTAGCTTTTCAGAAAGCGCTGAACCACCAAATTAAAGACATGGGCCAGGCATGGCACGTGCGTGAGGCTGCCAAGCTGCAGAGCCGCCACCAGCTTACGGCCGTTGTCACACACGACCATGCCCGGTTGGAGGCTCAGCGGCGCAAGCCAGCCGTCGGTCTGCTCTGTCAGATCCTGCAGCAGTTCGTGGGCCGTGGGCCTCTTCTCTCCTAAGCTGAGTAGTTTCAGCACGGCCTGCTGACGCTTGCCCACCGCTGTGCTGCCACGCCGCATGACACCGACTGCTGGCGACGTGCTGCTGACACATCTTGATTGCGAGACAGAGGTTGCGTTGGAGGAGGAGGAGGAGGAAGGTGCTTTAGTGGAGGAAGCATACACCGCCGCAGATACCACCACCGAGCTGTGGCCCGCAATTCTGGGGGTGGGTAGGACGTGAGCGGTCCCAGGCTCTGACTCTGTCCCAGTCTCCACTAAATTCACCCAATGTGCCGTCAGGGAGATATAGTGGCCCTGCCCGCCTGTGCTTGTCCACGTGTCTGTTGTTAAGTGGACCTTGGCAGTAACCGCGTTGTTGAGGGCGCGTACAATGTTGCGGGAGACGTGGTCGTGCAGGCCTGGGATGGCACATCGGGAAAAGTAGTGGCGACTGGGAACCGAGTAGCGCGGGGCAGCCGCCGCCATCATGCTTTTGAAAGCCTCTGTTTCCACAAGCCTATATGGCAGCATCTCTAGGCTGATCAATTTTGCAATGTGCACGTTTAACGCTTGAGCGTGCGGGTGCGTGGCGTCGTACTAGCGCTTGCGCTCAAACTGTGGCACTAGCGACGTCTGGACGCTACGCTGAGAGACATTGCTGGATGGGGCCGAGGACAGCGGAGGTGAGGGTGTGGGTGCAGGCCAGGAGACGGTAGTGCCTGTGTCCTCAGAGGGGGGTTGGATCTCAGTGGCAGGTTGGGGCACAGGGGGAGAGGCAGTGGTGCAAACCGGAGGCGGTGAACGGGCATCGTCCCACCTTGCGGGGTGCTTGGCCATCATATGCCTGCGCATGCTGTTGGTGGTGCCTCCCCAGCTGATCTTGGCGCGACAAAGGTTGCACACCACTGTTCGTCGGTCGTCAGGCGTCTCTGTGAAAAACTGCCACACCGTAGAGCACCTTGACCTGTGCAGGGTGGCATGGCGCGAGGGGGCGCTTTGGGAAACAGTTGGTGGATTATTCGGTCTGGCCCTGCCTCTACCCCTGGACACCGCACTGGCTCGGCCTGTGCCCACAGCCTGACTTGGGCCTCCGCGTCCTCGCCCGCGTCCACGTCCTATAGGCCTACCCCTACCCCTCAGCATGGTGTATTACCAGTGATTTGATTTCCCAGGCAGGAAAGAAAGTGGCGCAAGCCTGCAGTAAAACTTAGCTGGTTGCGTCTGATTTTTTAACGTTCTCCACGCAGCACACACGTACCCAGAGCCCTGAGGACTGTCAGAGGCAGGCGAAATAGAATTTTTTCCCTTGTTTTTCAAAGGACAAGCCACACTGCGTCTATTCAATGAATAATGTATGTCTTTTGGCCCTGCCTACACAATTCTATCCCTGTAGTATTATTGCCGGGTGCAATGGTCTGCACAGCCGGTTTTGAGAAAAAAAAAAAATATGCAACACTGCTAACAGCAGCCTGGACAGTACTGCACACGGATAGATGTGGCCCTAGAAAGGACCGTTGGGGTTCTTGAAGCCTACACTCACTGCTAACACTCTCCCTGCCTAACCACCACTTCTGTCCCTATTGCAGGGCGCAATGCTCTGCAGATCCAATTTTGAAAAAAAAAAAAAAATTACAGTGCTAACACAATACTGCACACTATTAGATGTGGCCCTGAGAAGGACCGTTGGAGTTCTTGAAGCCTACACTAACTCCTAACGCTCTCCCTACAGCAGCTCCAGCACGATACCACTGTCCCTCAGCTAACTCACAAGGCATCTGAGCCGAGCCGCGGGAGGGGCCGATTTTTATACTCGGGTGACATCTGATCGCCCCAGCCACTCACAGCAGGGGGGTGGTATAGGGCTTGAACGTCACAGGGAGAAGTTGTAATGCCTTCCCTGTCTTTCAATTGGCCAGAAAAGCGCGCTAACGTCTCAGAGAGGAAACTGAAAGTAACCGGAACACCGCGTGGTACTCGTTACGAGTAACGAGCATCCCGAACACCCTAATATTCGCACGAATATCAAGCTCGGACGAGTACGTTCGCTCATCTCTAATATTTAACCAAAAAAATCTAGTCTATAGGGATAACAAGAAGACATATACTTTGATGTTTCATGCTTAGAAGAGGTTTACTAGTGATGTTATAGACAAATTTCTATGCTAGGTATTTGTATGTATTTCTGCAGCTGGGAAAGAATACTTTGCAGTAATGGAATAATTGTGCAGCCAGCAACTTAAATTACTTTTCAACTATAAGGCCCCCCTCACACGAGTGTATACATATTTGTGTGCACATGAGTGTAGAGCTTTTGCAGAACGAACAATGCTTTTTTGTGCGTGCACCGGCGTATTTTACTGTACTTTTTGCATCCACAGGTAGCGTTCACGCACCAAGTTGGAGCCTCAGGTGTAGTAGCCGCAGATCTGGAGAGTAGTCAGGGAAGAGCCAGGGGTCAGCAACGGGAGATCTCGTGTCAAGGTACAAGTTAGGGAGGTAGGTAACGTTGTTAAAAAGAAAGCCAGAAGTTGGTATCAGGAGATCTCGTGTCGCGGTACAAATGGAGGAGGTGGGTGGCGTTGTCAGAAGGGAAGCCCGATGTCGGTATCAGGAGGCCTCAGTTTCGATAGCAAAAGGAGTAGGCAGCACTGGAGCTAGATCAAGGCTTGCGAAGCACAATAAGCATGTAGTTGAGCAGTGGCAGGGTCAGGCTTTTATAGTTAGCCTAACTTGGAACTGGGAGGAGCTAGAATAAGGGAACAGGAATGCACAGGAAAATACACACATGTGGACAAACATGGATTCTATTTTCTGTGTATTATGTGTGAAGGGGGCCTTATTGTTATTTCATAAAGGCCCCCCTCACACGAGTGTATACATATTTGTGCGCACATGAGTGTAGAGCTTTTGCAGAACGAACAATGCTTTTTTGTGCGTGCACCGGCGTATTTTACTGTACTTTTTGCATCCACAGGTAGCGTTCACGCACCAAGTTGGAGCCTCAGGTGTAGTAGCCGCAGATCTGGAGAGTAGTCAGGGAAGAGCCAGGGGTCAGCAACGGGAGATCTCGTGTCAAGGTACAAGTTAGGGAGGTAGGTAACGTTGTTAAAAAGAAAGCCAGAAGTTGGTATCAGGAGATCTCGTGTCGCGGTACAAATGGAGGAGGTGGGTGGCGTTGTCAGAAGGGAAGCCCGATGTCGGTATCAGGAGGCCTCAGTTTCGATAGCAAAAGGAGTAGGCAGCACTGGAGCTAGATCAAGGCTTGCGAAGCACAATAAGCATGTAGTTGAGCAGTGGCAGGGTCAGGCTTTTATAGTTAGCCTAACTTGGAACTGGGAGGAGCTAGAATAAGGGAACAGGAATGCACAGGAAAATACACACATGTGGACAAACATGGATTCTATTTTCTGTGTATTATGTGTGAAGGGGGCCTTATTGTTATTTCATAAACACATTTGCTCTTGAAAAGTACACATACAGTATGTTCTCTGTTATATTACTGCTACTATAAGAAAACAGGAGCAATAGCCAGGATACCACACGTGTATATATTTACTTTTTATCACTGACATTTAAGTACTTACATCACAAATGACACGAGAAGTGTACATAAACTAACGCAGGGTTCTTCCTCAGGCATAATGAAATAGATCAGAAGAGGCATGCACACACGTATACATATGACAAGGCACAGACAGGATGTGATTAATTTGCACTTAAAAACTACCAGAACAGGATGAGTAGAGAAATAAATAAATACTTAAATAGTCCACTGAAAAAGTTTTATGGTCTCTGAATTAGGCCGCCTGCAGACGGGCAGGTCGGATCCGGCGGCAAGGATTCTCACCTCGGGACCCAACCCGAGCGCCTGCAGGGACCAGCGCATACTCATCCGCGCCCCGCAGCTCCGGCTCTTTCAGACCGGAGCCGGCGGCGGGTGAGTGACGTTTCTGTGTGGGGCTCTGCGAGCCCCGCACAGAAATAGGACATGCCGCGGTTTGTTTGCCACGCGGGATTTCGCGTGGCCAAACCGCGGCCGTCTGCATAGGATTACGTTTGTTAACGCAATTCCCGCCGCGGAATTTCCGCCCGTGTGCAGGCGCCCTTAGTGTTAGGGGATCACCAGGCCAGAGTGTTATCTGTGCTATAGATTTCTCAAACTTCCCAGTCACCAATGTCACAATCATGGGGCAAAATGATCCGCCTGGCAGGGCCCCAGTTAATGTCCTCACAGGGCCCTTCCACTGCCCAGTTTGTGGCCTATCCTCTTCCTCAAATTCCAGCACCACTACAGCCAGGCAGAATAAAGCAGCAGTAGCCTCCATGCCTTCCAATAATTTATGCTCCTCTTACTGCTCCCAGACCAAGCAGCAGTCCCGGAAAAAAGTAGCGGTTGCCGCCATCTTATGTCACCCACAGTGCCCAAGCTTCATGGGATAGAGTACAATATGGGAAAGAGGAGAGTGTGGGAGAGACTGCATAAATAGGGAGGAGAGGCTAGCTGCCATTTTACAGCCAAAGAGGGAAGAAAAAAGACACAGAGCCTAGAGAGAACAATGTGATCTTATAAGTTAACTGAGAGAAACCCTCTGAATCTTAAGATGTAGGATGACATTTGAAGGAGAACTGGAGAAGCATTGATAGTGGAGGAAGTGGAGGGAAGAGTCGGGAAGAGGTAGAGGAGAAAGTAACAGGATAAGGGCGACTTCACACGGACGTATTTGCGCGTGTATCTGTGTGCGCAATATGCAGAGCATAAAACCCTTTGATTTCAATGGGTTCATTCTCATTTTTTGCATGTACATTTTTGCGTGCGCAAAAAAAAAAAATAGGACATGCTGTATTTTTGTGAGCATTTGAACACCAAGAGTCTATGGGAGATGTGCAAACATGTGCTCAGTGTGCGCACAAATGCACAATACACTGTGCAATTCCATGAAAAAAGAACATATCTGGACCTTATTAAACCAAATACTCTTTTAAATCCGGGCTGAGATGTGTCGTGCATGCATATGAATAGGCCCTGCGTGCGCAAAAAAACTACAGTGCAATGTGTCAATATGCGCGCAAAGCAACCTCTTTCACTGCACAAATAAATTGCACTGAAATAAGTGTATTTGCGCATACGCTCGTTTGAAGCTGCCCAAATAAGTGTAAAGCTTGGGCTAGAACGGTTCCAATTTGAACAATGATACATCAGTCATTTTTTGCGTGTATTGTGCACTTTTGAGTCCAGAAGATTTCACCATCAATAAGGAAAAATTATAACCACCGTATTTTTTAAGTTTAACTAAATGTACGAAGATGTCAGAAGCTGAATGGGCCAATAAACGTGACAGTGCTAACGCTGCACATAATAAAAGAGTAGAAAGTGTGGAATCAACATCAGATTCACATCAAAGGGAACTTTAAAGCTAAAGTGTAAATGCAAGTGAAGGCGATCACATGACCAGTTTGGCGTGGAAGATCATCCCCAGTAAAAACAGCGAAAATAACACCCTACTTATTATTTCCAGTAAATATAGCTAATGTTCACATTAAAACTGTGTAATAAAGTGCCGTGCTGAGAACTTTATAGCCCAGCAGTTAACTAGCACTCCAGCATAATTACAGAAATGCACACGCCTCGTTTAACCCATTTAGCAGAAATGTACAGAACTGCATAATCCAGTTTGTTCCGCTCTCTAGTAGATTCCTCAAATCATCTTGGAATTCTTTCACGTTCTATAATTTCTCTTCGGACTTCATTTACACCGGACTGTTTATCAATAAGGTGCTTGGCTACAGATGTTGCCATTTCTGATCCTGTGGGCCGGTCTCATACGACCGGATAGGACAGTGATGGCAAACCTTTTAGAGATCGAGTGCCTAAACTGCAATGCAAAACCCACTAATTTATCACAAAGTGCCAACATGTCAGGAGGCAGGGCTTATCAAGATGTATGATTTTACCCCCGTCGTTCTAGAAAGGACAGGGTCGCTTCAAAATAGGCAGCGTGCAGATTTTGACTGCTTTTTGGATGCGGAAATACTGCAGGATGTCCTCAGCGGAAATTCCTGTGGAAAATTCTGCAGCATTTCCACATCCAAAAAGCAGTAAAAATCTGCATGCTGCCTATGTTGAAACAGCCCCGCCCATTTCTGCCACATGTAAACATACCCCAGTGGTAATAGTGACCCCCACAGCGGTAATAGTGACTCCCACAGCAGCCCCAGCGGTAATAGTGACATCCCACAGTGGCCCCCAGTATAATAGTGACATCCCACAGTGGCCCCCAGTATAATAGTGACATCCCAGAGCGGCCCCCAGTATAATAGTGACATCTCACAGTGGCCCCCAGTATAACAGTGACACCCCACAGCGGCCCCCAGCATAATAGTGACACCCCACAGCAGCCCCCAGTAGTAATAGTGCCCCCCTGAGACCCATATACTTACCCCCCTTCTCTGCTCGGCACTGCTAGCAGCGCTGATCCCAGGTGCACACTGTGACGTCAGTGTGCTACCGGACGCCTCCTCCCCTGCTCTTACGGAACCTAAGAGGAGACATCAGGGGAGGGGGTAGGGGGATCCTGGCTGTACACTGACGTCACAGTGTGTGCCGGCACCAGCGCCGCTAGCCGCGCAGCTGAGTGAATGTCGGCAGGGGAGCCGTAGCCCTCGCCGGTATTCACTAACGTGGTGAGCGGCCGACAGTGTCGTGTGCCAGCAAGGAGGGCTCTGGGTGCGGATTCCATGAGCATTTGATCTGTGGTGGTATGTGGATCAATCAAATACATTAGATTACACAATTCCGCTTACATTAGCAGGTCGGTATTGCACAATCTGCTCATGGAAAATAGAACGCAGCATGTTCTATTTTACCGCAGAATCCGCGACATAGAACCAGCCCATTGTTCTCTATTATCGCAGATATACTCACAGCCCATACGCTAAGCGATGGTGGGGGAAGCATAAACAAAAGAAAAAGGTGTATTGCACATGACCGCCTGCATGAGTACCCGCTCATACACAGTACATTATGTGGCTGTGCGGAGGGTCATGGCCAAGCTCACAGTTGGAATGCGCTGCGGCCGGCCAATATACGCTACCATCTGAGCTGTCGTCCCTTTCCCTTCCCCTCTCTGCCTCTTTCCTCCCCTCCAGCTGTTTGTAATGGGAAACATCGCTCAGCTCAGCCCCCTTCCTGCCCCTTTTCCGCAGCCAGCAATGGGAGGGAACGCCCCCTTCCATTGCAAACAGCCGGAGGGGAGGAGAGAGGCAGAGAGCAGGCAAGGGGAGGGAAGGGGGAGACAGCTCAGATAGTAGCATATATCAGCCAGCTGTGAAAACGCCAGTTGATATATGCTCCTGTGAATAAGCCCTTAGGCTGCGTTCAGACCTGGCATTTTTTGTTGCAGTTTTCAACCACAATTAAAAACCACATTGAAAAAAATGCACGTGTTATTTCTTAAATCACACGTATTGTTAAAAACCTCTTGTGGTTTCTAAAAATCATGTTTTGTTTTTTTTAAGTGCACACATTTTTTTCATGCATTTTTTAAATTGCGGTTGAAAGCCACAGCAAAAAATATAATGCAAGAATGCAGCCTAAGGCCTCATTCACATAAGCATACGTGTATTTGCGTGTGCGTTGCGTATTTGCACACGCAACTGGGTTTTTTTTTGTTTTTGTTTTTTTTAATCTGCAGGATTTTTCAAAATTTACGCACCACGCGAAGGAGATTTTTGAAATCTCCTCCACATGGTTTGTACTGTAAAATCCGTAGAATTTCCATAGCAATTCCTGCAGCAAACATTCTGCATTACCACCGTATATGAAGGTGCACATTGTTTCTGTCCATAGGTTTCCAAAACAATATCTTTTCAGTTCAATTTCTAGTTTTGATACTCCTTGTAAACAAGTGAGAACATAATGAAGTCTCTTAAGATCCACATAAATCCTCATAATCCAGTACGATGATCGCTCCATCCCTGTCCACCTTTTGGCAATGATGGAAGAATCATCCTATACATTTCACAATGCCTTTCTTTTTCTCTCAGTAACAAATTATGTTTACCTGGATTATCCCTAATCCAATTACTAACAATTTTTTAAAAAACTATCCAGCAGTAGAAATATCACATCAGCATCAAATGAAATTTGAAAGGCACAGTGGCAAGAAACAGTAATATATGCTATCTACACTTTCACCATAACATTAAAACTACCTGCCTCATATTCTGGAGATTCCACTCGTGCTGCCAGAACAGCTCTGACCCCTTGAGGCATGGATTCCACAAGACCTCTAAAGTATCATGTTGGATCTGGCAAGAACATGTTAGCAGAAGATCCATTAAGTCTTATACAATAGGTTGCGAGTTGCAACCTCCATGGATCAGACTTATTTCCAGCACATTCCACAGATGCTTGATTGGATTGAGATCTAACGAATTTGAAGTCAACACCTTGAAGTCTTTATCAAGTCCCTCAAATCATTCCTGCATACTTTTTGCAGTGTAGCTGAGTGCATTATCTCCTGAAGAGGCCACTGCTATTAGGAAATACCGTGGGGATGAAGGGAAGTACCTGGTCTGTACATTGTTTAGGTAGATGGTACGTGTCCACGTAACATCCAGATGAATGACAGGACCCAAGGTTTCCTAGCAGAACATTGGCCAGAACATTATACTGCCTCTGCCAGCTTGAGTTCTTCAAATACTGCATTGTGGTACCATCTCTTCTCCAGGTATGTGATTCACATGAACTTGGCCATCCACATGATGTAAAAAAAAACCTGATTCATCAAACCAGGCCTCCTTCTTCCATTGCTCCATGGCTCAGTTCTGATGCTTACATGCCCATTGTAGATGATTCACACTGTGGGCAAAGGGTAACTAATAGAGATGAGCGAACGCGTTCGTACGAGCTTGATATTCGTGCGAATTTTAGGGTGTTCGGGATGTTCGTTATTCGTAACGAACACCATGCGGTGTTCTGGTTACTTTCACTTCCTTCCCTGAGACGTTAGCGCGCTTTTCTGGCCAATTGAAAGACAGGGAAGGCATTACAACTTCCCCCTGCAACGTTTAAGCCCTATACCACCCCCCTGCTTTGAGTGGCTGGCGAGATCAGGTGTTCGCCTAATATAAAAGTCGGCCCCTCCCGCGGCTCGCCTCAGATGCCTGGTGAGTTAGATGAGGGACAGTGCTGTTTATACCGGAGCTGCTGTAGGGAAAGAATTGGTAGTTAGTGTAGGCTTCAAGACCCCCCAAAGGTCCTTATTAGGGCCACTGATAGCTGTGTGTTGGCTGCTGTTAGCAGTGGCATTTTTTTTTCTCAAAATCGGCTCTGCAGAGCGTTGCACCTGGCATTAGGGACAGAAGTGCTGCATAGGCAGGGAGAGTGTTAGGAGTGAGTGTAGCCTTCAAGAACCTCAACGGTCCTTTCTAGGGCCATATTTATCCGTGTGCAGTACTGTCCAGGCTGCTGTTAGCTGTGCTGCATTTTTTTTGGGCTTCTCAAAATCGCCTCTGCAGAGCATTCCACCCTCCATTGATACTGCAGGGAAAGAATTGTATAGGCAGGGCCACAACACAGTTATTATTCATAGAATATACGCAGTGCTGCCTTTTGGTGGAAAAAAAAGTGAAAACAAATCTATTTGTCCAGCCTCTGTCCGTCCTTACGGGCGGTGGACACGTGTGAGCTGCGTGAAAAGCATTGCTAAATCATACGCACCCAGCTACGCTTTACTGCTGGCTTCGCCATTTGCTTTCCTTAATTGGGAAAAAAAATACCTGCTCTGCCAGAGTTATAATAACTCTGCTACCCTCACGTTCTGTGACACATTAGCAGGGACACAGCACAGTTATTAAACTTCTCATGTTCATTGAATATACGCAGTGCTGCCTTTTGGTGGAAAAACAAGTGAAAACAAATCTATTTGTCCAGCCTCTGTCCGTCCTTACGGGCGGTGGACACGTGTGAGCTGCGTGAAAAGCATTGCTAAATCATACGCACCCAGCTACGCTTTACTGCTGGCTTCGCCATTTGCTTTCCTTAATTGGGAAAAAAAATACCTGCTCTGCCAGAGTTATAATAACTCTGCTACCCTCACGTTCTGTGACACATTAGCAGGGACACAGCACAGTTATTAAACTTCTCATGTTCATTGAATATACGTAGTGCTGCCTTTTGGTGGAAAAACAAGTGAAAACAAATCTATTTGTCCAGCCTCTGTCCGTCCTTACGGGCGGTGGACACGTGTGAGCTGCGTGAAAAGCATTGCTAAATCATACGCACCCAGCTACGCTTTACTGCTGGCTTCGCCATTTGCTTTCCTTAATTGGGAAAAAAAATACCTGCTCTGCCAGAGTTATAATAACTCTGCTACCCTCACGTTCTGTGACACATTAGCAGGGACACAGCACAGTTATTAAACTTCTCATGTTCATTGAATATACGCAGTGCTGCCTTTTGGTGGAAAAACAAGTGAAAACAAATCTATTTGTCCAGCCTCTGTCCGTCCTTACGGGCGGTGGACACGTGTGAGCTGCGTGAAAAGCATTGCTAAATCATACGCACCCAGCTACGCTTTACTGCTGGCTTCGCCATTTGCTTTCCTTAATTGGGAAAAAAAATACCTGCTCTGCCAGAGTTATAATAACTCTGCTACCCTCACGTTCTGTGACACATTAGCAGGGACACAGCACAGTTATTAAACTTCTCATGTTCATTGAATATACGCAGTGCTGCCTTTTGGTGGAAAAACAAGTGAAAACAAATCTATTTGTCCAGCCTCTGTCCGTCCTTACGGGCGGTGGACACGTGTGAGCTGCGTGAAAAGCATTGCTAAATCATACGCACCCAGCTATGCTTTACTGCTGGCTTCGCCATTTGCTTTCCTTAATTGGGAAAAAAAATACCTGCTCTGCCAGAGTTATAATAACTCTGCTACCCTCACGTTCTGTGACACATTAGCAGGGACACAGCACAGTTATTAAACTTCTCATGTTCATTGAATATACGCAGTGCTGCCTTTTGGTGGAAAAACAAGTGAAAACAAATCTATTTGTCCAGCCTCTGTCCGTCCTTACGGGCGGTGGACACGTGTGAGCTGCGTGAAAAGCATTGCTAAATCATACGCACCCAGCTACGCTTTACTGCTGGCTTCGCCATTTGCTTTCCTTAATTGGGAAAAAAAATACCTGCTCTGCCAGAGTTATAATAACTCTGCTACCCTCACGTTCTGTGACACATTAGCAGGGACACAGCACAGTTATTAAACTTCTCATGTTCATTGAATATACGCAGTGCTGCCTTTTGGTGGAAAAACAAGTGAAAACAAATCTATTTGTCCAGTCTCTGTCCGTCCTTACGGGCGGTGGACACGTGTGAGCTGCGTGAAAAGCATTGCTAAATCATACGCACCCAGCTACGCTTTACTGCTGGCTTCGCCATTTGCTTTCCTTAATTGGGAAAAAAAATACCTGCTCTGCCAGAGTTATAATAACTCTGCTACCCTCACGTTCTGTGACACATTAGCAGGGACACAGCACAGTTATTAAACTTCTCATGTTCATTGAATATACGTAGTGCTGCCTTTTGGTGGAAAAACAAGTGAAAACAAATCTATTTGTCCAGCCTCTGTCCGTCCTTACGGGCGGTGGACACGTGTGAGCTGCGTGAAAAGCATTGCTAAATCATACGCACCCAGCTACGCTTTACTGCTGGCTTCGCCATTTGCTTTCCTTAATTGGGAAAAAAAATACCTGCTCTGCCAGAGTTATAATAACTCTGCTACCCTCACGTTCTGTGACACATTAGCAGGGACACAGCACAGTTATTAAACTTCTCATGTTCATTGAATATACGCAGTGCTGCCTTTTGGTGGAAAAACAAGTGAAAACAAATCTATTTGTCCAGCCTCTGTCCGTCCTTACGGGCGGTGGACACGTGTGAGCTGCGTGAAAAGCATTGCTAAATCATACGCACCCAGCTACGCTTTACTGCTGGCTTCGCCATTTGCTTTCCTTAATTGGGAAAAAAAATACCTGCTCTGCCAGAGTTATAATAACTCTGCTACCCTCACGTTCTGTGACACATTAGCAGGGACACAGCACAGTTATTAAACTTCTCATGTTCATTGAATATACGCAGTGCTGCCTTTTGGTGGAAAAACAAGTGAAAACAAATCTATTTGTCCAGCCTCTGTCCGTCCTTACGGGCGGTGGACACGTGTGAGCTGCGTGAAAAGCATTGCTAAATCATACGCACCCAGCTATGCTTTACTGCTGGCTTCGCCATTTGCTTTCCTTAATTGGGAAAAAAAATACCTGCTCTGCCAGAGTTATAATAACTCTGCTACCCTCACGTTCTGTGACACATTAGCAGGGACACAGCACAGTTATTAAACTTCTCATGTTCATTGAATATACGCAGTGCTGCCTTTTGGTGGAAAAACAAGTGAAAACAAATCTATTTGTCCAGCCTCTGTCCGTCCTTACGGGCGGTGGACACGTGTGAGCTGTGTGAAAAGCATTGCTAAATCATACGCACCCAGCTACGCTTTACTGCTGGCTTCGCCATTTGCTTTCCTTAATTGGGAAAAAAAATACCTGCTCTGCCAGAGTTATAATAACTCTGCTACCCTCACGTTCTGTGACACATTAGCAGGGACACAGCACAGTTATTAAACTTCTCATGTTCATTGAATATACGCAGTGCTGCCTTTTGGTGGAAAAACAAGTGAAAACAAATCTATTTGTCCAGTCTCTGTCCGTCCTTACGGGCGGTGGACACGTGTGAGCTGCGTGAAAAGCATTGCTAAATCATACGCACCCAGCTACGCTTTACTGCTGGCTTCGCCATTTGCTTTCCTTAATTGGGAAAAAAAATACCTGCTCTGCCAGAGTTATAATAACTCTGCTACCCTCACGTTCTGTGACACATTAGCAGGGACACAGCACAGTTATTAAACTTAGATTATTCATTCACTAGAGGCAGTGGGGCCTTTCGTTTTCCAAAAAGGGAAAAAATTATATTTGGCCTGCAGTCTTGCGCCAATTTATTTCCTGCCTGTGAAATCAAATCACTGGTAATACAGCATGCTGAGGGGTAGGGGTAGGCCTAGAGGACGTGGACGCGGCCGAGGACGCGGAGGGCCAAGTCAGGGTGTGGGCACAGCCCGAGCTCCTGATCCCGGTGTGTCGCAGCCGACTGCTGCGCGATTAGGAGAGAGGCACGTTTCTGGCGTCCCCACATTCATCGCCCAATTAATGGGTCCACGCGGGAGACGGTTATTAGAAAATGAGCAGTGTGAGCAGGTCCTGTCCTGGATGGCAGAAAGTGCTTCGAGCAACCTATCGTCAACACGCAGTTCTGCGCCGTCCACTGCTGCAAATCCGAATCCTCTGTCTGCTGCTCCTCCTTCCTCCCAGCCTCCTCACTCCACTACAATGACACCTGCTCAGGAGCGGGAACACTCCCAGGAACTGTTCTCGGGCCCCTGCTTAGATTGGGCAGCAGCGGTTCCTCTCCCACCAGAGGAGTTTATCGTCACTGATGCCCAACCATTCGAAAGTTCCCGGGGTCCGAGGGAAGAGGCTGGGGACTTCCGCCAACTGTCTCAACAACTTTCTGTGGGTGAGGAGGACGATGACGATCAGACACAGTTGTCTTGCAGTGAGGTAGTAGTAAGGGCAGTAAGTCCAAGGGAGCAGCGCACAGAGGATTCGGAGGAAGAGCAGCAGGACGATGAGGTGACTGACCCCACCTGGTGTGCAACGCTTACTCAGGAGGACAGGTCTTCAGAGGGGGAGTCAAGGGCATCAGCAGGGCAGGTTGCAAGAGGCAGTGCGGTGGCCAGGGCCAGGGGTAGAGGCAGGGCCAGACCGAATAATCCACCAAGTGTTTCCCAAAGCGCCCCCTCGCGCCATGCCACCCTGCAGAGGCCGAGGTGCTCTAAGGTCTGGCAGTTTTTCACAGAGACGCCTGACGACCGACAAACAGTGGTGTGCAACCTTTGTTGCGCAAAGCTCAGCCGGGGAGCCAACACCAACAGCCTCACCACCACCACCATGCGCAGACATATGATGGCCAAGCACCCCACAAGGTGGGACGAAGGCCGTTCACCGCCTCCGGTTTGCACCCCTGCCTCTCCCCCTGTGCCCCAACCTGCCACTGAGATCCAACCCCCCTCTCAGGACACAGGCACTACCGCCTCATGGCCTGCACCCACACCCTCATCTCCGCTGTCCTCGGCCCCATCCAGCAGTGTAGTTCAGCGCACCGTTCAGCCGTCGCTTGCGCAAGTATTCGAGCGCAAGCGCAAGTACGCCGCCAAGCACCCGCACGCTCAAACGTTAACCGTCCGCATAGCAAAATTCATCAGCCTTGAGATGCTGCCCTATAGGGTTGTGGAAACTGAGTCCTTCAAAAGTATCATGGAGGCGGCGGCCCCGCGCTACTCAGTTCCCAGTCGCCACTACTTTTCCCGATGTGCCGTCCCAGCCCTGCACGACCACGTCTCCCGCAACATTGTACGCGCCCTCACCAACGCGGTTACTGCCACGGTCCACTTAACTACGGACACGTGGACAAGCACAGGCGGGCAGGGCCACTACATCTCCCTGACGGCACATTGGGTGAATTTAGTGGAGGCTGGGACAGAGTCAGAGCCTGGGACCGCTCACGTCCTACCCACCCCCAGAATTGCGGGCCCCAGCTCGGTGCTGGTATCTGCGGAGGTGTATGCTTCCTCCACTAAAGCACCCTCCTCCTCCTCCTCCTCCTCTGTCTCGCAATCAAGATGTGTTAGCAGCAGCATGTCGCCAGCAGTCGGTGTCGCGCGGTGTGGCAGCACAGCGGTGGGCAAGCGTCAGCAGGCCGTGCTGAAACTACTCAGCTTAGGCGATAAGAGGCACACGGCCCACGAACTGCTGCAGGGTCTGACAGAGCAGACCGACCGCTGGCTTGCGCCGCTGAGCCTCCAACCGGGCATGGTCGTGTGTGACAACGGGCGTAACCTGGTGGCGGCTCTGCAGCTTGGCAGCCTCACGCACGTGCCATGCCTGGCCCACATCTTTAATTTGGTGGTTCAGCGGTTTCTGAAAAGCTACCCACGCTTGTCAGACCTGCTCGTAAAGGCGCGCCGGCTCTGCGCACATTTCCGCAAGTCCCACATGGACGCTGCCACCCTGCGCACCCTGCAACATCACTTTAAGCTGCCAGTGCACCGACTGCTGTGCGACGTGCCCACACGGTGGAACTCTACGCTCCACATGTTGGCCAGGCTCTATGAACAACGTAGAGCTATAGTCGAATACCAACTCCAACATGGGCGGCGCAGTGGGAGTCAGCCTCCTCAATTCCTTTCAGAAGAGTGGGCCTGGTTGGCAGACATCTGCCATGTCCTTGGTAATTTTGAGGAGTCTACCCAGGTGGTGAGCGGCGATGCTACAATCATTAGCGTCACCATTCCTCTGCTATGCATCTTGAGAAATTCCCTGCAAACCATAAAGGCAGCTGCTTTGCGCTCGGAAACGGGGGCGGGGGAAGACAGTATGCTGCTGGATAGTCAGGGCACCCTCCTGTCTATTTCTCAGCGCGTACAGGAGGAGGAGGAGGAGCATGAGGAGGATGAGGAGGAGGGGGAAGAGACAGCTTGGGCCGCTGCTGACGGTACACCGGCTGATTGCCTGTCATCCTTTCAGCGTGTATGGCCTGAGGAGGAGGAGGAGGAGGATCCTGAAAGTGATCTTCCTAGTGAAGACAGCCATGTGTTGCGTACAGGTACCCTGGCACACATGGCTGACTTCATGTTAGGATGCCTTTCTCGTGATCCTCGCGTTGCACGCATTCTGGCCACTACGGATTACTGGGTGTACACACTGCTCGATCCACGGTATAAGGAGAACCTGCCCACTCTGATTCCCGAAGAGGAAAGGGGTTTGAGAGTGTTGCTATACCACAGGACCCTTGCGGACAAGCTGATGGTAAAATTCCCAGCCGACAGCGCTAGTGGCAGAAGGCGCAGTACCGAGGGCAAGGTAGCAGGGGATGTGCGTAGATCGAGCAGCATGTACATCCCAGGCAGTGCAACAGTCTTTAAGGGCCTGGCCAGCTTTATGGCTCCCCACCAAGACTGTGTCACCGCTCCCCAGTCACGGCTGAGTCGGCGGGAGCACTGTAAAAGGATGGTGAGGGAGTACGTAGCGGATCGCACGACCATCCTTGGTGACGCCTCTGCCCCCTACAACTACTGGGTGTCGAAGCTGGACATGTGGCCTGAACTAGCGCTGTATGCCCTGGAGGTGCTTGCTTGTCCTGCGGCTAGCGTGTTGTCGGAGAGGGTGTTTAGTGCGGCTGGGGGAATCATCACAGATAAGCGTAGCCGCTTGTCAACCGACAGTGCCGACAGGCTAACACTCATCAAGATGAACAAAGGCTGGATTTCCCCAGACTTCTGTTCTCCACCAGCGGACAGCAGCGATACGTAAGCAATACGTAGGCTGCACCCGCGGATGGAAGCTAAGTTCTCTCTCACCATCCAAAACGGGGACATTTCTGCTTCATCAATCTGTGTCTAATATTCCTCCTCCTCCTCCTCCTGCTCCTCCTCCTGAAACCTCACGTAATCACGCTGAACGGGCAATTTTTCTTAGGGCCACAAGGCTCACTCAAATAATTTTTCAGAACAATTTTTATAAGTTTCAATGCGCTTAAAAGCATTGGAACTTTAACTTGAACCAATTTTTCGTTACACTGGGCTGCCTCCAGGCCTAGTTACCACTTAAGCCACATTAACCAAAGCGATTAATGGGTTTCACCTGCCCTCTTGGCTGGCCATGGCCAATTTTTGGGATGTACATTAGTACTGTTGATACAGCAATTTTTGTGGGCCCTCGCCTACAGTGTAATCAAATTAATTTTTAGCCCACCTGCATTACAGCTGACGTTACCTCAGCTGTGTTGGGCAATGCAATGGGATATTTTTATGTACCGCCGGTGGGTTCCAGGGAGCCACCCATGCTGTAGGTGCACACTGAGTTTTTAATACATCTGTACACTTCTAAAGAACCCGTCTGACTGGGGCATGCAGTGTGGGCCGAAGCCCACCTGTATTACGCACGACATTACTACCTCAGCTGTGTTGGGCAATGCAATGGGATATTTCTATGTACCGCCGGTGGCTTCCTGGCACCCACCCAGGCAGTGGGTCCACAGGGAGTTTAACCTACATGTGTCCACTTGTAAAGAACCCCAGTCTGACTGGGGCATGCAGTGTGGGCCGAAGCCCACCTGCATTAAGCACGACATTACTACCTCAGCTGTGTTGGGCAATGCAATGGGATATTTTTGTGTACCGCCGGTGGGTTCCAGGGAGCCACCCATGCTGTAGGTGCACACTGAGTTTTTAATACATCTGTACACTTCTAAAGAACCCGTCTGACTGGGGCATGCAGTGTGGGCCGAAGCCCACCTGTATTACGCACGACATCACTACCTCAGCTGTGTTGGGCAATGCAATGGGATATTTCTATGTACCGCCGGTGGCTTCCTGGCACCCACCCAGGCAGTGGGTCCACAGGGAGTTTAACCTACATGTGTCCACTTGTAAAGAACCCCAGTCTGACTGGGGCATGCAGTGTGGGCCGAAACCCACCTGCATTAACCCTTTCCAGTCCACTGTGTGACCTGTGAAGACATTAGGGTTTAAGGCTGTACAGCTCCGTTGTTGGTAGACGTCCGTCGGGGTTCTCTTACTGTATATTGCCAGCCTCTCTGCTGTCGGAGCCTATCCTACGTGTCAGCTCATGCAGTACTGGCTTTAGCCAGCATATAGCGCCGTTGTATAACAGCAGAAAAAGAGTAAGCCCCCTAGGAAAACCATATACAAATTGGATTGGAAAGGGTTAAGCACAACATTACTACCTCAGCTGTGTTGGGCAATGCAATGGGATATTTCTATGTACCGCCGGTGGCTTCCTGGCACCCACCCATGCTGTAGGTGCACACGGAGTTTTTACTACATCTGTACACTTATAAAGAACCCCAGTCAGACTGGGGCATGCAGTGTGGGCCGAAGCCCACCTGCATTAAGCACGACATTACTACCTCAGCTGTGTTGGGCAATGCAATGGGATATTTCTGTGTACCGCCGGTGGGTTCCAGGGAGCCACCCATGCTGTGGGTCGACAGGGACTTCACAATAGGGAGTTGTACCTGCCTGTGTCTATGAATTAAAAAGCCCGGTCTGACTGGGGCATGCAGACACCTTGACAGAATGAATAGTGTGTGGCACATAGGTTCCCCATTGCTATGCCCACGTGTGCAGCTCCTGATGGCGGTGGCACAGGATTCTATTTCTCATTGCTTCTGTACAGCATTGTGGGCTATCGCTCCGCCACTTTTAAAGAGGGTCGCTGCCTAGCCGTGCCAACCTCTGCAGTGTGTGCCTGCGGTCCCTCGTCATGGCAGACGCAATTCTAAATAGACATGAGCGTGGTGTGCCATGAGGGCAGCTGAAGGCTGCCCAGGGACACTTTGGTGTGCGCTGTGGGGGGGGGGGGAGGGGGGGCGGTTGGGCAGCATGTAACCCAGGAGAAGTGTCAGTGGAGTGTCATGCAGGTAGTGATTGTGCTTTGTTGGAGGTAGTGTGGTGCTTAGCAAAGGTATGCCATGCTAATGAGGGCTTTTCAGAAGTAAAAGTTGTTGGGAGGGGGGGGGCCCACTCTTGCCGGTATTGTGGCTTAATAGTGGGACCTGTGAACTTGAGATGCAGCCCAACACGTAGCCCCTCGCCTGCCCTATCCGTCACTGTGTCATTCCCATCACTTTCCTGAATTGCCCAGATTTTCACACATGAAAACCTTAGCGAGCATCGGCGAAATACAAAAATGTTCTGGTCGCCCATTGACTTCAATGGGGTTCGTTGTTCGAAACGAACCCTCGAGCATCACGGGAAGTTCGTTCCGAATAACGAACACCCGAACATTTTGGTGTTCGCTCATCTCTAGTAACTAACATCAATAAAGCTTGGAAGCCCACGGCTTTGTTGTTTGTGGACTGGATGTCTTTCTTTAGATCACTTTTGGTACAAACTAACTGCATATTGTGCACTCCACAAGACCTACTGTACGGTTTAAAGATGCTCAGACCCAGTTATCTAGGCATCATAATTTCGCCCTTGTCAGAGTTGCTGAGATTACACTCGCCTATTTTTCCATAAACTTGAAAAACTGACTGTTCACTTGCTGTCTAATATAATATACTCCCTTGACATTACATATATTCATTTATCATAATTTATCCTTTCCCAAGACAGGTGCCTTTGACACAAAATATTCAATGTTATATGTCACTTGGCAAATGAGTACTTCATTGTTATAATGGATATAAATGCACTATGGTATGACATTATCATTGTATATGGTGGCATGTGATATTGTTGACTGTCAGTTCAAGCATAGCTTTGTACTAAGATCAAGTGAATTTAACCCCATAATGACGCGGATGTTTTTTTTTCCCTATTTTCGTTTTTTCTTTCCCCTTTTAAAAAATTGTAACTCCTTATCCATCGATGTAGCTGTATAACGGCTTGTGTTTTGTGGGACGAGTTGTATTTTTTAATGGTACTATTTAATGTACTCATATAACAGTGAGATGTGGATAGCGCTCCAGAGGAAAGAAAAAGAGAGAGGCATGGAGGTGAGATAATTTGAATTAGACTCACCCGACGACAACGGGCCAGTAAAGAAAAGGCACCGATTCGTCAAAATCCGAGATGACATGTAGCTCCAATTGGTATTTGAAGTTTTTCCGCCTAGGTCCAAAAGGTAATAACCAGCACTGGCCAAATTAAGACATCATATCGAGAGCGTCGTGGTAGGTTCCAAAGGTGAAAAATAGCAACCACGGAATGGAAAGAGACAGCGGCAAAAAACTAAAGTTACCAGCGCTCCAGTGCGGGTGTCAGAATCAGAAATATGCAAACATTTGCAGGAAAAGAGATTTTTCACTTACTTCACAGGGGTGCCTTGAGAACGGCACTCCTGAATCCCGGAATGCAGGCAATAATAACAGGTGCACCAAGGAAATGGTAGTTTTAATAGTATCATGCAACGCGTTTCGCCTTGTTCCAGGTCTTTCTCAAGCCCAAATTAAATACAGGAAAAATCATTTTCTTTTAAGCATGTATTGTATATAGATAAGTGATCTTATATCTTTATGTTTTCTCACTGTGTATACATAATGTAGACATGTACAGTCCCTGCACTTTAATAACCTGCTGTATCTCAAAACTAGAAAAGTGAACAAGGTTTCTGACTCACACTGGTAACTGCCGGTTTCATTACAGTAATTAAGTGTTTTGTCAGCCTGTAAAACCAAGATCTTACACAGGTGCAGCGGGCTTATGTGATGCGTTTTTTATGTATTTCTAGTAGTGAGACAACAAGGGATGGGAAGAGTGTGCTGAGCTGCTGCGTTCTTAGCTCAGCTGCAGGTCATGTGTCACCGTACTCATTGTTGACTTTGCCTTAATGATATCCCGGGAGCGCCCTCTCCTCCATTCAGGTCTAACGCCACTAATGGCACACTGATGTTTGTTTTACTCTTTCATTGGCAGTGATGTGGATAGTGCATGTCATCTTGATTTTACTCAGGGTTTTCTAAAGGTTATATCTAATGACTTCTGTGTAAATAATTGCATATACGTATAGAAGTAGCATTTGACTGCCATTGTCATTTTAGATAGATAAATAGATGGATAGATGACTGGGTACTACATAAGACTTTACATATATTAACTTTTTTTTTAATGTGTGTATGTATCTTTAAATTTGTGTATTCCTAATGGTAAGGGTTTTGTTGATTGAAGAAAAAGAGGTAAATCATAACACAGATCTGCGACTAAAAATCGGTTTGATTATTTTCAACTAATTTCCATGTATTTTGGTGTGCCGAAAATGAAAAAATTTGAAAAAACTCCTAGACGACAGATTTTACCACAAAATGCAAAATTCTTTTCAAATTTAGCAAATCTTTCTCAATTTTTGGTATTTTTTTATCTTAGGGTTTTTAACTAAATTTAAAGGCAAAAGTACTATTAATTAATTTACATCAGTGCATTTAAGATATACAATGCCCAAAAAAACATAACTTTCAAAAAAAGAACTTCCGGAGTTAGCTAATGGAAAACAGCATCAACATGTTGCAAGCTGACCGCGCAGGCTCTGACATGCACGGGCTTGATTAAATTTTTTTTCTTTGATCTCACCTATGGTACTATTGTATCTTGACACCACCGGACGTATGGGTGGAGACAAGATACAGGGTGCTTGACAGGGGGGTTACGCCCCCAGGAGCTGATTGGCTGCCATGAGCAAGGTCCTAGCACGTCGCAGCAATCACTCTCCACGGAGCAGCTGTCCCCCTTCTTTCTCCCCGTGGTGAACCGCTAGGCAGCACCTGTGCTGACAGTCTGATACTGCAGCTGCTCTAGGAATCCCCCTGCTGTAGGGCTGTGCCCTCCCATCTCCCCCGACAAATCCCTTGTGCTGTGACTTACGAAGCCACAGAGCATCTCCCCTGGCCATCTGCTCCCTCACAGCTCTATATGCAGACTTGTCTGTGCCGCCTCTCAGCTGTCCCAGACGCTGGCTCTCTGCTGCTGTGGCCGATGACAGCTCGCTCCCCTGCTCAGTGTCTGCCGCCGCTGCCAGTGACGCCGTCTCTCTGCTGCTGTAGCCGCTGATAAATGGAAAGAGAGGGAGTAACTCCCATAATCTCTTCCTGTTAGCTCGTCATTCTTAAATCGTGTTTCCCCAAGTTAGGGTTATGGCTCAGGGGAAGTGTATTAATTCGTTTGACAGTTTCTCTTTCATTTGTGGTGAATATACAGTGTTGAAGCAACAGCTGAATATTACAGACTTTGTGAAAAAAAGTACACATTGCATACTTCGGACTAAAACTTGGAGATCAAAATAAAGTTTGGGCGCCTCATATAGTGTGCAAACGGTGTATTGCAAACCTCCGAAATTGGTTCAAGGGTAAGAGAAAAGCTTTCCATTATGGGATTCCTATGGTATGGCAAGAGCAAAAGAACCATAGTGACGGCTGTTACTTTTGTTCATGTGATGTGAAAGAGTATAATTCCAAATGGAAGCATTCCATTTCGTACCCCAATCTTCACTCAGCAATTCGTCCCATCCCCCAAGGCACAGATACACCAGTACCCAAGCCCCCTGCTACCTTGGAAGAGATACCTAGCTCCGATGAAAGTGGAGTCATACCTGAACCAGATGACGAATCAAGTTCTGACTTTGAAGATGATACAAGACCAACATTTTTTTCCCAGGAGGAGATGAATGATTGGGTAAGATACTTGAATCTTCCCAAAGATGCCGCTAAGTTACTCAGTTCAAGGCTCAAAGGCAGGAATTTAGTATTGCCAGGAGTGTCTTTTTCATGGTTCAGACATCATGAAAAGTAGTTCATTCCTTACTTTGCCCAGGGAGACAAGTTGGTTTATTGCATCGTTGTCGACGGTTGATGGGTCAATTCAAAATCCAATATGATTCAACGCAATGGCGTCTTTTCATAATTTTTCAAAAAGTAGTCTCAAAGCAGTTTTGCTCCACAATGGCGGTTTTTACGCTTCCATCCCTGTAGGTCATTCCGTACACTTAAAGGAAACTTCACAAGAACTTGGAATTGGTTCTTTGTAAACTTAAATATGAAGACCACGGTTGGCAAGTGTGTGCAGATTTAAAGGTCTTGTGCATGCTGCTCAGGCAACAAGCTAGATATGCCAAATACCCTTGTTTTCTGTGTCTATGGGACAGTCGAGACTGACAAAATTACTGGTCCAAGAAGAGTTGGCAGCCGAGGGTGCTCACAGTCAGTCAAAAAATGTCCTCCGAGAAACTTTGGTACCTTCACATAAAGTTCTTCTACCACGTCTCCATATAAAATTGGGATTGAGGAAGCAATTCGTGAAATCACTTCCAAGAGATGGGGAAGGCTTCAAATATTTGGTCACCAAGTTTCCAGGCCTCTTGGAGGCAGAACTGAAGCAAAGTGTGTTTGTCGGACCAGACATTAGAAGGCTTATAGCTGATCAAGAGTTTGTCAATACCATGACGGATTCTCATAAAGAAGGGTGGATTGCATTTAAAGAGGTTGTAGAGAAATTTTTAGGCAATAAGAAAGATCCTGACTACAAAAAGATCGTCGGACGAATGCTGAAAGCATTTCAAGCTTTAGGTTGCCTGATGAGGTTGAAAGTGCATTTCCTCCAATCCTACCTTGACCACTTTCCTGAAAATTTGGGAGCTGTGAGTTAAGAACAAGGTGAACGATTCCACCAGGACATTACTGTTGGATGCTTCAGAGAGAAATTCCAGATGCTACTCACAAGTGTAAATGTACCAAGAGGAGCCACACAGGGAAGAAGAAATAATTTTAGTGTGTTTTAGTGAGCTCATTTCAGTTCAAAAATTATTTTCATGTAAAATTTGTAATAAAAAATAAATTTTATTTTTTGAAAATGACCTGACTAGAGGATAATGTCCAATGACATAACTATGTCATGGAAATGCTAACCCTTACATTCTAGGTGACGTTGAGCTGTGTGGTCTGTGAAGTGTCCCTCGGTGAATGCGAAAAATCCAAGGAACTTTAATACAATGAGCTGAGACACTGCAGGAGAGACTATTGGGTCTTGTTTACTGGGGAGATTTGTTATTGTCTGTGTGTTTGTACTGTTTGTGTACCAAAAGTGTCTTAAAACACAAGAAAAATGTATTCAATAAAAAAGATTTGAATTAAAAAAAAAAAAAAATTTAAGTCTATTTTCATTTATTTTGAGGTATTGCCTTATTGAACATAGATAACTGAATTGTCAGGAGACATGATGGCCTATGACAAAATGGATGTCATTTTCAGATTCAGCGTATCGAAAAATATAAAGATTATGTGGAATAACCAAAACAGCTCTTAAAAAAGTTTTTTTTGCAGACCGCTTGATTTCCCCATTGGCTGTCAGCTGCCTTCTTCCCAATTGACCATTCTGCCAGAATGCACCAGTTGTAGGATTGGTTGGCAGAAAGTGGAGAGACAGTAAGAGGAGGCCCATGATTGGAGGAAAAGAGGGAAAGTTGCGCACAGGATGGCAGTTAGGAGGTTAGTCGGCTGGTTTGAGTTGGAGAGTAAGGATCAAGTAAGAGCAGAAGGGATATAGAGGATAAAACAGTGTTTTGAGAAGGAAAAGGTGTAGTTTAGTACAAAGAAGGGTTATAATAGCCAGAACAATATAGAAAGCAGTCTAAAGAAAAAAGATATAGAAAGGACATTTTATTAAGAAAAGAAAGACATAGGAGAAAAGATTCTAAATGTAAAGAAGGATAGAGAAAGAATTGTTAATAGCAGCGAAAGCTATTGAAGGTATTAAAGAAAAAAGGACTTCTCCAATCCTCAAACTCCATAAAACACATCTATTACAGACAACTGCCTGAAGACATCTGTAAATAAAAGTTATATTGTTTTACTGATTAACCTGACTCCTGGAGTTTCCTTCTCACCTTAGACCCCCTCATTGTGCCGAGAACTACACCACCCTCCAGGGGAAGGGACTACAACCCCCAACAACCCATTCCCTAAAAACTTTGTTCCGAGGAGATGAGGGTAGGAGTAAAAAATCTGGTTCCCTGTCGCTGAGGCCTTGCTGTGTACTGGCATCACGGCAATTAATATCATCATCCTTACTCAACTACAAGTAGTGGTAGTTTTTGCCAACTGCTAGTTGTCACTGTTTGGAGGAAAACGCAAACGGTAGCCACCATGGATGAGTATCTGGCCTGAGACTACCGCTCGCATCGCCTGCAAAAGCCACCAACACCCCCCATTTGGGCACAGCAGGCTACACAAAGACTTTTGGACAGTCAAAGGCAACAGCCTTACATAGAAATTACCTACGCAGTTGTGCTTCAACCTCTGGCATTTAGTGAAGCTGTATTTAGAGTTCTACCATACTTGTATATCTAGTGATCTGCCAAGCCCTTGAATCCTTTAGCCTGCAGTGTTATTGTAATTTAACCGCATGCACAAATTTCTATATAGTGAATATGCATCACCCTAAGGCCACTCTCATATATGTGTTCAGTTAAACACCGCTCAAAACCACCGCAATTTCATGGGTTTTTGAACGCATGGTGCAGTGTTCGAGAACGCTTTTTAACACACCCCATCACCCATTTCAATGAATACAAAAAACACGGAAAAATAAAACAGACATTGCTCATAAAATTGCAGCATTACAAATGCTGCGTTCAAAGGCTGGCCTGCGCGGCCACATTGAAATCAATGGCGGCGTTGTACCATGGGTAGAGTGGCATTCGGGATGCCATGTTAATCGCGGTAAAAAGCGACAAGTGCTAGAACAGCCTTAGGGTTATGTTAGAAACAACAACTAGATATTGTTCGATAAATTGGACAAGAAAGACCAATTTATGTAATTATACAGTGAACAGTAAGGCCACTCTCACACGCAGCATCAGAAAACAGCTGCAATTTTACACCTGTTTTTTCTGCAGTTCTTAACGCACCCCATCAAGGTAATGAGATGCATTAAAAAGTGCAAAAATGTGACAAAATAGAGCAGATAGCACTCAAAAATAGGAGCGTTAGAAAACACCACGTTCGAGTGCATGTCTGCAAATCCCCATTGAAATCAATGGGAGCGTTATACTACCATTAGCGCGGCATGCAAAACGCTGCGGTAATCGCAGTAAAAAGCGCATGTGTGAGAGTGGCCTAACAAAGTGGGACTCTGAGAGACAGCAGTACATTTTGGGTTTAAAAAGTTTTTTCATGACTGTGATATCGATAGCCTACTTTGAGGATAGGTCATTAATATAAGACTAGTACCAGTGTTTCTAGTAGCGCAATGCACCACTTACTAATATAATATAGTGAAAGGAATTGGAGTTGATCAAAATATTTCTGTGCGCTGCACATGATTTACGGACTTCAGCAGCTCATGGAGGTGACATGTTGGCTTGGTGCTTTCACATATGAGCAGCATGTGATTTATGAACTTCAGCAGCTCGCTGAGGAGACATGTTCATTTGTTGCTTTCGCATATGAGCTGCACATGATTTACGAAATTCAACTGCTCACTGAGGAGACATGTTGGCTCGTTGCTTTCGCATATAAGCTGCATGTGATTCACGAAGTTCAGCTGCCCGCTGAGGAGACATGTTGGCTTGTATCTGCCGCATATCAGCTGCATGAGATTTACAAACTTCAGCTGCTCGCTGAGGTGAAATTATGGCTTGTTGCTGTATCCTGTAAGCTGCATTAGCTCCACAGCGGCAATGAACCGTCTGTGGTGACATGTTTGCACAACAGCGTCAATTTGTTTCAACACTGGACAACGGTTCACAATTGGATGAAGGCTGAACTGGTGTTGAAGGCATTAGCACTTGAGATGACATGATATCACGTTCAGGAGATGTGAAGATAGCGGGGAAAGACTATGCTTCAATGTTGTTGGTCAATATGTACTGCGAGCTATGTATCTATACATTTGTGAGGTGTCATTTATTGGAGTCTTCACACAGGTGTCCAGCTGTCTCACATACAGCTACTGCCAGACTGACTACTGCTGTATCCATAGCAACTGAGACTGTGGAGGTTTGTGGGGGATGTAGTCCGCCCGTAATCCCTCATTCAGTGCACAGGAACGAAGGACCTGTGATGAAGTCCTCACCATGTGATAAGGGGTGGAGCTCAGAGCCCCAGTGACTGATCACATGACGGTGACATCATCACATGTTACTCGTCCAGTAACTTAGTAACACATCACTCACAGACAGATGGTCGTTAGTATTTTGACTACTAATTATTAGGGCATTATAATAACAGTGTTTCTGGTGGTACATCACACACACAGTAGCTTGATTACCACACATCACACACACAGCTTGGCTCCTCTCACAGCAGTGACATCACGACAGGTCCTTCAGCCCACTGGATCTCTGTGGTAGGTAAATGCGTTCTGTAAGGACTGCTGAGTTGTGTAGGAAATTATAGTGCCAGTGTTTCTGGTGTCACAATGCACCACACAGCTCTGCTACATGGTACATGCACACACACAGCTCTCCTAACCCACACATCATACACACACACACACAAACACACACACAGCTTGGCTCCTCCCACAGCAGTGACATTATCACAGGTCAGCCCACTGGATTTCTGTGGTGGTGGTAGGCTGTTGTCTTCTGTCAGGACTGCTGAGTTGTGTCTGAGATAATAACGGCTTAGTTGTATTCTCATTGTGTTATTTTTGTCCTCCCCTTCCAAGAGCCCTAACTGTGTTGTTCTTCTGTCGGTCAGACTCTGTGTTTTATATATGTTGTGGGACCTTTGATGGTGTCACCAGGAGGTGGAGTGATGACATTACCAGGGGTGGAGCATGCTAGCACGCATACACATACATTCAGACAAGTGGTTGTTAGTAGTATGATTGTAGGAGCACATTCACCAATCACCTGATAGAAGGAGCTGTGGCACTGTTACTGTGTACTGCATAGCCGCAGTGCCTAGTATTGCTGCTCAATCCCATTCGCTTGAATGGTACAGAACTGCAGAAAAGCCATGTGATGAATGAATGTGATAGTCACAAAGAAGAGGATCACTCAACAACCCTCTCAAACAGCTAAGAGAAGGACCTCCACCAAAATAAAATGGATTACCTACCTTAAGGATATGTCATTAATATTAAAGTATTGTAAAACCCATTTAATCCTAAATTTAAGATGTACAGTTGTGCATTGTACATTATATTAAACTAGCTGATATACCCGGCTTTGCCCAAGTTAATTTGGTACTGGTGTTTATCTGGTGTTCACATGGAAAATCTTATGAAGTCGTGGTTACTTTAGAGATACTGAGGAAAAACATATGTTCACCATTTTGCATAGTTCTTTGCGTTACCCAGGAAACACCACGTGGAGGTAACCATGCAACGTTTCCTTTATATAAAATGACATCAGGAAGTGAGAGAATTAGATTACGTACATAAAATTTGGACACTAATTTTTTTGCGCTTAGAATTGAATAATCCAGTTGGGACCCAATAATTTTTCATATTTATGACACAATCAATGCTTGTGCCAAATTTCCTGTTTCTATGACATTGGGAAGTGAGAGATTTAGATTATGTGCGTAAAATTTGGACGCTAATTCTTTTGCGCATAGAATTGAATAATCGAGTTGGGACCCATTAACTTTTCCTATCTATGACATAATCAATGCTCGTGCCAAATTTCCTGTTTCTATGACACCGGAAAGTGAGAAAATTACATTCAGCACTAGAGATGAGCGAACGTACTCGGTAAAGCACTACTCGTCCGAGTAATGTGCTTTATCCGAGTACCTCCCCGCTCGTCCTGAAAGATTCGGGGAGCGCCGCTGCTGACAGGTGAGTTGCGGCGGGGAGCAGGGGAGAGCGGGCGGGAGAGAAGGAGAGAGAGATCTCCCCTCCGTTCCTCCCCGCTCTCCCCTGCAGCTCCCCGCTCCGCGGCGCTCCCCGAATCTTTCAGGACGAGCAGGGAGGTACTCGGATAAAGCACATTACTCGGACGAGTAGTGCTTTACCGAGTACGTTCGCTCATCTCTATTCAGCACGTAAAATTTGGACGCTAATTCTTTTGTGCATAGAATAGAATAATGGAGTTGGGACCCATTAGCTTTTCCTATTTATGACATAATCAATGCTCGTACCAAATTTCCTGTTTCTATGACACCGGAAAGTGAAGAAATTACATTCCGTACGTAAAATTTCGACGCCAATTCTTTTGCGCTAGAATTGAATAATCGAGTTGGGACCTATGAACTTTTCCTATTTATGACATAATCAATGCTCGTGCCAAATGTCACGTTTCTATGACACCGTAAAGTGAGAAAATTAGATTCCGTACGTAAAATTTGAACGCTAATTATTTTTCACATAGAATTGAATTATCGAGTTGGGACCTATGAACTTTTCCTATTTATGACAATCAATGCTCGTGCCAAATTTCACGTTTCTATGACACCGGAAAGTGAGAAAATTAGATTCCGTACATAAACTTTGGACGCTAATTCTTTTGCGCATAGAATAGAATAATGGAGTTGGGACCCATTAGCTTTTCCAATTTATGACATAATCAATGCTCGTGCCACATTTCCTGTTTCTATGACACCAGAAAGTGAAGAAATTACATTCCGCACGTAAAATTTGGACGCTAATTCTTTTGCGCATAGAATTGAATTATCGAGTTGGGACCCATTAGCTTTTCCGATTTATGACATAATTAATGCTCGTACCAAATTTCCCTTTCTATGACACCGGAAAGTGAAGAAATTACATTCCGTACGTAAAATTTCGACGCCAATTCTTTTGCGCTAGAATTGAATAATCGAGTTGGGACGTATGAACTTTTCCTATTTATGACATAATCAATGCTCGTGCCAAATGTCACGTTTCTATGACACCGGAAAGTGAGAAAATTAGATTCCGTACGTAAAATTTGGACACTAATTATTTTGCGCATAGAATTGAATGATCGAGTTGGGACCTATGAACGTTTCCTATTTATGACATAATCAATGCTCGTGCCAAATTTCACGTTTCTATGACACCGGAAAGTGAGAAAATTAGATTCCGTACGTAAAATTTGAACGCTAATTCTTTTGCGCATAGAATTGAATAATCGAGTTGGGACCCATTATCTTTTCCTATTTATGACATAATCAATGCTCCTGCCAAATTTTGAGTTTCTATGACACCGGGAAGTGAGAGAATTAGATTCTGTACGTAAACTTTGGATGCTAATTCTTTTGCGCTAGAATTGAATAATCAAGTTGGGACCCAATTACTTTCCCTATTTTGGAGATAATCTATGCTTGTGCCAAAATTCATGTCTCTACGACATCGGGAAGTTGGAGAACTTTTGGCGAGTCAGTGAGGGCTTTCGTCTTTATATATATAGATTTCACCAAAATGCCATTACCGTGTCTATGTATGAAAATATGTGGTATTCTTGTGGACAATGCTCTAAGGTTTCTAGTCATATTGAGTCTGAAAAGGCCACACAAATGGTAATTGATATCATAAGGCAATGAATGCTGTTCAAGTATATGAAAGAAATCTTAAATTAGCTGCTGCAAGTTCATTATTAGAAGGCATATTAGCTAGGGACACACTTTTACAATGTATCTAAAGAAATTTTCACATTTTTATTGTGTTAAAGTGTTACCCCATCAAAAATACATTTTTTCATCACTGCACCCCTCATCTGTTTCTGTCAGTGTGGATGTCTCCTAGATATGCAGTTACTTCCATGCAGTACAGCCTCCTGCCTGATACTTATTACACACCATCTTGATGTTTAGATTTCTCCCTGCTTTCTCTCATGTATGCTGTGTTAGCAATCCCATGATGCATCAAATGCATAAGCAAAACATCACATGGGCAGCTAGAGCCAGTACCATTCTCTGCCTGCTGGAAGGTCACTGTAATTATCATCACCTTCTATATTCCCCTATAAAAGCTAAAGATCATAAAAACACAGTCATGAAGAATGAGTTGTGATCTTCATTATAACTGTCAGTTTATGCTCCCCTGTAAAGAGCCTGCATGGTACAGTCCATTTAATATCGTCAAACAGGAATTCTAGTGACTGAAAGTGACTATCCTAAGAGAACACAAAGACAACTAATTCCCTGGTGGTCACAATGATATCACATGACCAAACTGAGGAGAACATCTTCCATATTCTTCATATGTCTGGGCTGTGGGGGTAGGGTGGCAAGACGGAAGCCTTTTCTAACAAAGAAAAACATCCAAGCCCAGCTATGTTTTGCTAAAACCTATATCAGGTCTGCCAGAAGTATGTGGGAGAAAATGTGATGGTCTGATGAGACCAAGGTTGAAGTTTTTGTTCAGAATTCCAAAAAGTATGTTAGGTGCAAATCCAACACTGTGCAAAAAGAACACCATACCCACAGTGAAGATGGTGGAGGCAGCATTATGCTTTGGGGCTGCTGCAACCTGAGCTTTAGTCAAGGTGGAGGAAATTATGAACAGTTCCAAATATCAGTCCATTTTGGCACAAAATCTTCAAGCCTTTGCAAAAAAGCTGAAGATGAAGAGAAATTTCACCTTTCAGTGTGACAACAACCAAGATTCTTACCTCCAAATCAACAAAAGAGAGGCTCTACCAAAAGAAGATCAAGGTTTTAGAATGTTCCAGCCAGAGCAATTCAATGTGCTGGACAGCTCCGGCCCGTTTCTAATGAAACGCGGCTAGGAGCAGTTTTTTCGGGCGATTTTTCGGCCCCTGTCACGCGATTTGCAGATGCGCATCCGTGATGAAGGGTTTTAAATATAGGCCCTTTCCTGTAAAAAGGCTTCTGTAAAAAGAAAAAAAAAAAAAATATATATATATATATATATATATATATATATATATCTGACCTCTCCGCTGCTGTGGAGCTCTAGCACGTCTAGCTGCTTGGTCCCCCTGCACTGCTTTGAAGCTCTTTCAGTAGGCGGAGATTTAAAATCCCTGCATGCTGAAATGGCTGTGTCTGAGTGGCTAAATGCTCATTCAATCAAGCGCTCAGCTATTCATTGAATGACAGCTGAGCACTGCCTGTGATTGGTCACAGCGCTCGGGCCACTCATTGAATTCAATGAATGGCCGAGCGCTGCCTATGATTGGCTGAGCGCTCAGCCAATGAGAGATGGCCCTATCAGCAGGCAGGGATTTTAAATCCCCACCTGCTGAAAGATCTTCAGAGCAGCACAAGGAGACAAGCGGCTAGAGGTGCCTAAGCCCTGACAGCTGCGGGGAGGCGAGTATATATATTTTTTATTTTTTACACATGCTAGGGATGATTTTATGAGAAGGGCTTATATTTATAGCCCTTCCCTGAAAATCACTGCATTGGTTGCCGTCAATGAGAGAACATTGCGATCCGCTGTGCTGTCACAATGTTCAGTGACAAGGGGACTCCCTGTGGGGAATATTGATGTGCAGCACGAACCTATGCTTGCACACATATCCTATGTTTTACAGGTGCACGCGTTTGCATGCCTATAATACATGGACATGTGAACATATCATAGGAAAACACAGGGTTCAAATAGATGCACAGTTTTGTGCTCACCTATGTACGCACATAAACACGCTTGTCTAAATGAGCCCTTAGATCCATCTGTATAGGTGCGTGTGCACAGTCGTCTGACAAACAGTAAAGCTGCTGTGGATTCACTGGGGGACCCTGCAGAAACAGGGGACCATCTGAGTATGAGACATAGCTCCCCGGACTCCCTGTCATCTAAACTATAAGCACCATAACTTAGTTTATGGGGATAATAGTTGAGGACAGGTTCACTTTAACAGTGAAGTTGAAAAAAATACTAAGGCCTCCCTCACACACGGCGTTTTATACAGCGTTTAGCGCTGCCTTTCAGCCCAGCGCTAAACGCTGTACAACACTCCCATTCATTTCAATGGGGCTGCTCACACAGGGCTGAATACACACCGCCTCCCAACGCTGCGCTTTGACAGCGATGCATGTTCTATTTTGGGCCGTTTTCAGCCCTGCGTCGCCCATTAAAATGAATGGGCAGCGGTTTTAGCACTGCTGAAAACGCGGCAACACTTGGTGCCGCGTTTTTGGCAGCGTTAACCGCTCGCCGATTTTCGGGGTGAAGGCTTGCCATAGAAGCCCTACCCCGAAAATCTGCCCCAAGCTAGGTAGAGAGAAAAAAAGAAAGTTAATACTCACGTAGCCGCTGCAGTCCGGGTCGCGGCCACTGCTCTCTGCCGCTGATCTGGGTTTCCTCTGCACTCAGAAGTCTATTGACGGAGGCCAGGTTTGAGAACCCCGGCTCCGGCGATAGAGTGCTGTGATTGGTTGTCGGCGCTTGCTCGATGCCCAATCACAGCCCTTCATTGACTGTCTCAGCCAATCAGAGCTTGCCGGCGCTGATTGGCTGAGACAGTCAATGAAGGGCTGTGATTGGGCGCCGACAACCAATCACAGCACTCTATTGCTGGCAATAGACTTCTGAGTGCAGAGGGAGCTCGCATCAGCTGCAGAGAGCAGCGGCCGCAACCCGGACTGCAGCGGCTACGTGAGTATTTAGTTTTTTTTTTCTTTTCAGCATTTTTGGCTGCGTTTTCAGCCGAGCTGAAAACGCAGCCAAAACGCTGGCTTGCGAAACGGGGCGGAATCTGCAGTAAACGCAGCGTTGCAAAACGCTGCGTTTCTGCAAACGCCCTGTGTGAGGGAGGCCTAAACCACTTTAGTCAAAGTTTCTAACTATTTAAAATTATATGTTTAAAATGTACATGAAATGCGCATACCAATAACCGATGAGCTAACATAATTTATGCTATTGACAATCCTTAGGAAAGAGAAAAAAAAACACCTTAACAACTTTGTGTCCTTTTCTGGCAATAGGTCAAATGAATACCCCTATTGTTGTATTGTAGGTAAACAGATATGTCACAACATTTGTTGATCTGTATAAAAACCTCACACACAAGTTAAAGGGGTTGTCCCGCGCCGAACGGGTTTTTTTTTTTTTCAACACCCCCCCCCCCCCGTTCGGCGCGAGACAACCCCGATGCAGGGGTTAAAAAAAGAACACCGAAGAGCGCTTACCTGAATCCCCGCGCTCCGGTGACTTCTTACTTACCTGATGAAGATGGCCGCGGGGATCCTCTCACTCGGTGGACCGCAGGGCTTCTGTGCGGTCCATTGCCGATTCCAGCCTCCTGATTGGCTGGAATCGGCACGTGACGGGGCGGAGCTACACGGAGCTACACGGAGCCCCATTGAGAAAAGAAGAAGACCCGGACTGCGCAAGCGCGGCTAATGTGGCCATTAGACGGCGAAAATTAGTCGGCTCCATGGGAACGAGGACGCTAGCAACGGAGCAGGTAAGTGAAAAACTTCTTATAACTTCTGTATGGCTCATAATTAATGCACAATGTACATTACAAAGTGCATTAATATGGCCATACAGAAGTGTATAGACCCACTTGCTGCCGCGAGACAACCCCTTTAACAGTTGTCTGAACCAATAGATTTCAGCTGGATTGCCGACTGACACGTGTTTGAGGACGCCTAACTTCCGCCTAGAGATGAACTCAGGGAAAAGAAAGATCAGGATCATTTAATTTAGAGAAATAACCAACATCTGATGACACAGAGAAGGCGATTTGAACTGCATGAACATTATCAATCATTATGGCCGCATCTACTTAGTGTAATGTAACATTTACATCTGTATCAACACTGGTTTTTATCAGGGGGTTTCCATAACTGGAAAAAAAAATATTGGCAGAGAACAGCATAAAATAAAAATAAAAAGTACTCACCCATTGAATTGCCTCTTGGTCCAGCACTGCTCCCCGATCCTTGCTGTTTGGTTGCAGGACACTTCTGCAGTGGTTATTTGCCGTTCATTGTTGACGTGACCATGGAAGCGAATTACTGTCTTCTGTATAATACTCTTATTAATGACATATAATTACTATAGGAGTTTCTGGGACCTGAGGGCTGGGGACCATAGTGGATGTGCTAGGCCAGGAGACCCTAGTGTTTCTTTTTATTACCTTATACCCTTCCTAAATAGTGATGTTTCATCAGTAGTTAAAGATAAGCAAAGTTAAGAAGTCCAAAATAAAATGTTCACATTAACTCACATATTGTATTTTCAGATTTTGCTTCTACTTTGTTACCATCTGTCTATCGCAATTACTCAATGTATTCTGCAATATATAATCTAAATCTGGCCTCACATATAAGTTTACAGTTGTGCGCACCCAAAGATTTCAGCAGGATCAACCAACAATTTACTGTGGGTGCAGCTTGACATTCCCCTGATGACAAATGTTGGATTTCAACATTCCTGATCCCTTGTTCCCATGGGAGATATAAAATTGGTGATCATGTCTGGTAGCAGCTTCTTCCTCTCTTACTACTGAAATAGATTCTTGTCACCGACTGAATCGCCACATTACACAATGTAGTAAACACCATTGTTACTGATTTCTTTAATACTTACAGTCTGATACTTGTGTGGAAGGATATTTAATACGAGTAATGGCCAAGATAATAAATATGACAATGGGCCAGATGATAAGGACCACAGACGATACCTAAAATACAAGGAAATAAAGTCATTCAACATAAAGCCCCAATAATGTGAGAATAACTAAGTTGGAAGCAACGGTCTTAAAATGTAAAAAAAAGTAAATGATTTTT
This sequence comes from Eleutherodactylus coqui, assembly GCF_035609145.1. Taxonomy (NCBI): domain Eukaryota; kingdom Metazoa; phylum Chordata; class Amphibia; order Anura; family Eleutherodactylidae; genus Eleutherodactylus; species Eleutherodactylus coqui. The sequence goes on along the minus strand of NC_089844.1, from coordinate 50,290,626 downwards.
AAAATGTAATAGGTTGAATATAGGACAGGGCCAAAAAAAGTCATTTGCCATGTGTTCTTTGAGTCAGTGGTGCTTTTTTTTTTTCTTTTAATGAATGAGAAGAAACAACCTCTAAAAACACATGTGCCAGTTAAAAAAAATTCATTGAATGACAGCTGAGTGAATGCTGCCTCTGATTGGTCACACTGCTCAGCCAATCAGAGGCAGCGCTTTCAGGAGGTGGAGATTTTTCAATCCCCAGCCAGAAGAGAAGCTGAAGAAGAGTGCTGTGGACCTGCTAGAAGATGCGCCGGAGATGATAGCGCTTCTAAGGTGATGTATTTTTTGTTTTTCTACAGTTATGGATTATTTTCCGGGTAGCAAACCCCCCCCCCCCCCCCGCCCTTCCCATCCTCTGAAAACCCTCGCTGCAGAGAGTCAACTGCTACTGATCGCGATCACCTCTCACTGATTTCAATGGGGCTGCCGCTGGCCCCATTGGAAATCAATGGGAGAAGATCACTATCTCCTGCCGTGTCTGTGACAGCCACAGCAGGAGATTCCTTCAGCCCTGATGGGATGGGAGGCTGTTTTCCTGTGAAAACGCCTCTCATCCAGGGCTTCAGAAGGATTGCGAGAGCGATATCGGGGCGTCAATCACATACTGAAATCGCTCTCGCCAGTGTGCAGGGGCCCTTACAGAATTCTGTGAGCAGTGTTGCAGCTTCACAAGTGTCCTCACACGCTTCATCACCTGATCCTTCTCAAGGAAGCTCTGGTAATTCATTGCCTCAACATCCTATATTTTTGCTGGAGCTCACAGTGCAGAAAGGAAGACCCAAACCCGATAGACATGTGAGTGCTGCAGCTAACTCTGAAATGGTGACTTGTTGTATGATTAGCATATATTTTTCAGCAGAACTTGCTTCAGTGTTATCACTCTCTGCCCTCCTCCCTCAAACTAATATCTAAGGAATCTCTTACAGCTATGTTGGTGGAGTTGAGAGCATGACTCTGGAAAGACATTAACCCCTTAATGACAAGGCCTATTTGGGCTTAAGGAACATGCCTTATTTTCCAAATCTGACATCTGTCACTTTATGTGGTAATAACTTTTGAATGCTTTTACTAATCAATGTGACTCTAAGATTGTTTTTCCGTGACATGTTGTACTTTATCTTAGTGTAAAAATTGCATCAATAAATGTTGTCTTTATTAGGAAAAAAAATCCACATTCATTGAAAATTTGGAAAATTCACAATTTTCAAACTTTGACTATCTGTCTTAGGCCGGATTCACACGAACATATATCAGCTCAGTTTTCACGCCAAGCCGATATACGTCGTCCTCATCTGCAGGGGGGGGGGAAAGATGGAAGAGCCAGGAGCAGGAACTGAGCTCCCGCCCCCTCTCTGCCTCCTCTCCGCCTCCTCTCCGCCCCTCTGCACTATTTGCAATGAGGAGAGTCATTTTTGCCCCAAACAAAAACAAACAAACAAAGTTTTATTGTATTTTTTTTTCAGGAAAATCAACCATTATAAGAATGGGAGATTGCAGGCTCCTCTCACAGCAGTGACATCACGACAGGTCCTTCAGCCCACTGGATCTCTGTGGTAGGTAAATGCGTTCTGTAAGGACTGCTGAGTTGTGTAGGAAATTATAGTGCCAGTGTTTCTGGTGTCACAATGCACCACACAGCTCTGCTACATGGTACATGCACACACACAGCTCTCCTAACCCACACATCATACACACACACACACAAACACACACACAGCTTGGCTCCTCCCACAGCAGTGACATTATCACAGGTCAGCCCACTGGATTTCTGTGGTGGTGGTAGGCTGTTGTCTTCTGTCAGGACTGCTGAGTTGTGTCTGAGATAATAACGGCTTAGTTGTATTCTCATTGTGTTATTTTTGTCCTCCCCTTCCAAGAGCCCTAACTGTGTTGTTCTTCTGTCGGTCAGACTCTGTGTTTTATATATGTTGTGGGACCTTTGATGGTGTCACCAGGAGGTGGAGTGATGACATTACCAGGGGTGGAGCATGCTAGCACGCATACACATACATTCAGACAAGTGGTTGTTAGTAGTATGATTGTAGGAGCACATTCACCAATCACCTGATAGAAGGAGCTGTGGCACTGTTACTGTGTACTGCATAGCCGCAGTGCCTAGTATTGCTGCTCAATCCCATTCGCTTGAATGGTACAGAACTGCAGAAAAGCCATGTGATGAATGAATGTGATAGTCACAAAGAAGAGGATCACTCAACAACCCTCTCAAACAGCTAAGAGAAGGACCTCCACCAAAATAAAATGGATTACCTACCTTAAGGATATGTCATTAATATTAAAGTATTGTAAAACCCATTTAATCCTAAATTTAAGATGTACAGTTGTGCATTGTACATTATATTAAACTAGCTGATATACCCGGCTTTGCCCAAGTTAATTTGGTACTGGTGTTTATCTGGTGTTCACATGGAAAATCTTATGAAGTCGTGGTTACTTTAGAGATACTGAGGAAAAACATATGTTCACCATTTTGCATAGTTCTTTGCGTTACCCAGGAAACACCACGTGGAGGTAACCATGCAACGTTTCCTTTATATAAAATGACATCAGGAAGTGAGAGAATTAGATTACGTACATAAAATTTGGACACTAATTTTTTTGCGCTTAGAATTGAATAATCCAGTTGGGACCCAATAATTTTTCATATTTATGACACAATCAATGCTTGTGCCAAATTTCCTGTTTCTATGACATTGGGAAGTGAGAGATTTAGATTATGTGCGTAAAATTTGGACGCTAATTCTTTTGCGCATAGAATTGAATAATCGAGTTGGGACCCATTAACTTTTCCTATCTATGACATAATCAATGCTCGTGCCAAATTTCCTGTTTCTATGACACCGGAAAGTGAGAAAATTACATTCAGCACTAGAGATGAGCGAACGTACTCGGTAAAGCACTACTCGTCCGAGTAATGTGCTTTATCCGAGTACCTCCCCGCTCGTCCTGAAAGATTCGGGGAGCGCCGCTGCTGACAGGTGAGTTGCGGCGGGGAGCAGGGGAGAGCGGGCGGGAGAGAAGGAGAGAGAGATCTCCCCTCCGTTCCTCCCCGCTCTCCCCTGCAGCTCCCCGCTCCGCGGCGCTCCCCGAATCTTTCAGGACGAGCAGGGAGGTACTCGGATAAAGCACATTACTCGGACGAGTAGTGCTTTACCGAGTACGTTCGCTCATCTCTATTCAGCACGTAAAATTTGGACGCTAATTCTTTTGTGCATAGAATAGAATAATGGAGTTGGGACCCATTAGCTTTTCCTATTTATGACATAATCAATGCTCGTACCAAATTTCCTGTTTCTATGACACCGGAAAGTGAAGAAATTACATTCCGTACGTAAAATTTCGACGCCAATTCTTTTGCGCTAGAATTGAATAATCGAGTTGGGACCTATGAACTTTTCCTATTTATGACATAATCAATGCTCGTGCCAAATGTCACGTTTCTATGACACCGTAAAGTGAGAAAATTAGATTCCGTACGTAAAATTTGAACGCTAATTATTTTTCACATAGAATTGAATTATCGAGTTGGGACCTATGAACTTTTCCTATTTATGACAATCAATGCTCGTGCCAAATTTCACGTTTCTATGACACCGGAAAGTGAGAAAATTAGATTCCGTACATAAACTTTGGACGCTAATTCTTTTGCGCATAGAATAGAATAATGGAGTTGGGACCCATTAGCTTTTCCAATTTATGACATAATCAATGCTCGTGCCACATTTCCTGTTTCTATGACACCAGAAAGTGAAGAAATTACATTCCGCACGTAAAATTTGGACGCTAATTCTTTTGCGCATAGAATTGAATTATCGAGTTGGGACCCATTAGCTTTTCCGATTTATGACATAATTAATGCTCGTACCAAATTTCCCTTTCTATGACACCGGAAAGTGAAGAAATTACATTCCGTACGTAAAATTTCGACGCCAATTCTTTTGCGCTAGAATTGAATAATCGAGTTGGGACGTATGAACTTTTCCTATTTATGACATAATCAATGCTCGTGCCAAATGTCACGTTTCTATGACACCGGAAAGTGAGAAAATTAGATTCCGTACGTAAAATTTGGACACTAATTATTTTGCGCATAGAATTGAATGATCGAGTTGGGACCTATGAACGTTTCCTATTTATGACATAATCAATGCTCGTGCCAAATTTCACGTTTCTATGACACCGGAAAGTGAGAAAATTAGATTCCGTACGTAAAATTTGAACGCTAATTCTTTTGCGCATAGAATTGAATAATCGAGTTGGGACCCATTATCTTTTCCTATTTATGACATAATCAATGCTCCTGCCAAATTTTGAGTTTCTATGACACCGGGAAGTGAGAGAATTAGATTCTGTACGTAAACTTTGGATGCTAATTCTTTTGCGCTAGAATTGAATAATCAAGTTGGGACCCAATTACTTTCCCTATTTTGGAGATAATCTATGCTTGTGCCAAAATTCATGTCTCTACGACATCGGGAAGTTGGAGAACTTTTGGCGAGTCAGTGAGGGCTTTCGTCTTTATATATATAGATTTCACCAAAATGCCATTACCGTGTCTATGTATGAAAATATGTGGTATTCTTGTGGACAATGCTCTAAGGTTTCTAGTCATATTGAGTCTGAAAAGGCCACACAAATGGTAATTGATATCATAAGGCAATGAATGCTGTTCAAGTATATGAAAGAAATCTTAAATTAGCTGCTGCAAGTTCATTATTAGAAGGCATATTAGCTAGGGACACACTTTTACAATGTATCTAAAGAAATTTTCACATTTTTATTGTGTTAAAGTGTTACCCCATCAAAAATACATTTTTTCATCACTGCACCCCTCATCTGTTTCTGTCAGTGTGGATGTCTCCTAGATATGCAGTTACTTCCATGCAGTACAGCCTCCTGCCTGATACTTATTACACACCATCTTGATGTTTAGATTTCTCCCTGCTTTCTCTCATGTATGCTGTGTTAGCAATCCCATGATGCATCAAATGCATAAGCAAAACATCACATGGGCAGCTAGAGCCAGTACCATTCTCTGCCTGCTGGAAGGTCACTGTAATTATCATCACCTTCTATATTCCCCTATAAAAGCTAAAGATCATAAAAACACAGTCATGAAGAATGAGTTGTGATCTTCATTATAACTGTCAGTTTATGCTCCCCTGTAAAGAGCCTGCATGGTACAGTCCATTTAATATCGTCAAACAGGAATTCTAGTGACTGAAAGTGACTATCCTAAGAGAACACAAAGACAACTAATTCCCTGGTGGTCACAATGATATCACATGACCAAACTGAGGAGAACATCTTCCATATTCTTCATATGTCTGGGCTGTGGGGGTAGGGTGGCAAGACGGAAGCCTTTTCTAACAAAGAAAAACATCCAAGCCCAGCTATGTTTTGCTAAAACCTATATCAGGTCTGCCAGAAGTATGTGGGAGAAAATGTGATGGTCTGATGAGACCAAGGTTGAAGTTTTTGTTCAGAATTCCAAAAAGTATGTTAGGTGCAAATCCAACACTGTGCAAAAAGAACACCATACCCACAGTGAAGATGGTGGAGGCAGCATTATGCTTTGGGGCTGCTGCAACCTGAGCTTTAGTCAAGGTGGAGGAAATTATGAACAGTTCCAAATATCAGTCCATTTTGGCACAAAATCTTCAAGCCTTTGCAAAAAAGCTGAAGATGAAGAGAAATTTCACCTTTCAGTGTGACAACAACCAAGATTCTTACCTCCAAATCAACAAAAGAGAGGCTCTACCAAAAGAAGATCAAGGTTTTAGAATGTTCCAGCCAGAGCAATTCAATGTGCTGGACAGCTCCGGCCCGTTTCTAATGAAACGCGGCTAGGAGCAGTTTTTTCGGGCGATTTTTCGGCCCCTGTCACGCGATTTGCAGATGCGCATCCGTGATGAAGGGTTTTAAATATAGGCCCTTTCCTGTAAAAAGGCTTCTGTAAAAAGAAAAAAAAAAAAAATATATATATATATATATATATATATATATATATATCTGACCTCTCCGCTGCTGTGGAGCTCTAGCACGTCTAGCTGCTTGGTCCCCCTGCACTGCTTTGAAGCTCTTTCAGTAGGCGGAGATTTAAAATCCCTGCATGCTGAAATGGCTGTGTCTGAGTGGCTAAATGCTCATTCAATCAAGCGCTCAGCTATTCATTGAATGACAGCTGAGCACTGCCTGTGATTGGTCACAGCGCTCGGGCCACTCATTGAATTCAATGAATGGCCGAGCGCTGCCTATGATTGGCTGAGCGCTCAGCCAATGAGAGATGGCCCTATCAGCAGGCAGGGATTTTAAATCCCCACCTGCTGAAAGATCTTCAGAGCAGCACAAGGAGACAAGCGGCTAGAGGTGCCTAAGCCCTGACAGCTGCGGGGAGGCGAGTATATATATTTTTTATTTTTTACACATGCTAGGGATGATTTTATGAGAAGGGCTTATATTTATAGCCCTTCCCTGAAAATCACTGCATTGGTTGCCGTCAATGAGAGAACATTGCGATCCGCTGTGCTGTCACAATGTTCAGTGACAAGGGGACTCCCTGTGGGGAATATTGATGTGCAGCACGAACCTATGCTTGCACACATATCCTATGTTTTACAGGTGCACGCGTTTGCATGCCTATAATACATGGACATGTGAACATATCATAGGAAAACACAGGGTTCAAATAGATGCACAGTTTTGTGCTCACCTATGTACGCACATAAACACGCTTGTCTAAATGAGCCCTTAGATCCATCTGTATAGGTGCGTGTGCACAGTCGTCTGACAAACAGTAAAGCTGCTGTGGATTCACTGGGGGACCCTGCAGAAACAGGGGACCATCTGAGTATGAGACATAGCTCCCCGGACTCCCTGTCATCTAAACTATAAGCACCATAACTTAGTTTATGGGGATAATAGTTGAGGACAGGTTCACTTTAACAGTGAAGTTGAAAAAAATACTAAGGCCTCCCTCACACACGGCGTTTTATACAGCGTTTAGCGCTGCCTTTCAGCCCAGCGCTAAACGCTGTACAACACTCCCATTCATTTCAATGGGGCTGCTCACACAGGGCTGAATACACACCGCCTCCCAACGCTGCGCTTTGACAGCGATGCATGTTCTATTTTGGGCCGTTTTCAGCCCTGCGTCGCCCATTAAAATGAATGGGCAGCGGTTTTAGCACTGCTGAAAACGCGGCAACACTTGGTGCCGCGTTTTTGGCAGCGTTAACCGCTCGCCGATTTTCGGGGTGAAGGCTTGCCATAGAAGCCCTACCCCGAAAATCTGCCCCAAGCTAGGTAGAGAGAAAAAAAGAAAGTTAATACTCACGTAGCCGCTGCAGTCCGGGTCGCGGCCACTGCTCTCTGCCGCTGATCTGGGTTTCCTCTGCACTCAGAAGTCTATTGACGGAGGCCAGGTTTGAGAACCCCGGCTCCGGCGATAGAGTGCTGTGATTGGTTGTCGGCGCTTGCTCGATGCCCAATCACAGCCCTTCATTGACTGTCTCAGCCAATCAGAGCTTGCCGGCGCTGATTGGCTGAGACAGTCAATGAAGGGCTGTGATTGGGCGCCGACAACCAATCACAGCACTCTATTGCTGGCAATAGACTTCTGAGTGCAGAGGGAGCTCGCATCAGCTGCAGAGAGCAGCGGCCGCAACCCGGACTGCAGCGGCTACGTGAGTATTTAGTTTTTTTTTTCTTTTCAGCATTTTTGGCTGCGTTTTCAGCCGAGCTGAAAACGCAGCCAAAACGCTGGCTTGCGAAACGGGGCGGAATCTGCAGTAAACGCAGCGTTGCAAAACGCTGCGTTTCTGCAAACGCCCTGTGTGAGGGAGGCCTAAACCACTTTAGTCAAAGTTTCTAACTATTTAAAATTATATGTTTAAAATGTACATGAAATGCGCATACCAATAACCGATGAGCTAACATAATTTATGCTATTGACAATCCTTAGGAAAGAGAAAAAAAAACACCTTAACAACTTTGTGTCCTTTTCTGGCAATAGGTCAAATGAATACCCCTATTGTTGTATTGTAGGTAAACAGATATGTCACAACATTTGTTGATCTGTATAAAAACCTCACACACAAGTTAAAGGGGTTGTCCCGCGCCGAACGGGTTTTTTTTTTTTTCAACACCCCCCCCCCCCCGTTCGGCGCGAGACAACCCCGATGCAGGGGTTAAAAAAAGAACACCGAAGAGCGCTTACCTGAATCCCCGCGCTCCGGTGACTTCTTACTTACCTGATGAAGATGGCCGCGGGGATCCTCTCACTCGGTGGACCGCAGGGCTTCTGTGCGGTCCATTGCCGATTCCAGCCTCCTGATTGGCTGGAATCGGCACGTGACGGGGCGGAGCTACACGGAGCTACACGGAGCCCCATTGAGAAAAGAAGAAGACCCGGACTGCGCAAGCGCGGCTAATGTGGCCATTAGACGGCGAAAATTAGTCGGCTCCATGGGAACGAGGACGCTAGCAACGGAGCAGGTAAGTGAAAAACTTCTTATAACTTCTGTATGGCTCATAATTAATGCACAATGTACATTACAAAGTGCATTAATATGGCCATACAGAAGTGTATAGACCCACTTGCTGCCGCGAGACAACCCCTTTAACAGTTGTCTGAACCAATAGATTTCAGCTGGATTGCCGACTGACACGTGTTTGAGGACGCCTAACTTCCGCCTAGAGATGAACTCAGGGAAAAGAAAGATCAGGATCATTTAATTTAGAGAAATAACCAACATCTGATGACACAGAGAAGGCGATTTGAACTGCATGAACATTATCAATCATTATGGCCGCATCTACTTAGTGTAATGTAACATTTACATCTGTATCAACACTGGTTTTTATCAGGGGGTTTCCATAACTGGAAAAAAAAATATTGGCAGAGAACAGCATAAAATAAAAATAAAAAGTACTCACCCATTGAATTGCCTCTTGGTCCAGCACTGCTCCCCGATCCTTGCTGTTTGGTTGCAGGACACTTCTGCAGTGGTTATTTGCCGTTCATTGTTGACGTGACCATGGAAGCGAATTACTGTCTTCTGTATAATACTCTTATTAATGACATATAATTACTATAGGAGTTTCTGGGACCTGAGGGCTGGGGACCATAGTGGATGTGCTAGGCCAGGAGACCCTAGTGTTTCTTTTTATTACCTTATACCCTTCCTAAATAGTGATGTTTCATCAGTAGTTAAAGATAAGCAAAGTTAAGAAGTCCAAAATAAAATGTTCACATTAACTCACATATTGTATTTTCAGATTTTGCTTCTACTTTGTTACCATCTGTCTATCGCAATTACTCAATGTATTCTGCAATATATAATCTAAATCTGGCCTCACATATAAGTTTACAGTTGTGCGCACCCAAAGATTTCAGCAGGATCAACCAACAATTTACTGTGGGTGCAGCTTGACATTCCCCTGATGACAAATGTTGGATTTCAACATTCCTGATCCCTTGTTCCCATGGGAGATATAAAATTGGTGATCATGTCTGGTAGCAGCTTCTTCCTCTCTTACTACTGAAATAGATTCTTGTCACCGACTGAATCGCCACATTACACAATGTAGTAAACACCATTGTTACTGATTTCTTTAATACTTACAGTCTGATACTTGTGTGGAAGGATATTTAATACGAGTAATGGCCAAGATAATAAATATGACAATGGGCCAGATGATAAGGACCACAGACGATACCTAAAATACAAGGAAATAAAGTCATTCAACATAAAGCCCCAATAATGTGAGAATAACTAAGTTGGAAGCAACGGTCTTAAAATGTAAAAAAAAGTAAATGATTTTTAAAATGTAATAGGTTGAATATAGGACAGGGCCAAAAAAAGTCATTTGCCATGTGTTCTTTGAGTCAGTGGTGCTTTTTTTTTTTCTTTTAATGAATGAGAAGAAACAACCTCTAAAAACACATGTGCCAGTTAAAAAAAATTCATTGAATGACAGCTGAGTGAATGCTGCCTCTGATTGGTCACACTGCTCAGCCAATCAGAGGCAGCGCTTTCAGGAGGTGGAGATTTTTCAATCCCCAGCCAGAAGAGAAGCTGAAGAAGAGTGCTGTGGACCTGCTAGAAGATGCGCCGGAGATGATAGCGCTTCTAAGGTGATGTATTTTTTGTTTTTCTACAGTTATGGATTATTTTCCGGGTAGCAAACCCCCCCCCCCCCCCCGCCCTTCCCATCCTCTGAAAACCCTCGCTGCAGAGAGTCAACTGCTACTGATCGCGATCACCTCTCACTGATTTCAATGGGGCTGCCGCTGGCCCCATTGGAAATCAATGGGAGAAGATCACTATCTCCTGCCGTGTCTGTGACAGCCACAGCAGGAGATTCCTTCAGCCCTGATGGGATGGGAGGCTGTTTTCCTGTGAAAACGCCTCTCATCCAGGGCTTCAGAAGGATTGCGAGAGCGATATCGGGGCGTCAATCACATACTGAAATCGCTCTCGCCAGTGTGCAGGGGCCCTTACAGAATTCTGTGAGCAGTGTTGCAGCTTCACAAGTGTCCTCACACGCTTCATCACCTGATCCTTCTCAAGGAAGCTCTGGTAATTCATTGCCTCAACATCCTATATTTTTGCTGGAGCTCACAGTGCAGAAAGGAAGACCCAAACCCGATAGACATGTGAGTGCTGCAGCTAACTCTGAAATGGTGACTTGTTGTATGATTAGCATATATTTTTCAGCAGAACTTGCTTCAGTGTTATCACTCTCTGCCCTCCTCCCTCAAACTAATATCTAAGGAATCTCTTACAGCTATGTTGGTGGAGTTGAGAGCATGACTCTGGAAAGACATTAACCCCTTAATGACAAGGCCTATTTGGGCTTAAGGAACATGCCTTATTTTCCAAATCTGACATCTGTCACTTTATGTGGTAATAACTTTTGAATGCTTTTACTAATCAATGTGACTCTAAGATTGTTTTTCCGTGACATGTTGTACTTTATCTTAGTGTAAAAATTGCATCAATAAATGTTGTCTTTATTAGGAAAAAAAATCCACATTCATTGAAAATTTGGAAAATTCACAATTTTCAAACTTTGACTATCTGTCTTAGGCCGGATTCACACGAACATATATCAGCTCAGTTTTCACGCCAAGCCGATATACGTCGTCCTCATCTGCAGGGGGGGGGGAAAGATGGAAGAGCCAGGAGCAGGAACTGAGCTCCCGCCCCCTCTCTGCCTCCTCTCCGCCTCCTCTCCGCCCCTCTGCACTATTTGCAATGAGGAGAGTCATTTTTGCCCCAAACAAAAACAAACAAACAAAGTTTTATTGTATTTTTTTTTCAGGAAAATCAACCATTATAAGAATGGGAGATTGCAGGAGATTTGAACACAGTTATGTGGCCATTTCTAGACTTGTCTGCCTCTAGTTTGACAGATAAACCCACCGTTTCATATCAATCAACAAAAAAAACAACATTTTTTGGTGTATGGAGGTTGCAACATCTTACTGAAAAAAATTACATCTTTCTTTCACATCTGCATAAGACCTACACTTGCATATATGTTTTCGTCATTGATAATCTGTTGTTTAATAGAATCGTAGAGTTGGAAGGAACCTCCAGGGTCATCGGGTCCAACCACCTATTCTATGCAGGATTCACTAAAACCTCCCAGACAGATATCTGTCCAACCTCTGTTTGAAGACTTCCATTTAAGGAGAACTCACCAGCTCCTGTGGCAACCTGTTCCATTCATTGATCGCCCTCACTGTCAGAAAGTTTTTTCTAATATCTAATCTGTGTCTCCTGCCTTTCAGTTTCATCCCATTACTTTTAATCTTTCCTTAGACAGCTATTAAGTCTCCTCTCAGCTTTCTTTTTTGCAAGATAAACATTCCCAGTTTCTTTAACCGTTCTTCATTTGCAGACCGCTCACCATCTTGGTTAGTCTACTCTGAACTTGCTCCAGTTTGTTTCAACATGTAGTAGCTTCTAAAATAGGTATAATCACTTGGTCTAATCATTTCTGAAGCATATAATAACCCCCCTACAATTCCTTGGAAACCGAACAATTACTTTTTACATTCCTCTAAATACTTGACCAAAATATCCTCATTACTCCTTGATTGTTTTCATAACAACTGCATGCCTGAAATACAGTCATCCACAATATGGTGTGTTCATAAAGCTTGTATTAGGGGACACTTTATAAACTTAGCAACTGCAGATGACAGAGAGGAGAATGAGTTAAGAGTTTGTCTCTCATATAATATTATTTGCTTGAGTTAATTAAACAAAGCAAAATACAGCCCAGCTAGTTCATACATGATACTTAACCACCAAGATCAATTACATCAACTAGACTTATATAAATATGAATAAATCATGCGGAAAATTAAAGCCAGGTATTATAGTCAAAATTATAAAGCGAGTGCATATTAGCACCGTATCTTAAATAAAGAGCTGCTAATTCTAAAATATCTTGGATTTTTAATGCACAAAATAAAAATATTCAACCCTCCAACTATATTGAATACTATAACTGATTATGCTTCAGTTTATAATCTCCAAGATGACTCAAACTCCCCAACCCACTACTGTGAGATATCTAACTTTTAAATTCCGTTTCACTCTCTAAGGTGTCAGCGCAGCAGTCAGAAACATTCTCTGTCTCTACATATCTAGCAGAAATCAATAGTGCTATCAAGTCATTTAAACCTCATAAAACTCATGGCCCTGATAATATAACAATTGATTACCATAAAATTCGTCTTATCTCTCCATATTCTTTATCTTTTTAACAATATACAAACAGGTAGAATCTCCAAAGAGATGTCACATGCCATGATTATCACTCTCCCTAAAGCAGGGGAAATCCCAGATAGACCTGGAAACTTCTGCCCTATACCATTACTTAACACAGGCTTAAAAATATATTCAACGATTTTTGCCGTTAGATTAGCAGATATTTTACCAACTCTAGTTAATCAAGATCAAGTGGGATTTGTTAAAGGTAGGAACTCTGTTGACGGCGCCTGTAGATTTGTAAACATTAACTTTAACGAAGAAAACTCAAATGCCTTCTTTGCTTATTTTCCTTTATGCAGAGAAAGCTTTTGACCGAGTCCATTGGGGATACCCAAAAGAAATTTGGTTGAAATTCGGGAAATGAGGAGTAGCATATGACTCGATTATGGCACTATACTCCCTCCTCATCTGCTGCTGTGCTAACATCAGGATACAACTCTAAAATATTTAATATCTCCAACAGCACTTAGCGAGGATGTCTGTTATCACCTTTATTATTTACTTTGGTCATGGAGCCCTTAGCGGAATGGGTAAGGAACACAAAAAATGTATCTGGAATTACTATAAGTAAAGACAACACAAAATCAGTTTGTTTGCAGACAATCTCAAATCTTAGGTACATTATATACCTAAACTGGGATGTTTACCTAAATTTTACACTGGAACTAACTGAGCCAAATATATACATGACTCAAGTATTTCTAGTTTAAAAAGCCAATTCTCATTTCCCTGGGTATCAGATTTACTTCTCTTGCTCCAGTTTGTTTTAACATGTAGTATCTTCTAAAATAGGTATAATCACTTGGTCTAATCATTTCTGAAGCACATAATAACCCCCCTATAATTCCTTGGAAAGGGAACAATTACTTTTTACATTCCTCTAAACACTGCATGCCTGAAATACAGCCATCCACAATATGGTGGGTTGGCAGAATAGCAACCATCAAGCTGCTAATAATTCCAGAAATCCTATATATGTTTAGGAATCTTGCTATCTCCATTCCAGTGTTTTACCTCCATAAACTACAAAAAATTCTTAATAAACACGTTATGAAAAGACGGCTTACCAAAAGTATCTTAATATTACTATGCAACCATAATTGATAAAGCCAGACATTGGAAAACCAATACCACCACAAAGAATATGGGGAATATCGAAAAATCATTTCCAAACACTATAACTGTCTAATGTTCCAATATGGCTAATAACTCTGGGAGTTTCTGTATCTAAATCTCCTTATATTACTACGGTATTGAAGCTGGGATCACGGCATGGAAATGCATAATAATCCACATTTATTATCCCCTTCAGACTGCCCAAATTACCTTTACAGGTAATACACTTTATTATTCCAGACATCTCAATTAGTAACTGAATCACTGCAGGGATAATTTCAATCTCAAGATATATAGGAAGATAATCACCTAAATGTCATTTAATTACATTTCTGATAGATTTCACATTCCTAAGGCTGTATCACACAAAAGTATATCGGCTCGGTTTTCACGCCGAGCCGATATACGTCGTCCTCATCTGCAGGGGGGGGGGGAGGATGGAAGAGCCAGGAGCAGGAACTGAGCTCCCGCCCCCTCTCTGCCTCCTCTCCGCCCCTCTGCACTATTTGCAATGGGGAGAGGCAGGACGGGGCCAAGTTCCGAGAATTAGCCCCGCCCCCATCCCGCCTCTCCCCATTGCAAATAGTGCAGAGGGGCGGAGAGGAGGTAGAGAGGGGGCGGGAGCTCTGTTCCTGCTCCTGGCTCTTCCATCCCCCCCCCTGCACATGAGAACGACGTATATCAGCTCGGCGTGAAAACCGAGCCGATATACATTCGTGGGTATGCAGCCTAACAAAGATTTGTATATGTTCCTCAAAATGTGCCATTTTATTACTAAAACTCCTAATTTGTGTTCTCTTCCCCAAACTACATTTGAATTAAAGTTCTCTAATTTCAATAAAGTTGCCAAAGGTATCTCAAGACTTTATACAGTTATTTTGGGGGAGAGGCCCCGTTACTTATGTCATTGGGAAAGAGATCTAGGTATCTCTATAGGCATAGAAGACTGGAATACAAAACGTTTACACTAGCAAGCTCACTTTTAAAATGTACATGTCATTTAGAGTTGAGAAGGAAGCTTCTCTATCATTGGTATCTCACTCCTATACACCTACTGCTATTTATCCTCTGAGTTCAGATGAATTCTAGAGATGCTCTAGTTGTAAAGAAACCTTGAAACACATTTTTTAGGATTGCCCAAGATTGCTCAAGTATTACTGGTTTTTGGAACCAAACTAAATTCCTTCTTGAAAATATTTTTTAAATATTTCAACAATCTGGAGCTGCTCCTTAGCACTGCTGCACGGTGTTACAAGTTTACTGATAAGACAATATTCTTCCTTGTCCTAGTAGCAGCAAAGGCTTTGACTGTGAAATTTTGGAAAATCTCTACGGTTTCTGTGATGATGAACTTACCGCCTATGTTAGCAACACTTGCAGGTTGGAGGGTACATTAGAAAGTATACATGGGAAATATGCAAAATATACTGTTAACTGGGAAGTGGATAAATTCACCACTTTATTCTCCAGCCTTGGGGTAACTTTACATGAGCTCATTGAGTTTTTAGATAGAACCTTATTGGAGGTATTCCATATTTGTAAGCCACCTATTATCTTGTAAAATCATTTTTTTTAATGAAAAAAACATTGAGCTCTTTATATGTAAAATAGTTTATAAGCTACAATTATCTTTTGATGAGACCTTGTATTATTTAAAATTGTGACATTGTAACATTTTTTTTTGCTCAATAAAAGTTATTTTAAAAAATGCCACCAAAAAAGTGTATGTGAAAAAAAATCTAAAAAGTATTCCAGTTTGCAGTTTACACCCTGCTAAAATTTGGTTTTCAAACTGAGATACAGTTAGGGCCAGAAATATTTGGACAGTAACTTAATTTTCGCGAGTTGGGCTCTGCATGCCACCGCATTGGATTTGAAATGAAGCCTCTACAACAGAATTCAAGTGCAGATTGTAACGTTTAATTTAAAGGGTTGAACAAAAATATCTGATAGAAAATGTAGGAATTGTACACATTTCTTTACAAACACTCCACATTTTAGGAGCTCAAAAGTAATTGGACAAATAAACATAACCCAAACAAAATATATTTTTTTCAATATTTTGTTGCGAATCCTTTGGAGGCAATCACTGCCTTAAGTCTGGAACCCATGGACATCACCAAACGCTGGGTTTCCTCCTTCTTAATGCTTTGCCAGGCCTTTACAGCCGCAGCCTTCAGGTCTTGCTTGTTTGTGGGTCTTTCCGTCTGAAGTCTGGATTTGAGCAAGTGAAATGCATGCTCAATTGGGTTAAGATCTGGTGATTGACTTGGCCATTGCAGAATGTTCCACTTTTTTGCACTCATGAACTCCTGGGTAGCTTTGGCTGTATGCTTGGGGTCATTGTCCATCTGTACTGTGAAGCGCCGTCCGATCAACTTTGCAGCATTTGGCTGAATCTGGGCTGAAAGTATATCCCGGTACACTTCAGAATTCATCCGGCTACTCTTGTCTGCTGTTATGTCATCAATAAACACAAGTGACCCAGTGCCATTGAAAGCCATGCATGCCCATGCCATCACGTTGCCTCCACCATGTTTTACAGAGGATGTGATGTGCCTTGGATCATGTGCCATTCCCTTTCTTCTCCAAACTTTTTTCTTCCCATCATTCTGGTACAGGTTGATCTTTGTCTCATCTGTCCATAGAATACTTTTCCAGAACTGGGCTGGCTTCTTGAGGTGTTTTTCGGCAAATTTAACTCTGGCCTGTCTATTTTTGGAATTGATGAATGGTTTGCATCTAGATGTGAACCCTTTGTGTTTACTTTCATGGAGTCTTCTCTTTACTGTTGACTTAGAGACAGATACACCTACTTCTCTGAGAGTGTTCTGGACTTCAGTTGATGTTGTGAACGGGTTCTTCTTCACCAAAGAAAGTATGCGGCGATCATCCACCACCGATGTCTTCCGTGGACGCCCAGGCCTTTTTGAGTTCCCAAGCTCACCAGTGAATTCCTTTTTTCTCAAAATGTACCCGACTGTTGATTTTGCTACTCCAAGCATGTCTGCTATCTCTCTGATGGATTTTTTCTTTTTTTTCAGCCTCAGGATGTTCTGCCTCACCTTAATTGAGAGTTCCTTTGACCGCATGTTGTCTGGTCACAGCAACAGCTTCCAAATCCAAAACCACACACCTGGAATCAACCCCAGACCTTTTAACTACTTAATTGATTACAGGTTAACGAGGGAGATGCCTTCTGAGTTAATTGCAGCCCTTAGAGTCCATTGTCCAATTACTTTTGGTCCCTTGAAAAAGAGGAGGCTATGCATTAAAGAGCTATGATTCCTAAACCCTTTCTCCGATTTGGATGTGGAGACTCTCATATTGCAGCTGGGAGTGTGCACTTTCAGCCCATATTATATATATAATTGTATTTCTGAACATGTTTTTGTAAACAGCTAAAATAACAAAACTTGTGTCACTGTCCAAATATTTCTGGCCCTAACTGTATTAGTTATAATGGTTGTTGGGATTGTACTGAACAATTTATGAGGATGTAACACATATGTAAATTTCATTGATTGGAAATAAAACTGGTTTTTCAATCATGAAAAGTTAGTCAACTTCCTTATAACTACCTTAGGTATAATTCATTGCTAGTTTGATTACCTCTGCTCGGTGTCAGTGGATGCAAAAATTCATTCAGAGGCTGAAAACTTGTTTTGACTATATTCAACTGATACTGGTGCAAGGTTCATTACAAGAGAGAGATCAGTCATAAACGGAGTCATCAGGGTTGTCATACATCCATAAACTCACAGTTTAGAAAAGTAGGAGACTTTCATCTAGTGTCAGAGTAAATGCTGGTAGTAGCTGGTAATATGTTCATATTAGTAGTCTGAGCTATTAAAAAGGTTTTCCCACTTGTTGATTGTGGGGTTCCAACTGCTGAAACCCCCCATGAGTCCTTCAAAGATTTTCCCTGACTAGCAGAACTCCTTATTGCCTGCTGTACAGATACAGATGTGTCTTTCCTTTCCTTTCATCTTAGTTAGATATGCTTAGCTATGTGGGTTATGAAGTGACCAGCTTTTCAAAACAACATAATTTTGCGATACTCTGATATAAGGTGTCTATCTTGTATTTGTCTATTGTAGTCACCCTGTGGTTGTGATTGGAATTGCAGAATTCAAGGGTTTTTACTAGGATGTTGCAATTCTGTATTGAATTGATTTTATAAGAAATTGGAATCTTCAAGGGTTTTTTCCAATACTCCAATATTAGTAAGATAGTATGTAAGGCTGAAAAAAAAGACATATAGTACATATATCCAGCCTGTTATCCTGCAACGTTGATCCAGAGGAAGGGAAAAAAACATTAGGTATAAGCTATTTTTTCTCATTTTAAGAAAACAAAATTGACTCTGAATTGGGCAGTCAGAATAACTCCCTGGCTTAACAACCCCCTGAAGTAATCTAATGACTACAAAATGAATTATTGTTACACTCCATAAAGGTATCCAGGCCCCTCTTGAACTCTTTTAGTGAGCTCACTGTCACCACACCCTCAGGCAGAGAGTTCCATTGTCTCACTATTCTTACAGTAAAGAACCTCCTTCTATCTAAAAAAAAAACCTTCCTTTCTCTAGACATATAGGATGCCCCTGTTAACATTGACAATCCACAGTACACATCATGGAAGAGATCTCTTTATTGACCCCTGATATATTTGAGTGTTGAGTGATTATTAAAATATTTAGGTTGGAAGCACCTATTCTGGTGCAGTGAATGTGGCTCAGTGGTTAGCACTGTTGCTGCACTGGGGTTCTAGGTTCAAATCCCCACAAGGATAACATTGACTTTGAAAAACTCTATTCAGATGTTGCTCCTGGACAAACATAGATCTGCAAAGCACCAGTGCTAACAACTGAGCTACCACACCCATCTTTTCAGCTCCAGAGCAGGAAACAGGATTAATAAAGAGATCCTAAAAACACCATCCAGATGTTGCCCTAGGACAGATTTGAATCTAGAACTCCAGCACTGCAAGGCAGTAGGGCTTACAACTTAGAAAGAATAGAAAGAATAAACACAAAGAGAACATAAGAAAACTACATGCCAATGTTGTTTATGATCAGCCATGAACCTGCAAGGCAACAGTGTTAACCACTGAGCCACCAAGCTTCTTACTTCTTCCTCCTGCTTCTTCTGCTGCGGATGAGGAGAAGGATAAAAATTAAGGAAAGATTTTCTTCTCCCTTATCTCCTTCTTAGCTGGTTTTACCCTTCCTTCTACTTCTCCACCTTCTCTTCCTTCTTCTTCTCCTTTTTCTCCAGAAGAGGAGGAGGAATAAGAAATAGAAAGAAAGAGAAGAATGAAAAAGCATGGTGGTGGTTCAATAATTAGAGCTGTTGCCTTGCAGTGCTGTGGCCCTATGTTCAAATCCATCCAAGGATCACATTTGCATTGACTGTATGTCTTTTTTGTGTTTCTCTGTCTCCTACTCCAGAGAAGGAAGACTATGCATAGTAAGTCAGTTATTAGCAATGCTGCTTTGCAGTGCTGGAGTTCTAGGTTCAAATCTGATCGAGGACAACATCTGGATGTTTTTTATGTTCTCTTTCTGTTTATTCTTGTGGTTTGTCTTCTCTTTGGAGCAGAACAGACATGTGTAGTGGCTCAATTGTTATCACTTTGCTTTGCAGTGCTGAGTTCTTGGTTCAAATCTGACCAACGGCAACATCTAGATGGGTTTTTTTCATATTCTCTTTGTGTTTATGCTGGTTGATCTTCTCCTCCTCTTGATCAGAGCAGACAAACATTGTGGCTCAGTTGTTAGCACTGCTGCTTTGTAGTGCTGAAGCTCTAGGTTCAAATTTAACCAAAGACAACATTTGGAGGCATTTTTCATATTCAATACAGATGCAGTCCTTGCTGAGATTTAAATCCCAAGACTGCAGCATTGAAAGGTAATAGTGCCAGCCCCGTTCATTGAAAAACATATAACTCTCTCTCTTTGAAAATGATTATTCCTAAAATGTTATTGCCAGGCCAATCACGATGAGCAACATTACCCATACCCATCTTTTTTCTAAACTAAGTAAACTAGTCCACTTATAACTTTGGTTGCCTGTCTTTTGACTTCCTCAAGCTCCGATCAGAGCAACAGTTGACCATTACTATACTAAATAGTCCATGTGCGGTCTGTTCAGTGATTTGTAAAGAAGAGCAATATTCGCATCATCTACACGTACAACACTTTTGATGCACCCCATGAGTCGATTTGCCTTGGCAATAGCCGCCTAACACTGGTTGCTATAGGTAAATTTACAGTTCACCAAAATCCCCAAGTACTTTTTCATGTCAGTTTTATCCAGTGGTTTCCTATTCAGTATGTAAAGATGCTATGTATTTTTCCTTCCCATGTGCATAAACCTTACATTTATTGGTGTTAACATCATTTACTTTATATAATTTTGTATCATTGTTCAGTGGCTGTTAACGACAGTCAGTGGTCAAGGACAGAAAAAATGTGGAAAACCTGCTTTCTACCACTAAGCAAGCTGCTTATCCATTACAAACATTTTTCCCCAGACCATGTATTCTTGTCACAGGGTATATCAAGTTCTTAAAAAATTCATTTGATACAGTTCCACTAAACATAAGAACAGAATATACGGTTACGTTTTTTTTATATATAGTTGTATGCAATACAGTTGAATAGCACCTTAATGATATTTAAAGTTGTGGTATCTTTTATATATGCTGGAATACCTTACTTCAAATGACAGTTCCCCCCTCTACTGAAAGTGGCGAGATATATCAATCATTTCTGATTAAAATGCTGAGATAACAGACACCACGGACCTTTCAGTGATGCCTGGTGCTATAGGAAGGCATGCTAATCAGCATGTACAAAAAAAAACACATCAAGAAAAGGATGCTTCTTTTTCAAGTACCTACTCTGAAGATTAAAATTTAGTAAGTGAGTGAAATCGACTGGAAACATTTAAGGGGACATTTTCAGGCAGCTAAGTGACTGGTTAAAGCAGCTTTTATATTACTATGAAATGAACTTATGTTGTGTTTTTAACTAGATAAGTGAAACTTATTAAACAAGTTCAGTGACTAATGGCCCAGTGGATTATACCTAATCATTTTGGCATTAATTCCTTTACTGCGTACTCAATACAATTTTACAATCTCATTCTCAGTAATAGCAGGGTGCACTTACCGGCTGCCTGTAGACGCTTAACCAGTTTTTCCATGATAGCACTTTGAACTGGTGTAGAAATGAGGCCATTATTTCTCCCGAGTTAATTTACAATGAAAGTTTGAAATAAATAAATAAATTGCAATTTAAAAAAGTATTAAAAATTAAGTCTTGCTTTAACTTCTTCTGCTGTTTGCGCTGTAGAGTTCACTGCAGAGTCCTATCTTTCCATATTGAAGCAGTCTCTGATGCCCTGACTGACTGGTTGTGAGAGACTGGGAGATTTTGTTGCTAACCAGCCCTGCCTGCTGCTGGTGTTGTGTAAAATGGGAAGCAGAGATTCACAGGATGACCTTAAATACACACACCTTCTGCCACCTTGTATTGCAATGACACACCTAGTGATATGTCATATTAAAGCAAGCAGATAAGGTGTGCTACTTTTTTTATAGGTGCACACAACTGAAAATGAAGTTACTGGATTTATATAAACAAAGATAAAAAGGCTAGTCTCACACGTGCGTATTGTCATTGAGCGCCGCACGGACAATTTTCCCATGTGAACACGTGATGCCAGTAGCCCATTGATTTATATTGCGCTACTCACACCTGCAATTATTTGCACACGTACACGCATCTTGGCGTGTATTATGCGCACATACATACCAAGTTATTGTATGAGGATTGACAGCATGCAGCAAGTACTCATGTCATTGCATAATTGCTGCGGGGGCTCGTGCATGGCACGCCGGAACACACATATGTGTGAGCCCAGCCAAAGGAAATTCTGAGGCTGAAACTGACAGAGAACATGTACATTCCAACTAGAGATGAGCGAACCTACTCGGCCACGCCCCTTTTTCACCTGAGCGCCGCGATTTTCGAGTACTTCCGTTCTCGGGGCGAAAAGATTCGGGGGGCGCCGTGGGTGAGTGGGGGTTGCAGCAGGGAGTGGGGGGGGGAGAGTGAGAGAGAGAGGGCTCCCCCCTGTTCCCCACTGCTACCCCCGCTCCGCCACGCCTCCCCGCCCCCCCCCCTGAATCTTTTCACCCGAGTACGGAAGTACTCGAAAATCGCGGTGCTCGATCGAGTAATTACTCGAAACGAGTATGTTCGCTCATCTCTAATTCCAACCCATCATAAAATGTATCTTTTTCCTCCTTGGTTACTTTTTAATTTTAATGCATTTGTATAGTCAATGTAAACTCAAAGGCATTGAAAGTGTGGAAAATAATAACCTCTATTCATAAACTCTGTTATTACTAGGTCTATGGAAATAGCCTAATAGAAGTAAATAGAGAACTGGTCATTAGAAGTAAATTAGAGCACTGTAACTCCATTTGTTAAAGGGACTCGGGGTGCACTATTCTTGTTATACCTGAGGCTCCCAGCAATCACACCCCTGGCGATCATGTATTTAGTACCTATCCTGTGGATAGGTGATGAATATTTTGGTGAGATAACAGATTTATCCTTGTGATCCAGTCTCTTCAAGGAATTGAATGCATTTTCGTACTGACAAATGTTAGAGTGTCGGGGGCCCCACCACTTGAACCTCACAGCTGGGACCCTCACAATCACTATTAGGTCTCCCTCACACAGATGATTTTTACCGCGATTAGTGTGGCGCTTTCAGCACAGGCTATTCACAATATAACGCTCCCCTTGCTTTCAATGGAGCCTTTCACACAGCCTAAAACAGCCACTCAATTGCGGCAATTTTAGAGCACAGTTTGTCCTATTTTAGGTTGTTTAGTGTTCCTCGTCAATGAGGAATGCTAAAAGCTAGCATCGGACGCAAAATTAAAGTAATCGCAGCGCTTTCAGCATTGCCTGTGTGAGGGAGGCCTTACAGGGTTACTGAGTCCCCTCTTACTCCTCAGCAGCACCTCTGCAGAGCTGTATTCCAGCATGCGTGATGCTACTCCATGCAACTCTATGGGAGTTATGGAATCAGTCTGGCGCTCTGAGTTGTTTTTCAATTTGATTTTTTTTACCCACGTAACAACGCATACAATATAATGATATCATAATTAGAGATGAGTGAACGTACTCGTCCGAGCTTGATATTCATGCGAATATTAGAGTGTTCGGGATACTCGTTACTCGTAACTCGTAACGAGTACCACGCGGTGTTCCAGTTACTTTCAGTTTCCTCTCTGAGACGTTAGCGCGCTTTTCTGGCCAATTGAAAGACAGGGAAGGCATTACAACTTCCCCCTGTGACGTTCAAGCCCTATACCACCCCCCTGCTGTGAGTGGCTGGGGCGATCAGATGTCACCCGAGTATAAAAATCGGCCCCTCCCGCGGCTCGGCTCAGATGCCTTGTGAGTTAGCTGAGGGACAGTGCTGCTGGTGCCGGAGCTGCTGTAGGGAGAGCGTTAGGAGTTAGTGTAGGCTTCAAGAACCCCAACGGTCCTTCTCAGGGCCACATCTAATAGTGTGCAGAACTGTGTTAGCACTGTATTTTTTTTTTCAAAATTGGATCTGCAGAGCATTGCGCCCTGCAATAGGGACAGAAGTGGTGGTTAGGCAGGGAGAGTGTTAGCAGTGAGTGTAGGCTTCAAGAACCCCAACGGTCCTTTCTAGGGCCACATCTATCCGTGTGCAGTACTGTCCAGACTACTGTTAGCAGTGTTGCATTATTTATTTTTTTTCTCAAAACCGGCTGTGCAGACTATTGCACCCGGCATTAATACTACAGGGATAGAATTGTGTAGGCAGGGCCAGAAGACATACATTATTCATTGAATAGACGCAGTGTGGCTTGTCCTTTGAAAAACAAGGGAAAAAATTCTATTTTGGCTGCAGGCTTGCGCCAATTTCTTTCCTGGCTTGGAAATCACTGGTAATACAGCATGCTGAGGGGTAGGGGTAGGCCGAGAGGACGTGAACGCGGCCGAGGACGCGTAGGCCCAAGTGAGGGTGTGGGCACAGGCCGAGCTCCTGATCCAGGTGAGTCGCAGCCGACTGCTGCACGATTAGGAGAGAGGCACGTTTCTGGCGTCCCCACATTCATCGCCCAATTAATGGGTCCACGCGGGAGACCTTTATTAGAAAATGAGCAGTGTGAGCAGGTCCTGTCGTGGATGGCAGAAAGTGCTTCGAGCAAGCTATCATCCACCCACAGTTCTGCGCCGTCCAGTGCTGCAAATCCGAATCCTCTGTCTGCTGCTCCTCCTTCCTCCCAGCCTCCTCACTCCACTACAATGACACATGCTCAGGAGCGGGAACACTCCCAGGAACTGTTCTCGGGCCCCTGCTCAGATTGGGCAGCAGTGGTTCCTCTCCCACCAGATGAGTTTATCGTCACTGATGCACAACCATTGGAAAGTTCCCGGGGTCCGGGGGATGAGGCTGGGGACTTCCGACAACTGTCTCAAGACCTTTCAGTGGGTGAGGAGGACGATGACGATGAGACACAGTTGTCTTGCAGTGAGGTAGTAGTAAGGGCAGTAAGTCCGAGGGAGGAGCGCACAGAGGATTCGGAGGAAGAGCAGCAGGACGATGAGGTGACTGACCCCACCTGGTGTGCAACGCCTACACAGGACAGGTCTTCAGAGGGGGAGGCACGGGCAGCAGCAGGGCAGGTTGCAAGAGGCAGTGCGGTGTCCAGGGGTAGAGGCAGGGCCAGACCAAATAATCCACCAACTGTTTCCCAAAGCACACCCTCGCGCCATGCCACCCTGCAGAGGCCGAGGTGCTCTAAGGTCTGGCAGTTTTTCACAGAGACGCCTGACGACCGACGAACAGTGGTGTGCAACCTTTGTCGCGCCAAGATCAGCCGGGGAGCCACCACCAACAGCCTCACCACCACCAGCATGCGCAGACATATGATGGCCAAGCACCCCACAAGGTGGGACGAAGGCCATTCACCGCCTCCGGTTTGCACCGCTGCCTCTCCCCCTGTGCCCCAACCTGCCACTGAGATCCAACCCCCCTCTCAGGACACAGGCACTACCGTCTCATGGCCTGCACCCACACCCTCACCTCCGCTGTCCTCGGCCCCATCCACCAATGTCTCGCACCGCACAGTCCAGCCGTCGCTATCGCAAGTGTTGGAGCGCAAGCGCAAGTACGCGGCCACGCACCCGCACGCTCAATCCATAACCGTCCACATAGCCAAATTTATCAGCCTTGAGATGCTGCCGTATAGGGTTGTGGAAACGGAGGCTTTCAAAGCTATGATGGCGGCCGCGGCCCCGCGCTACTCAGTTCCCAGTCGCCACTACTTTTCCCGATGTGCCGTCCCAGCCCTGCACGACCACGTCTCCCGCAACATTGTACGCGCCCTCACCAATGCGGTTAGTGGCAAGGTCTACTTAACTATGGACACGTGGACAAGCACAGGCGGGCAGGGCCACTACATCTCCCTGACGGCACATTGGGTGAATTTAGTGGAGGCTGGAACAGAGTCAGAGCCTGGGACCGCTCACGTCCTACCCACCCCCAGAATTGCGGGCCCCAGCTCGGTGGTGGTATGTTCGGCGGTGTATGCTTCTTCCACTAAAGCACCCTCCTCCTCCTCCTCCTCCTCCTCCTCAACCTCTGTCTCGCAATCTAGATGTGTCAGCAGCAGCAGGACGTCGCCAGCAGTCGGTGTCGCGCGGCGTGGCAGCACAGCAGTGGGCAAGCGTCAGCAGGCCGTGCTGAAACTACTCAGCTTAGGAGATAGGAGGCACACGGCCCACGAACTGCTGCAGGGTCTGACAGAGCAGACCGACCGTTGGCTTGCGCCGCTGAGCCTCCAACCGGGCATGGTCGTGTGTGACAACGGCCGTAACCTGGTGGCGGCTCTGCAGCTCGGCAGCCTCACGCACGTGCCATGCCTGGCCCACGTCTTTAATTTGGTGGTTCAGCGCTTTCTGAAAAGCTACCCACGCTTGTCAGACCTGCTTGTAAAGGTGCGCCGGCTCTGCGCACATTTCCGCAAGTCCCACACGGACCCTGCCACCCTGCAACATCGGTTTAATCTGCCAGTGCACCGACTGCTGTGCGACGTGCCCACACGGTGGAACTCTACGCTCCACATGTTGGCTAGGCTCTATGAGCAGCGTAGAGCTATAGTGGAATACCAACTCCAACATGGGCGGCGCAGTGGGAGTCAGCCTCCTCAATTATTTTCAGAAGAGTGGGCCTGGTTGGCGGACATCTGCCAGGTCCTTCGAAACTTTGAGCAGTCTACCCAGGTGGTGAGCGGCGATGCTGCAATCATTAGCGTCACCATTCCTCTGCTATGCATCTTGAGAAGTTCCCTGCAAACCATAAAGGCAGCCGCTTTGCGCTCAGAAACAGAGCCGGGGGAAGACAGTATGTCGCTGGATAGTCAGAGCACCCTCCTGTCTATATCTCAGCGCGTTCAGGAGGAGGAGGAGCATGAGGAGGATGAGAAGGAGGGGGAAGAGACAGCTTGGCCCACTGCTGACGGTACCCATGCTGCTTGCCTGTCATCATTTCAGCGTGTATGGCCTGAGGAGGAGGAGGAGGAGGAGGAGGATCCTGAAAGTGATCTTCCTAGTGCGGACAGCCATGTGTTGCGTACAGGTAGCCTGGCACACATGGCTGACTTCATGTTAGGATGCCTTTCTCGTGACCCTCGCGTTACACGCATTCTGGCCACTACGGATTACTGGGTGTACACACTGCTCGACCCACGCTATAAGGAGAGCCTTTGCACTCTCATTCCCGAAGAGGAAAGGGGTTCGAGAGTGTTGCTATACCACAGGACCCTGGCGGACAAGCTGATGGTAAAATTCCCATCCGACAGCGCTAGTGGCAGAAGGCGCAGTTCCGAGGGCAAGGTAGCAGGGGAGGTGCGTAGATCGAGCAGCATGTACAGCCCAGGCAGTGCAACAGTCTTTAAGGGCCTGGACAACTTTATGGCTCCCCAGCAAGACTGTGTCACCGCTCCCCAGTCAAGGCTGAGTCGGCGGGAGCACTGTAAAAGGATGGTGAGGGAGTACGTAACCGATCGCACGACCGTCCTCCGTGACGCCTCTGCCACCTACAACTACTGGGTGTCGAAGCTGGACACGTGGCCTGAACTAGCGCTGTATGCCCTGGAGGTGCTTGCTTGTCCTGCGGCTAGCGTCTTGTCGGAAAGGGTGTTTAGTGCGGCTGGGGGAATCATCACAGATAAGCGTACCCGCCTGTCAACCGACAGTGCCGACAGGCTAACACTGATCAAGATGAACAAAGCCTGGATTTCCCCAGACTTCTCTTCTCCGCCAGCGGAAAGCAGCGATACGTAAGCAATACGTAGGCTGCACCCGCGGATGGAAGCTACGTTCTCTCTCACCATCCAAAACGGGGACATTTCTGCTTCATCAATCTGTGTCTAATATTCCTCCTCCTCCTCCTGCTCCTCCTCCTGAAACCTCACGTAATCACGCTGAACGGGCAATTTTTCTTAGGGCCACAAGGCTCACTCATATAATTTTTCTAAAAATTTTTTATACGTTTCAATGCTCTTAAAAGCGTTGGAACTTTAACTTGAACCATTTTTTCGTTAAACTGGGCTGCCTCCAGGCCTAGTTACCACTTAAGCCACATTAACCAAAGCGATTAATGGGTTTCACCTGCCATCTTGGTTGGGCATGGCCAATTTTTACTGAGGTACATTAGTACTGTTGGTACACCAATGTTTTGGGGCCCTCACCTACAGTGTAATCATAGCAATTTGTATGTTCTTCGCCTGCACTCATGGTACAGAAGTGTGTGTGGGGTTGGCCTACACTTTAGCTACATAAATGTAACTTGGGCCTTTGCTATACTGCAGCTACTGAAATGGAACTAAGACTGCGCTCCCACTATACTGCTGCTTCGGAATTGTTCCTGGGGCCTGTGTAGGCTGCTACTATTACTGAAATGGAACGAAGACTGCGCTCCCACTATACTGCTGCTTCGGAATTGTTACTGGGGCCTGTGTAGGCTGCTACTATTACTGAAATGGAACTAAGACTGTGCTCCCCCTATAATGCTGCTAGTGATATGTTAGTGGGGCCTGTCGCTAATGCTACAGCTGAAATGTTACTAATTCTGGGCTCTGCCTATACCGCTGCTAATGGTATGTCTCTGGGGTGTGGAAACAGAGGATTCCCAAAGACATGATGGCGGCGAGGCCATTTCCCACCAACGCTGTTACTGTTAAGGTGCATATAACCACGGACACGTGGAGAGGACACGTAGTGCCTCCAAAACATCCCCCGCCACGGCCCACTTAATCCTGGCCACATTCCGAAAACCAACAAAATAAAACTGCGCTACTAGGTCCGCAGTCACCACCACATTACCACCAACGCGGTTACTGTTAAGGTACATATTACCAGTCTGACTGGGGCATGCAGTGTTGGCCGGAGCCCACCTGCATTAAGCACGACATTACTACCTCAGCTGTGTTGGGCAATGCAATGGGATATTTTTGTGTACCGCCGGTGGCTTCCTGGCACCCACCCATGCTGTGGGTCCACAGAGAATTATAAATGCATCTGTTTCCACTTGTAAAGAACCCCAGTCTGACTGGGGCATGCAGTGTGGGCCGAAGCCCACCTGCATTAAGCACGACATTACTACCTCAGCTATGTTGGGCAATGCAATGGGATATTTTTGTGTATCGCCGGTGGGTTCCAGGGAGCCACCCATGCTGTAGGTGCACACGGAGTTTAACCTACATGTGTCCACTTGTAAAGAACCCCAGTCTGACTGGGGCATGCAGTGTGGGCCGAAGCCCACCTGCATTAAGCACGACATTACTACCTCAGCTGTGTTGGGCAATGCAATGGGATATTTCTATGTACCGCCGGTGGCTTCCTGGCACCCACCCATGCTGTGGGTCCACAGGGAATTATAAATGCATCTGTTTCCACTTGTAAAGAACCCCAGTCAGACTGGGGCATGCAGTGTGGGCCGAAGCCCACCTGCATTAAGCACGACATTACTACCTCAGCTGTGTTGGGCAATGCAATGGGATATTTCTATGTACCGCCGGTGGCTTCCTGGCACCCACCCATGCTGTGGGTCCACAGGGAATTATAAATGCATCTGTTTCCACTTGTAAAGAACCCCAGTCAGACTGGGGCATGCAGTGTGGGCCGAAGCCCACCTGCATTAAGCACGACATTACTACCTCAGCTGTGTTGGGCAATGCAATGGGATATTTTTGTGTATCGCCGGTGGGTTCCAGGGAGCCACCCATGCTGTCGGTCCACAGGGACTTCACAATAGGGAGTTGTACCTGCCTGTGTCTATGAATTAAAAAGCCCGGTCTGACTGGGGCATGCAGAGACACCTTGACAGAATGAATAGTGTGTGGCACATAGGTTCCCCATTGCTATGCCCACGTGTGCAGCTCCTGATGGCGGTGGCACAGGATTCTATTTCCCATTGCTTCTGTACAGCATTGTGGGCTATCGCCCCGCCCCTTTTAAAGAGGGTCGCTGCCTAGCCATGCCAACCCTCTGCAGTGTGTGCCTGCGGTTCCTCCTCATGGCAGACGCACTTCTAAATAGACATGAGGGTGGTGTGGCATGAGGGCAGCTGAAGGCTGCGCAGGGACACTTTGGTGTGCGCTGTGGGGGGGAGGGGGGGCAGTTGGGCAGCATGTAAGCCAGGAGAAGTGGCAGTGGAGTGTCATGCAGGCAGTGATTGTGCTTTGTTGGAGGTAGTGTGGTGCTTAGCAAAGGTATGCCATGCTAATGAGGGCTTTTCAGAAGTAAAAGTTTTTGGGAGAGGGGGGGGCCCCACTCTTGCCGCTATTGTGGCTTAATAGTGGGACCTGTGAACTTGAGATGCAGCCCAACATGTAGCCCCTCGCCTGCCCTATCCGTTGCTGTGTCGTTCCCATCACTTTCTTAAATTGCCCAGATTTTCACACAAGGAAACCTTAGCGAGCATCGGCGAAATACAAAAATGCTCGGGTCGCCCATTGACTTCAATGGGGTTCGTTACTCGAAACGAACCCTCGAGCATCACGAAAAGTTCGTCCCGAGTAACGAGCACCCGAGCATTTTGGTGCTCGCTCATCTCTAATCATAATGTATCATGCCAAATTGAAAACTGCAGCACTTAATAGATAAAATATAGTTATTGTTAGTGTAATGTAGAAGAGATAATAGGATATATACCTCACTTGCCCATAAAACTCTGTTTGATTTACATTTGTTCTCAGGTCTGTACTTTGAGGACACACTCTTACAACCATGCCTTTCTTGCCAAAAACAGAAGCGTATCCTAGTATAGGAAAGCGTGAAACTAAATAACAATAATCCTGCTTCTTTTGATGTGATCTACCCATGTTTCTAAATGAGGGGAGCTGAAAGTACTCACCTCTGTCCTCCATGATGTCCCATGATGTTCTTGTGCTTCCAGGACCTGACGCTGTCTTCTGTGCATGCTTGTCAGATATCAAATGACAGCGGTTCCCGGTGACATGATCGCCAATATCCAATAGATAATGGCGATCATGTAAAGTAAAGAAACATTTAAAAAGTTCCAAAAAAGGCTTAAAGAATTTAAGTGTCATCTCCCCTCACAGAAATTTTCCATGAGGAGACATGAAATTACGTACCTAAGGCCCCCTGATTTATCCACGGACCCTACCCCGGCTTCCGCGCATGTGCCTGTTGGCAAAATGGCGGATGCATGAGCAAAAGACGCAGATTGCTGGCGCAATATAAAATTTCCCTGCTCCTGGCTACCAAACGTAGCCGAGAGCCCGGAGATTTCATGAAGGGGGCGTACGCAGTCACTGGTCACGTA
Source organism: Eleutherodactylus coqui (assembly GCF_035609145.1). NCBI lineage: Eukaryota > Metazoa > Chordata > Amphibia > Anura > Eleutherodactylidae > Eleutherodactylus > Eleutherodactylus coqui. The sequence continues at coordinate 50,259,749 of NC_089844.1, read as the reverse complement.
ATTGCCATTATTTAATGGATAACGGAGATCATGTGAAAGTAAAAAGTTAAAGTTTAGATTACTTACCTAAGGCCTCCTGCGAAGTCCACCAACGGGATCTTTCTCCGTATACCTTTCCCCAGCTTTTGTACATGCGCCGTTGGAAAAATGGCGGACACAAGCACAGAAGCTGGGAAGGGCCCGGGTAATTTAAAATCTCCTCGCTCCTGGCTACTAAAGGTAGCTGAGATCCTGAAGCAGTGACTGAGGGCCGCATCTTCAAGCAAAAGGTCTGTTCTGAAAGCTACCGGCTGCTCCTTTTAGTTTGGGTCTCATTGTGCATACAGACATAAGATTAGGACTAGAGATGAGCGAACGTGCTCGGCCCCACCCCTTTTTCGCCCGAATACCGCGATTTTCGAGTACTTCCGTACTCGGGCGAAAAAATTCGGGGGGCACCGTGGCGGCGCGGGGGGTTGCAGCGGGGAGTGGGGGGGAGAGGGAGAGAGAGAGGGCTCCCCCCTGCTCCCCGCTGCTACCCCCTGCACCGCCGCGCCTCTCCCCGCCCCCCGGCGCCCCCCGAATCTTTACGCGCGAGTACTGAAGTACTCGAAAATGGCGGTACTCGGGTGCGTAAGTACTCATTACGAGTACGTTCGCTCATCTCTAATTAGGACCACAATGGGTATGTTTCTGAACATAGGACAAACAGGGGTATCCATTTTCAGGTACAAATCCTCATTTTCATGTGCACTATAGAAAAAAACATGTTTTTAAAATGACACATTTGCAAAAATATGAAAATTCTATTTCCTGCAAAACTTGTTTAGTTATGTACAGGTTGACATTGCAGGTATCTGGCAATGAGCCATCAATTACTGGAATACGTTGTTCTTTTTTCTGCGAGTGGATTGCACAATTCGTATCCGCTAATGTGAGCGAAATAATGTAATCTAATGCATTTGATTTATTTGTGTATTACCGTTGATCAAATGCATACGGAATCCACAATTCCTATTCGGTCATGTGAGACCGGCCTAAGGTAGATCGCTACCTTTTTTATCACGTGACCGGGGACGGCTCAACGAGGCCACCAGTCACTGCTCCAGGCTCTCAGGTACCTTTAGTAGCCACCAGCAAGGAGATTTTATATTTCCTGTGCACTCCCCAGCTTCAGGTCAGAAAATCCCCTAGGTCTGGGTGTAGACATATATCTTAGCCCCTCTGCAAAGAGGAAGCTGTATTGCCTCATCTGGTAGCTGGCAGCTTGCTGTGTGAGTAGTATCTGGTCAGCTTACAGCTTGCTGTGTGAGTAGTATGTGGTCAGCTTGCAGCTTGCTGTGTGTTTGGTGTCCTTTGCTGCCTGTTTAGTGTCTTGCTAGAGTAGGGACAGAAAGACACGAGGAGCCTTGTTGCAGCATTGCAGCTTAAGTTCATTGGCCAATGTAAGAACCAATACCTAATACTTTTAAAGCCATACCATCTGCTGTAGTGTGTGAGGTTTTGTGGTGAGTTTGTGCATTTAATGTCAGTTCCGCCTGGTTGCGAGTACCACCCATTCAGGGAGAGCAGGGCCGAGGTTCCAGCATGGGGCCACCCTTATAGAGGCGATCGCTCTGCTTGTAGGTAGGGCCAAGTCCTCTTCCTTGCAGCACACGGTCAGTTTCCCATAACCCGTGTTTTTTGGGTCACATTTGTGTGGGCCTGGTGCTTGTTTGCCCACACGAATGTAAAAGAATGGAGAAACCTGTGAGTGGCTGCACCTGTGCAGTCAGACACTACTAGATGCACCACCCCAGAACGCCAGGAGGTGAAGAACAGCAGGTGTCCAAACCATCTGCGGGAACATACGGGGAAACTCACTTCAACAACCGCATGCAACTACACCACAATCTGAGCACCAGCAGGAACAAATGCATACCACAAGATACAACTTACTCAGAACAAGACTATCCACTCCTGATGTCTGGCCACCTGCACAGACACTGGACCTGACACTGTTCACACACAACATACCAACACAATGCATACTAACATACAGAATGCCAACACAATTCATACCAACTTAATATACTCAGAACAGGACTATCCACACCTGAACATACCATAATACAACATATGCAAACACCATACACAGCATATGACCAGGCACTACTCACAGAGTAGACAACACATAGGAAATACAGCTTCCTCATTGCAGAGGGGCTGGGGCATATATCTACACCCAGACCCAGGGGATTGGCTGACCTGAACAACCACACCCAACCAGCTCAATTAACCCTCACCTGTGCAGGTGTGCTCCTGGAACCCTGCACCACAACAAACTCCAGCAACACAACCTAACAGTACCTCTTCTTTAAAAAAGGGGCCTTTGGACCATTAAGGCATAAACAAAAATTATGCAGCTCCTCTAAACCGTACACATGTACAGGATTTATTTATAAAGGTCCTGACACCAAGGCAAAGATGGCAAAATAGGAGAGAGTAACAAATAGTGAACCTGAAAACAGGGCTACTGCGCTTTATACAATCGGCCTCAGTCACAGTAGCCCGCCAGGAAAAGTGCAGCAGTCCAGATGGGAAAACATGGCAACCTTCCTGCTGATGTAACGTGCACAGGACTTACCTGTTCGGGCCTGATGCGGATGCCAGCCTGTCAGCAGGAAAAGGGATAAAGCACCCAGGTACATAGCGCACAGGGCTCTGCAGCATTGGTAAAGACTTGTCCTTGTTTATGTCCGCTGGGTACACTTCGCCGCGGCACGGACATGGATCTGATATCGTGTTCCTACAGAACGCGCTTGCTGGAACACCATTTAGATGACATGCATGCCACCAAAACTATATGGAGCCACCACACCCACCGTACAAGGGGAAGGAACCACAGAACACCCATCTGGCGAACAAGAAAAATCATGGCTGGCATCACCAGCTCGCGCCATGAACAAGAAATCAGATGTTTGGAGGCCACACCTGCCAAGGGAAAGGAGAAACATGTTAGTGGCTGCACCTGTGCAGTCACACACTACTGGGTGCACCACCCCAGAACACCAGGAGGGGAGGAACAGCAGGTGTCCAAACCATCTACGGGAACGTACGGGGAAACTCACTTCAACAACCGCATGCAACTACACCACAATCTGAGCACCAGCAGGAACAAATGCATACCACAAGATACAACTTACTCAGAAGAAGATTATCCACTCCTGATGTCTGGCCACCTGCACAGACACTGGACCTGACACTGTTCACACACAACATACCAACACAATGCATACTAACATACTGCATGCCAACACAATTTATGCCAACTTAAAATACTCAGAACAGAACTATCCACACCTGAACATACCATAATACAACATATGCAAAACCATACACAGCATATGTTACGTTCATGTGGACAACTAAGCACCGGGCCCACACAAACATGATCCAAAAAACACAGGTTAGGGGAAACTGACCCTGTGCTCTAGAGAAGATGACTTGGCCCTACCTACAAGCAGAGCGATCGCCTCTATAAAGGCGGCCCCACACTGGAACCTCGGCCCTGCTCTCCCTGAAAGGGTGATACTCGCAACAAGGCGAAACTGACACATTAAATACACAAACTCACTTACCACACAACCTCACACACTACAGCAGATTGTATGGCTTAAAAAGTATTAGGTATTGGTTTGTACATTGGCCAATGAACTTAAGCTGCAATGCTGCAACAAGGCTCCTCGTGTCTTGCAGTCCCTACTCTAGCAAGACACTAAACAGGCAGCACAGGACACCAAACACACAGCAAGCTGACCAGACACTACTCACACAGCAAGCTGTAAGCTGACCAAATACTACTCACACAGCAAGCTGCCAGCTGACCAGACACTACTCACAGAGCAGACAAAACTAAGGAAATACAGCTTCCTCATTGCAGAGGGGCTGGGGTATGTATCTATACCCAGACCCAGGGGATTGGCTGACCTGAACAATCACACCCAGCCAGCTCAATTAACCCTCACCTAGTGCAGGTGTGCTCCTGGAACCCAGTAGAACAACAAACTCCAGCAGCACAACCAAAGGCTGGATTCAGACGAACGTATATCGGCTGGGTTTTCACGCCCAGACGATATACGTTGTCTCTCTCTGCAGGGGGGAGGCTGGAAGAGCCAGGAGCAGTGCTCTGAGCTCCCGCCCCCTCTCTGCCTCCTCCCCGCTCCTCTGCACTATTTGCAATGAGGAGAGGCGGGCGGGGGTGGGGCTAATTCTCAGAACTTAGCCCCACCTCCTTTCATTGCAAATAGTGCAGAAGGGCGGAGAGGGGGTGGAGAGGAGGCAGAGAGGGGGCGGGAGCTCAGTTCCTGCTCCTGGCTCTTCCATCTTCCCCCCCTGCAGATGCGGACACCGTATATCGGCCCGGCGTAAAAACCGAGCCGATATATGGTCGTCTGAATCCACCCTAACACCTAGCATCTGATGCAACTCATGATGAAAGGAAAGGACTGTGCTGTGCCAAAGCTCACATACTAGCAACCTGGAATGTGCATGGCATAAGTCTAAGGAAATTGGACATTGTGAAATACGAAATCACATGACCTAACATTAATATCCTTGTAATTTGCGAATTTCCCTGGACAGGTAATGGATATTTTTGAGTCTGATGACTTCACATTGCAATATGCTGGACACGAGTAAATCAAGAAGAATGGAGCAGCTTTTATTACAAACAAGCAGACCTCAAAGGCAGTACAAAGCTTTAGAACAATCAGTGACCATATAATTGTTATCCGGATACGTGGTAAGCCAGTGAACATCTCAATCTTACAGCTCTGTGCCCCAATGACTGATGCGGATGATAAAACCATTGAAGATTTTTATGGCAACATCCAAAAAACTCTAAATGAAGTGCCATAGATGGACATCAGTTATATTATGGGCAACTTCATTTGCAAAGTTGGCAGCCAGCTAGAAGTATCTATCATAGGAAGATTTGGGCTTGGTTAAAGAAATAAAGCCGGTGATCACCTAGTACAGTTCTGCCAAGAAAATCGGCAAAGGATAGAAACACATGGTTTATACAACCCAAACGCTGACTGAACACATAGACATCTCCCAATGTCCTCCATCGAAATCAGATTAATTACATCCTGTGTAATCATCGTTGGTGAAGTTTAGTTGTTGCAATAAAAACCTTTCCTGCCACTAACTGCGGCACTGATCATGTACTACTTGCAGCTAAGTTCAAGATGAAATTCCATAGCATTAAAAAAGATGCTCCATTGAGAAAATGCGACACCTCTAAAATCCCCCAATCATACATTATTGCGGTAGCAAACTGATTTGAACTGCTTGACACATCAGAAAAGCACCCAGAGGAACTATGGCACGATATACAGTCCACAGTTATGGAAACAGCCAGTAAGCATCTCACCTATAGGGTGGATTCAGATCAGCGTGTTTATGTGCGCACAAAACCACGAATCTACTAGAACCATTGGTTACCTATGGTGTGATCACATGTCTGTGTTTTACAGGCGTGCAAACGTGCGCACCTGTAAAAGATAGGACATGCATGCACCATAGATCTGTGGTATGTGTAAAGATTCCCTGCGGGGAATGGCACTTCCTGCGGGGAATAAAGAATCCCCTGCCACAGCTGTCACAGTGGTGGCAGAGGATTTCTTCATCCCCGCAGGGAGTAAAACATCCCCTGCCACAGCTGTGGTAGAGGATCGCAATGTTCTCCTATTGCTTTCAATGGGACCGGCGCTTCTGCAGTCCCATTGAAAGCAATGGGCTGCCGGCAAGCCCTGCAGGGGTTTTCGAGGAAGGGCTTTAAATATAAGCCCTCCCCTGAAAATCATCTTTAGAATGTGTTAAAAATAAAAAATATATATACTCACCTCTCCACAGCAGCTGGGGCTCAGGCGCGTCCAGCCTGTCTTCTCCTTGCACTGCTTTGAATCTGTTTCAGCAGCCAGGGATTTAAAATCCCCGCCTGCTGAAAGGGCTGTATCTGATTGGTTCAGCACTCACCCAATCACAGGCAGCGCTTGGCTATTCATTGAATTCAATGTGGCTGCCAGCAACAGCCACGGCACCATTGAAAGCGATGCTGCACGGACCTTCATTCACACGTTTGTGAACATACAGAGACACAGAGACAGGAAAAAGAATGCTATTGGTTGTCTGAGCAAATCCTCAGAATAGCTGATAAAAGAAGAGCAGCAAAGGGGGCCGGCAACAAAGACGAAGACTGTCAACTAACTGCTAATTTTAAGCGAGAGGCAAGGAAACGTACGGAAATGGACTGGAATAAGCATTGCAAACAACTCGAAGCAGAAGCCATGAAAGGCCATTTGTGAGGCTTATTCTCACTGGTCAAGATAGCCCAAAAAACTTTCTTGGCATGCAACAGAAAAATCAAAAATGGGAAGGAACTGAATGACCAACCGAGTATCAAGGATAGGTGGAAGGAATATTCAGAGGAACTATATGCCGGCAACCACATACCTGGACCATTGTATGAGGTGGAGCCTGTGGACTTAGAGCCTCTATTATGGAGTCAGAAGTTGTTATGGCAATGAAACAACTAGCCAAAAATAAAGCACCAGGCATAGATAACATACTGGCAGAGCTATTGCTGCCAGTGCCAGTGAAAATCATCACAGCGCTGTGCCAGGCAGTGTGGTCATCCACAAAATTGCCACAGGACTGTAAACAATCTGTCTTTATCTCTCTACCAAAAAAAGGCAACTCCCAGAATTGCTCCAACTACCAAACAAAAGCCCTCATTCCGCATGCAAGCAAGATCCTTCTCAAAATTATACAGGAAAGACTGAGATCAATAGTTAAAGTGGCACTCCCTGATGCGCAGGCAGGATTCCGGCATATCTACATGCGCCGAGAAAGAAAGGGAATTTACAAGATACACAGGCAAAACCAAGACAACAAATTCTCTAGCAAATAACTCCATCTAGACAGGAGGATGACTCACCTTTATCTCAGGAGACAGCAGCCTGCAGAGTAAACAAGCTGAACAAACAGAGTCCTCCTTTCAGCACAAAAGAGCAACAAAACTAAGTCATTCCTCTCTTACTTTATTTAACAAATCTCCTGACACATCGCCCCAAAGGGTCCCCAATGCCTACATTCCTCCTGAAGCCTTAAAAGCAATGTTCCAAGACTTAAAGGATTCCATGCACAGAGACATTAAGGAAGCAGTATCAGCCATACATGCTGACATCATTGCAATTGGTAACCGAATGGCCCATTTAGAGGAAATAAATGGAGGAATTTGTAGTCAAGCATAACACATGATGGACGCACGTAATGAAATGGAAGATGATATCACCAAGATTAGGCTAAAACTGGCTAATTTAGAGGACAGATCTAGAAGGAACAATAAAACAATATTTGCTTCAGAAACATTCCTGAAACCATTAAAGATTCTCAGCTTACTGAATTCCTCACAGATCAGTTTGTCACTATTTTATGTAATGCAAAGGAATTTGAACTCCTAATAGACAGAGTTCATAGAGTACCTAAACCAAAAAATATTCCAGCAGAAAGTCCTAGAGATGTTTTAGCTAGACTACATTTTTATCACTTTAGGGAAACCCTACTAAGAGCCGCACCTCAAGCCACTAACTTACCAGTTCATTTTTGCCCCATACTATTCTCAGATCTATCACCTACAACTCTAACGAGAAGGAGAGAAGTCACTCAGTATACAAAAATATTAAGAGAAGAAGACATTCAATATAAATGGGGTTTTCCTGTTAAACCTTTAGTTTTCAAAAATAGAATCACTCATGTTGCTAACTCCCCAAAAGACGTGGAACATTTACTTACGAAATGGTCCCTGCTGCTTCCAAACGAAGATAACTGATCCATTCTTGTGTCAGAGACGTGGATCTCTTTTTAGGAGTGGAACAAAGTATCTCCACACAGATCCAAGAAAAACCTGTGAATTGGACATTTCCAAGTATTCCAGTTGTTTTCTATACACTTTATCAAAGTGCCAAGATTTTATGAAAACAAGACGTAAGAACTATAAATTTAACCGCTGAACTGTGCTCCTTAAAATGGTTATTCTTTTATCTCTCCTTCTTTTCATAACCCCCTCCTTACCATACTTCATTTTCTACAATTTTATCTAGTATTTCTAAAAGTGGTTCACAAAGAACCAGGACTGATGGATGTTCTCAATTTTCAAATTTTTGTTCTTGTTATTTGTTTTGCTTCAACAGGTTTATTTCTCCAAGTCAGACTGTTTTTGTTTGTTTATTTGTCTGGGCATTTAGATGGGATAATTATCACATGTGTTATATGTGGTGTTCACATCTATCTCTTTTCCTTAAGCCATGGTATTTCAAATTTTGTCTATAAATGCTAAGGGCCTCAATAGTCCTTTAAAGCGTTCTATGCTCCAGAAAGAGGCTAAAAAACAGAAATAATACCGTCTGTGTACATTTAAACTAACTAGACTCTACCAGAATTAAAAATCCAACTTTTCCAAATATTTTTCATGCCCATGCTACAAATTAAAAAAAAGGCACACTAGTAGCAATCAAACACACTGTAGCATTTGAAAGCCTAAAGGTTATTACAGATAGAGGGCAAATTTATTATTTTGGTCTGTCAAATAAACAATTCACCCTACACCATACTTACACTATATGCTCCAAGTGTTAAGCAACGCCCTTTTATAAAGAACATATTAGAACAACTTTATAATGTTAAATAGGTAGCATTGATAATATGTGGAGACTTTAACGCAGTACCTGACAGCACGATAAACAGAAGTACCCCCCTAGTATCCACTAGATACTCTGATATACAAGATTTAAGTTCTAAAGAGAATTTATATGATGTATGGCGAATACAACAAGCAACTGAAAAAGATTACACATTGTACTCTAAGCTGCACAAACTCTACAATAGATTTTTTTCTTGGCAGATAAATGAGAGGGGCGCGTGAGAAGCGGCATGGAGAGGGGCGCGTGAGAAGCGGCATGGAGAGGGGGGCGTGAGAAGCGGCATGAAGAGGGGGGGCGTGAGAAGCGGCATGGAGAGGGGGGGCGTGAGATGCGTCATGAAGAGGGGGGCGTGAGAAGCGGCATGGAGAGGGGGGAGTGAGAAGCGGCATGGAGAGGGGGCATGAGAAGCGACATGGAGAGGGGGCGTGAGAAGCGGCATGGAGAGGAGGGCGTGAGAAGCGGCATGGAGAGGAGGGCGTGAGAAGCGACAGGGAGAGGAGGGCGTGAGAAGCGGCACGGAGAGGAGGGCGTGAGAAGCGGCACGGAGAGGAGAGCGTGAGAAGCGGCACGGAGAGGAGGACGTGAGAAGCGGCACGGAGAGGAGGGGGGAGAGAAGCGGCACGGAGAGGGGGGAGAGAAGCGGCACGGAGAGGGGGGAGAGAAGCGGCACGGAGAGGAGGGCGTGAGAAGCGGCACGGAGAGGAGGGCGTGAGAAGCGGCACGGAGAGGAGGGCGTGAGAAGCGGCACGGAGAGGAGGGGGGAGAGAAACGGCACGGAGAGGAGGGGGGAGAGAAGCGGCACGGAGAGGGGGGGGGGGAGAGAAGCGGCACGGAGAGGGGGGAGAGAAGCGGCACGGAGAGGGGGGAGAGAAGCGGCACGGAGAGGGGGGAGAGAAGCGGCACGGAGAGGAGGGCGTGAGAAGCGGCACGGAGAGGAGGGCGTGAGAAGCGGCACAGAGAGGAGGGCGTGAGAAGCGGCACGGAGAGGAGGGGGGAGAGAAACGGCACGGAGAGGAGGGGGGAGAGAAGCGGCACGGAGAGGGGGGGGGAGAGAAGCGGCACGGAGAGGGGGGAGAGAAGCGGCATGGAGAGATGGGGAGAGCGAAGCGGCATGGAGAGATGGGGAGAGCGAAGCGGCATGGAGAGATGGGGAGAGCGAAGCGGCATGGAGAGATGGGGGGAGCGAAGCATGGAAAGAGAGGGGGGGGGGGGAGATTCACAATAACAACTTTTCCAAACATTTTATGTTCGTGTAGCAAACATCAGGTCAATCTAGTAATCTAAAAGACAGTAAGAAAGTAGCTTGTCCGAATTCTAATAGCATAGATATGTAGATGAATGAGATATCTTTACCCTCTTAAACTAGTTCTTAAGCTGAGTTTCTAAACTAAAAGTAAATATTAAATTAATTAATAGTAAATATTAAGGAAATAATAGACACATTAAAAATCTTTAAAATTAACAAATCCCCTGGACCAGATGGCTTAACTAATGAATACTAAAAGAAATTTTAAAAGGTTTTGGCTCCATATCTGCTCAAAACATTCAAATAGGCAGCACAAAAAAACGGAGAGGGGGGAGAGAAGCGGCACGGAGAGGGGGAGAGAAGCGGCATGGAGAGGGGGAGAGAAGTGGCACGGAGAGGGGGAGAGAAGTGGCACGGAGAGGGGGAGAGAAGTGGCACGGAGAGGGGGAAGAGAAGCGGCACGGAGAGGGGGAAGAGAAGCGGCAAGGAGAGGGGGAAGAGAAGCAGCAAGGAGGTGGAAGAGAGAAGCGGCATGGTGAGACAGGAAGAGAGAAGCAGCATGGAGGGATGGGGAAAGAGAAGCAGCATGCAGAGATGGGGAGAGAAATGCGGCATCTAGAGATGGGGAGAGCGAATCGGCATGGAGAGATGGGGAGAGCGAAGCGGCATGGAGAGATGGGGAGTGCGAAGCGGCATGGAGAGATGGGGAGAGCGAAGCATGGAAAGAGCGGGGGGGGGGGGGGGATTCACAATAACAACTTTTCCAAACATTTTATGTTCGTGTAGCAAACATCAGGTCAATCTAGTAATCTAAAAGACAGTAAGAAAGTAGCTTGTCCAAATTCTTATAGCATAGATATGTAGATGAATGAGATATCTTTACCCTCTTAAACTAGTTCTTAAGCTGAGTTTCTAAACTAAAAGTAAATATTAAACTAATTAATAGTAAATATTAAGGAAATAATAGACACAATAAAAGCCTTTAAAATTAACAAATCCCCTGGACCAGATGGCTTAACTAATGAATACTAAAAGAAATTTTAAAAGGTTTTGGCTCCATATTTGCTCAAAACATTCAAATAGGCAGCACAAAAAAGCTATTTGCTCTCAGAGATGAAGCATGCTTTAATTATAACTAGAGATGAGCGAACGTACTCGTCCGAGCTTGATATTCGTGCGAATATTAGGGTGTTCGGGATGCTCGTTACTCGTAACGAGTACCACGCGGTGTTCCGGTTACTTTCAGTTTCCTCTCTGAGACGTTAGCGCGCTTTTCTGGCCAATTGAAAGACAGGGAAGGCATTACAACTTCCCCCTGTGACGTTCAAGCCCTATACCACCCCCCTGCTGTGAGTGGCTGGGGCGATCAGATGTCACCCGAGTATAAAAATCGGCCCCTCCCGCGGCTCGCCACACATGCCTTGTGACTTAGCTGAGGGAAAGTACTATCGTGCTGGAGCTGCTGTAGGGAGAGCGTTAGGAGTTAGTGTAGGCTTCAAGAACCCCAACGGCCCTTCTTAGGGCCACATCTACTAGTGTGCAGTACTGTGTTAGCACAGTATTTTTATTTTTATTTTCCAAAATTGGATCTGCATAGCATTGCGCCCTGCAATAGGGACAGAAGTGGGGGTTAGGCAGGGAGAGTGTTAGGAGTTAGTGTAGGCTTCAAGAACCCCAACGGTCCTTTCTAGGGCCACATCTATCCGTGTGCAGTACTGTCCAGGCTACTGTTAGCAGTGTTGCATTTTTTTTTTTTCTCAAAACCGGCTGTGCAGAGCATTGCACCCGGCATTAATACTACAGGGATAGAATTGTGTAGGCAGGGCCAGAAGACATACATTATTCATTGAATACACGCAGTGTGGGTGTTCCTTGTAAAAAGCAGGGAAAAAATTCTATTTGGCCTGCCTGTGTCAGTCCTAAGGGCTCTGGGTACGTGTGTGCTGCGTGGAGAACGTAAAAAAATCAGACGCAACCAGCTACGGTTGAGTGCAGCCTTGCGCCAATTTATTTCCTGCCTGGGAAATACCTGCTCTGCCACAGTTAGTAACTCTGCAACAGTAAAGTTCTGTGACAGTTTTGCAGGGCCGCAACACAGTTATTAAACTTATTATTCAGTGAATAGACGCAGTGGGCCTATCCTTTTAAACAAAAGGGAAGAAAGTATATTTGCCCTGCCTGTGTCAGTCCTAAGGGCTCTGGGTACGTGTGTGCTGCGTGGAGAACGTAAAAAAATCAGACGCAACCAGCTACGGTTGAGTGCAGCCTTGCACCAATTTCTTTCCTGCCTGGGAAATACCTGCTTGCCACAGTTAGTAACTCTGCAACAGTAAAGTTCTGTGACAGTTTTGCAGGGCCGCAACACAGTTATTAAACTTATTATGCAGTGAATAGACGCAGTGGGCCTATCCTTTTAAACAAAAGGGAAGAAAGTATATTTGCCCTGCCTGTGTCAGTCCAAAGGGCTCTGGGTACGTGTGTGCTGCGTGGAGAACGTAAAAAAATCAGACGCAACCAGCTACGGTTGAGTGCAGCCTTGCGCCAATTTCTTTCCTGCCTGGGAAATCAAATCACTGGTAATACAGCATGGGGTAGGGGTAGGCCTAGAGGGTGTGGACGCGCCGAGGACGCGGAGGGCCAAGTGAGGGTGTGGGCACAGGCCGAGCCAGTGCGGTGGCCAGGGGTAGAGGCAGGGCCAGACCGAATAATCCACCAACTGTTTCCCAACGCGCCCCCTCGCGCCATGCCACCCTGCACAGGTCAAGGTGCTCTACGGTGTGGCAGTTTTTCACAGAGACGCCTGACGACCGACGAACAGTGGTGTGCAACCTTTGTCGCGCCAAGATCAGCTGGGGAGGCACCACCAACAGCATGCGCAGGCATATGATGGCCAAGCACCCCACAAGGTGGGACGATGCCCGTTCACCGCCTCCGGTTTGCACCACTGCCTCTCCCCCTGTGCCCCAACCTGCCACTGAGATCCAACCCCCCTCTGAGGACACAGGCACTACCGTCTCCTGGCCTGCACCCACACCCTCACCTCCGCTGTCCTCGGCCCCATCCAGCAATGTCTCTCAGCGCAGCGTCCAGACGTCGCTAGTGCCACAGTTTGAGCGCAAGCGCAAGTACGACGCCACGCACCCACACGCTCAAGCGTTAAACGTGCACATTGCAAAATTGATCAGCCTAGAGATGCTGCCGTATAGGCTTGTGGAAATGGAGGCTTTCAAAAGCATGATGGCGGCGGCTGCCCCGCGCTACTCGGATCCCAGTCGCCACTACTTTTCCCGATGTGCCGTCCCAGCCCTGCACGACCACGTCTCCCGCAACATTGTACGCGCCCTCACCAACGCGGTTACTGCCAAGGTCCACTTAACAACGGACACGTGGACAAGCACAGGCGGGCAGGGCCACTATATCTCCCTGACGGCACATTGGGTGAATTTAGTGGAGGCTGGGACAGAGTCAGAGCCTGGGACCGCTCACGTCCTACCCACCCCCAGAATTGCGGGCCACAGCTCGGTGGTGGTATCTGCGGCGGTGTATGCTTCCTCCACTAAAGCACCTTCCTCCTCCTCCTCCTCCTCCAACGCAACCTCTGTCTCGCAATCAAGATGTGTCAGCAGCACGTCGCCAGCAGTCGGTGTCACGCGGCGTGGCAGCACAGCGGTGGGCAAGCGTCAGCAGGCCGTGCTGAAACTACTCAGCTTAGGAGAGAAGAGGCACACGGCCCACGAACTGCTGCAGGGTCTGACAGAGAAGACCGACCACTGGCTTGCGCCGCTGAGCCTGCAACCGGGCATGGTCGTGTGTGACAACGGCCGTAAGCTGGTGGCGGCTCTGCAGCTCGGCAGCCTTACGCACGTGCCATGCCTGGCCCATGTGTTTAATTTGGTGGTTCAGCGCTTTCTGAAAAGCTACCCCCACTTGTCATACCTGCTCGGAAAGGTGCGCCAGCTCTGCGCACATTTCCGCAAATCCCACACGCACGCTGCCACCCTGCGGACCCTGCAACATCGGTTTAATCTGCCAGTGCACCGACTGCTGTGCGACGTGCCCACACAGTGGAACTCTACGCTCCACATGTTGGCCAGACTCTATGAGCAGCGTAGAGCTATAGTGGAATACCAACTCCAACTTGCGCGGCGCAGTGGGAGTCAGCCTCCTCAATTATTTACAGAAGAGTGGCCCTGGTTGGCAGCCATCTGCCAGGTCCTTGGAAAATTTGAGGAGTCTACCCAGGTGGTGAGCGGCGATGCTGCAATCATTAGCGTCACCATTCCTCTGCTATGCATCTTGAGAAGTTCCCTGCAAAGCATAAAGGCAGACGCTTTGCGCTCGGAAACAGAGCCGGGGGAAGACAGTATGTCGCTGGATAGTCAGAGCACCCGCCTGTCTATATCTCAGCGCGTTGAGGAGGAGGAGGAGGAGCATGAGGAGGATGAGGAGGAGGGGGAAGAGACAGCTTGGCCCACTGGTGAGGGTACACATGCTGCTGGGCTGTCATCCTTTCAGCGTGTATGGCCTGAGGAGGAGGAAGAGGAGGAGGAGGAGGATCCTGAAAGTGATCTTCCTAGTGAAGACAGCCATGTGTTGCGTACAGGTACCCTGGCACACATGGCTGACTTCATGTTAGGATGCCTTTCTCGTGACCCTCGCGTTACACGCATTCTGGCCACTACGGATTACTGGGTGTACACACTGCTCGATCCACGGTATAAGGAGAGCCTTTGCACTCTCATTCCCGAAGAGGAAAGGGGTTCGAGAATGATGCTATACCACAGGGCGCTGGTGGACAAACTGATGGTAAACTTCCCATCCGACAGCGCTAGTGGCAGAAGGCGCAGTTCCGAGAGCCAGGTAGCAGGGGAGGCGCAGAGATCAGGCAGCTTGTACAGCGCAGGCAGGGGAACATTCTCCAAGGCCTTTGCCAGCTTTATGGCTCCCCAGCAAGACTGTGTCACCGCTCCCCAGTCAAGGCTGAGTCGGCGGGAGCACTGTAAAAGGATGGTGAGGGAGTACGTAGCCGATCGCACGACCATCCTCCGTGACGCCTCTGCCCCCTACAACTACTGGGTGTCGAAGCTGGACACGTGGCCTGAACTCGCGCTGTATGCCCTGGAGGTGCTTGCTTGTCCTGCGGCTAGCGTCTTGTCAGAGAATGTGTTTAGTGTGGCTGGGGGAATCATCACGGATAAGCGTACCCACCTGTCAACCGACAGTGCCGACAGGCTTACACTCATCAAGATGAACAAAGCCTGGATTTCCCCAGACTTCTCTTCTCCACCAGCGGACAGCAGCGATACGTAAGCAATACGTAGGCTGCACCCGCGGATGGAAGCTACGCTCTCTCTCACCATCCAAAACGGGGACATTTCTGCTTCATCAATCTGTGTCTAATATTCCTCCTCCTCCTCCTGCTCCTCCTCCTGAAACCTCACGTAATCACGCTAAACGGGCAATTTTTCTTAGGGCCACAAGGCTCACTCATATAATTTTTCTAAACAATTTTTATATGTTTCAATGCTCTTAAAAGCGTTGAAACTTTAACTTGAACCAATTTTTCGTTAAACTGGGCTGCCTCCAGGCCTAGTTACCACTTAAGCCACATTAACCAAAGCGATTAATGGGTTTCACCTGCCCTCTTGGTTGGCCATGGCCAATTTTTTGGATGTACATTAGTACTGTTGATACAGCAATTTTTGTGGGCCCTCGCCTACAGTGTAATCAAATGAATTTTTAGCCCACCTGCATTACAGCTGACATTACATCCGCTGTGCTGGGCACTGCAATGGGATATATTTATGTACCGCCGGTGGGTTCCAGGGAGCCACCCATGCTGTAGGTGCACACGGAGTTTAACCTACATCTGTCCACTTGTAAAGAACCCCAGTCTGACTGGGGCATGCAGTGTGGGCCGAAGCCCACCTGTATTAAGCACGACATTACTACCTCAGCTGTGTTGAGCAATGCAATGGGATATATTTATGTACCGCCGGTGGGTTCCAGGGAGCCACCCATGCTGTAGGTGCACACGGAGTTTAACCTACATCTGTCCACTTGTAAAGAACCCCAGTCTGACTGGGGCATGCAGTGTGGGCCGAAGCCCACCTGTATTAAGCACAACATTACTACCTCAGCTGTGTTGGGCAATGCAATGGGATATTTTTATGTACCGCCGGTCGCTTCCTGGCACCCACCCATGCTGTGGGTCCACAGCGAGTTGTTACTACATCTGTCCACTTGTAAAGAACCCCAGTCTGACTGGCGCATGCAGTGTGGGCCGAAGCCCACCTGCATTAAACATGACATTACTACCTCAGCTGTGATGGGCACTGCAATGGGATATTTTTATGTACCGCCGGTGGGTTCCAGGGAGCCACCCATGCTGTCGGTCCACAGGGACTTCACAATAGGGAGTTGTACCTGCCTGTGTCTATGAATTAAAAAGCCCGGTCTGACTGGGGCATGCAGACACCTTGACAGAATGAATAGTGTGTGGCACATAGGTTCCCCATTGCTATGCACACGTGTGCAGCTCCTGATGGCGGTGCCACAGGATTATATTTCTCATTGCTTCTGTACAGCATTGTGGGCTATCGCCCCGCCCCTTTTAAAGAGGGTCGCTGCCTAGCCGTGCCAACCCTCTGCAGTGTGTGCCTGCGGTTCCTCCTCATGGCAGACGCACTTCTAAATAGACATGAGTGTGGCGTGGCATGAGGGCAGCTGAAGGCTGCGCAGGGACACTTTGTTGTGCGCTGTGGGGGGGAGGGGGGGGGCGGTTGGGCAGCATGTAAGCCAGGAGAAGTGGCAGTGGAGTGTCATGCAGGCAGTGATTGTGCTTTGTTGGAGGTAGTGTGGTGCTTAGCTAAGGTATGCATTGCTAATGAGGGCTTTTCAGAAGTAAAAGTTTTTGGGAGGGGGGGGGCCCACTCTTGCCGCTATTGTGGCTTAATAGTGGGACCTGTGAACTTGAGATGCAGCCCAACATGTAGCCCCTCGTCTGCCCTATCCGTTGCTGTGTCGTTCCCATCACTTTCTTGAATTGCCCAGATTTTCACACATGAAAACCTTAGCGAGCATCGGCGAAATACAAAAATGCTCGGGTCGCCCATTGACTTCAATGGGGTTCGTTACTCGAAACGAACCCTCGAGCATCGCGATAATTTCGTCCCGAGTAACAAGCACCCGAGCATTTTGGTGCTCGCTCATCTCTAATTATAACGCTTCCTAAACCAGGGAAACCCCAGAATCTTCCAACAAACTTTAGACCCATATCGCTATTGAACTCAGATGTAAAGATACATATAAAAATTCGCACTTCAAGGCTGTCAGATATATTTCCACAAATAAACTGATAAAAAATGATCAGATGGGTTTTTATCAAGAAGAGACAAACCTCAAGTGCAACCAGATGTTTTATTGATCCGATAGAGGAGACTCAGGAAGTTTGGCTTTAAGGGAGACTTTCTGTCAGCAATAATGTCTCTATATTCTAATCCCATTGCCTCAGTTAACTCCTCTGGTTTTCTATTCAAATCCTTTGTAATCAACAATGGTACTAGATAGGGGTGATCTATGTCCCCACTGATTTTTGCACCGATTATGGAACCCTTTGCAGAACACATAAGATCTCAAGCTGTACAGGAGATTCAGATGGGTGACAAAGAACATAAAATTGGTTTATTTGCTGAAGATGTAATGCTTGATCCCTCTGAACCAATGGTCCATTTTCCAACAGCTAATTATATAATTCAGAAATTTTCAGAGGTATCTTATTACAAAATAACATATGCTCAATTTGGGTATTACAGATTCAATAATATTATCACTTTCCCAGAAATATAAGTTTAAATGGGCCAAGGATTCTCTCCTTTATTTGGGAACCCAATTAACCTTTCCCACTTCAAAATTATTCTCAGCTAATTATACTCCCCTACTCATAACATTGAAAAATGACTTAAATAACCTGAGGACTAGTGACATTTCCTGAATGGGAAGAATTTCAGTTGTGAAAATGATCATACTACACAAAATACTCTACTACTTTAGAAATGTTCCTATACTATTATCTACCCTGTACCTTAAAAAAATCCAATCTATAATCCAGATTTTCATATGGAATAAGAAAAAGCCCAGAGTCAGAGGTGAGATTTTATACAACCACATGAAAGATGAAGGATTAAGCTCGCCTTCAATATCCCAATATTACAGAGCCACAATTTTAGATCAAGCTAGATCACTATGGTTAAATGATCTTTCCAAAACATAGGTAGTTATTGAGAATTCTTTACTGGGAAAGTATTCACTTGACATGTTTATTGGCACACTGTTTCTTTGAATCAAAGATGTCTTCAAATTCATCTATGTTGATGGTCGTGTTTCATGTATGGTATGCGGTGACCAAAAGGAAGGAGCTATTATCTTTTAATTTACATAACTCGGATCTGGAAATTCTAGAAGTAGCTATGGAAGACCTCTCCCTTACTGGCTGGAAAAAAATTGGGCATTACTCAGGTGGGTCAACTATCGGATGACGGCAACTTTCAATCCTTTACTAATTTATCCACTACATACTGCATTCCCGAGACAGATTTTTACAAATACCTTCAGATTAGACATTTATTAGGAACTTTTTCTCCTCCTGCAAGGATTAATATATCTCTACTAGGTTACAAACACGGTTATCCTCTGTTTAAGCAATTAACAAAGGTCTGTAGAATGGGTATCGAATGCTAAATACTCCCTGGAAGGATCCTCCATGTAGAATTAAAAAACAATGGGATTTGAAATTGGATTTGAAGATTTCAGACTGGTTGGACTACTATTTCAAATCAGATAATCGAGTGGGTTAATTTGTTTCTTAACTATTGTGCTTAATATTTGGGCGTGTGTTCGATGCTTCAGTAGAACAGTTGTTTGTCTAACATAACACACTCATCTCATTACTCTTATTCTGCTAAATGACTTCATTACTCCCTTGATAGTTTTTTTTTTTGTTTTGTTTTAATTTTCCTACATCTCTTTTGGGGTTTTGATCATATGAGATGCTTATTATGTATGATACTCACTGGAGGGCAAGATGACCATGCTCAGCTCACGTATTTTGGCCATGTATTGCGAGCAGAGTCGCTAGAAAAATCTATAATGCTTGGACAGATCAGCGACAAAAGAAGACCCGGCCGCTCACGGACATGATGGCTGATACTGTCACAGTTGATACTGGCATGGATATCACACAACTGAGAGACACAGTGCAAAACCGAAAAACATGAAGGGAGATCACCTTTAGGGTCGCAAACAAGTAAATAACAACAATCACAGCCTATTGTGAGGGCAGTGTGTGAAAAATTGAATATTTCAGTATTTTTCAAGATGGTGACAGCGAAAATTATGAAAAACACGACTAACTATTTTTTTCTTTAAAATAGCTAATAAAACTTGATTTCAACTATAGGTTATTTTCTAACAATACATTTCCTCTACAACTAACAGCAAATGTTTTTACGTATTGAGGCCTTTTTTTATTTTAAGTGGATGGGGAAAGAGTATAACTATTATACAAATATAAGAGGAAAATAACAAGAAAGTATGTAAATATACACATCTTAGATTGACGATAGTGCGGTTTGTTATCAAAACAACTCTGCCCTCATGTGTATGTATTGTGTAACTACACACTATGCTTCACACTCATTCATCATCATTACCAGAGCAGGGAGAAAGAACTTGTTATTTGTGTAGCGCCAACTTATTCTGCAGTGCTTTCAGGTAATTTTGTTTATTACCCCCCCCTTCCCCCGCAGCAAGCTGGGCGCTCATTTTACCGACCACGGAAGGATAAAGGGCTGAGTCAAACTTGAGCTGGCTACCTGAACCACGCGGGGTAAAAACCCACAACCTTCAGGTTGTGAGCAAGAGCTTAGGACTGTATTCTTTACTGACCTCAGAAGGATAGAGGGCTGAGTCAACCTTGAGCTGACTACTTGAACCAAGCAGGGATTAAACCCACAACCTTCAGGTTGTGAGCAAGAGCTTAGGACTGTATTCTGCTACCTTAACACTCTGTGCCACAAGAGGCCCTTTCTGAGCAACACGTAAGTGAAGAAAAAAGAAAAAAAGGATACAGCTCACTGTTAGATGTTCACATGTAATGATCAATGTCCCTGTAGAGTAATCCACAGGTGCACGGATGTAACAGGCCTAGCCCAGTCCCGGAGTAGAGCTGAAAAGTACGAAGGTTTGATCCAGCACCAATGTTTTTTTAAATTAAAAAATCACTTCTTTATTGGGTACATATTTTAAAAATTCCCATGCGCACAGGGATTAAAAGACAAGCTCATGCGTTTCGGCTGTTATACAGCCTTAATCATAGCATGGCATCACATGCTATGATTAAGAATTGTAGTTTAAAATGAAAAAAGATCCCTGCGCCTTCAAGAAAAACCTTCTTTAATGTTCAAGCTACGCGTTTCAACATAAAAATGTCTTTTTCAATCATGCTATGATTAAAGGGGTTGTCCCGAGGCAGCAAGTGGGTCTATACACTTCTGCATGGCCATAATAATGCACTTTGTAATGTACATTGTGCATTAATTATGAGCCATGCAGAAGTTATAAAAAGTTTTATACTTACCTGCTCCGTTGCTGGCGTCCTCGTCTCCATGGTGCCGACTAATTTTCGCCCTCCGATGGCCAAATTAGCCGCGCTTGCGCAGTCTGGGTCTTCTGCAGTCTTCTATGGGGCTCCGTGTAGCTCCGCCCCGTCACGTGCCGATTCCAGCCAATCAGGAGGCTGGAATCGGCAATGGACCGCACAGAAGAGCTGCGGTCCACGGAGGAAGAGGCCATCTTCAGCGGTGAGTAGAGAAGTCACCGGAGCGCGGGGATTAAGGTAAGCGCTCCGGTGAGCTTTCTTTACCTCCCTGCATCGGGGTTGTCTCGCGCCGAACGGGGGGGGGGGTTGAAAAAAAAAAAAAACCCGTTTCGGCGCGGGACAACCCCTTTAAGGCTGTATAACAGCCGAAACGCATCAGTTTGTCTTTTAAATCAGGTAAGTTTTTATTGGCATTTGATTCATACAGCAAAACAAGAATTAGGTGTTAAATTCACCATCAACATTTTACAATGTAGCATAATACAGCTTTATTCCTGAGGGGGGGAGGGGAAGAGGGAGAGTTGCGGGGAAACAGCAGGGGAGGAGGAGGGGAAAATAGGGAGTAAACTTAAACTTAAACTTAACTCTAAGGTACTTTAGGTCTCTATCACTGTGAGTAAACCTGCTGTTCTTGTGAAATCCCTGTTCTCGCCGACTCAGCGGAGATATAGGACTTGTAGGAGGGGATGAGACGATTTTCAACACCTCCAACCCTTTGGTATGCTTGCTATGTAGAGTGTCTTCGGAGGGGGGGGGGGGGGAGGGAGGGTAACGAACTAATCATAGCCCACAGGCATTTTCATTGCTTGCGTCCATAGAAACCAGTTTTTGCGAAACTGGGGTAGAGTGTCCCTCTGAAAGGCTATCATTCTCTCATTTACACAGTTTAGTGACACCGTTTCTTGCATTTCTTCGATAGATGGGATATGTTTGGACCTCCAGTTTCTCGCTATAAGGCCTCGCGATGAATGTAGTATGTGAGAAATTATTACTCTGTGGTTTCTATGTATGTTACCCATGCCTACTAGAAGCAAGGCCAGTTCAGGTTCTAGTTTGATTGGAATGTGTAGGAGGTTGGAGATGAAGTGTGATACTCCAACCCAGTATTGGCGTATATGGGGGCAGGACCAGAATATGTGGAGTAGTGACCCGTTTCCTCCACATCCTCTCCAGCAAAGTGGTGATATGTCCTTTCTCATCTGTGCCAGTCTTAGTGGAGTGCAGTACCATCTGGTTATAAGCTTTTGGTATTGTTCCCAGTGAGAGGCACAGGCGGAAGATTTGTGGGCCCATTTGAGGGCGTCACACCACTCATTTTGAGAGAATTTCTTGTTTAGGTCTTTTTCCCAGTTGAGGAAATTAACTGTTTTCTTGAAAAATTGGGTGCCTGAGAGACAAGTGTAGATAGTTTTGGTTAGTTTTTTATGTGTTGGTATTTTAGCGTTGAGCAGGTCGTTGAGAGGGTCTGGGAGGGTAATGGAGGTAATTTTATGAGCTTTTAGATAATTGCAGATACGGAGGTATGTGTACCGTTCTGAGGGAGGAACTGCAAATTTTTCCTGTAACTGTCGAAAGTCAAGTAGGTTATTACCCTGGAAGAGGTCAGAGATAGTCATGGAAGCTTTATGTGGCCAATTGTGTAAGGAGAGATCAGGGACCAAGTGGCGTAGAGTGCAAAGTGGGAGAGAAATTTTTGTTGAGCCTAATTCTGAGTCTCTAACATTGCTTAATGAATGCCATGCGTGTAAGGAGGCTTTCACTGGTGGCAGGAGCTGAGGGTCGCTTTGTGGTTGTATTGAGTTGGACAAAAGAAAGGCCTTCCAGTTGGGAGCTCCTGTTGTGGTTGATTCAATCGTCGCCCATTTTTTGTCTGTCTCCAAATTACACCAATGTCTGGTCTGGTCGATCAAGAAGGTTTTATAATAATCACGGAGGTTGGGAATACCCAGACCTCCGAATTTCAGAGGCCTGTTTAGTATAGAGAATGCCACTCTGGGTCTTGCCCCTCTCCATATAAATTTGCACATTTGCTGGTGAAATAGGGCGAGTATGGAGTCCGGGATGGGCACCACAATAGTCCTAAAGTAGTATAGAATTCGCGGAAGTATTATCATTTTATACAGAATTACTCTACCCATCCAGCTAGGCTCAAATGCTGAGAGGCGATCTAGTTCTTTTTGGATTGAGGTCTTCAAAGAAGGGAAGTTTGCTGTTGGTAGGTCGTCTATTAAGGGGGTTAGGGCGATTCCCAAGTAGGGGAGAGAGTTAGGGCACCACTGAAATGGGAAAGAAGATTTTAGGAAGTTTTCTTCTCGCTTGGTTAGGTTGATGCCCATCATCTGTGATTTGGAGGGGTTCACCTTGTAAAGGGAAACAGAACCAAATACTTGCAGGGTGGACATGATCTGGGGGAGTGAGGTTTTTGGGTTCGTCACGGATAGGATCACATCGTCGGCAAAAAGGTTAATTTTATGAGAACCTGTTCCTATGGGGATGCCTTCTATCTGTGGGTTAATCCGAATTGCCTCCGCCAAAGGTTCCATCAGCATT
Source organism: Eleutherodactylus coqui (assembly GCF_035609145.1). NCBI lineage: Eukaryota > Metazoa > Chordata > Amphibia > Anura > Eleutherodactylidae > Eleutherodactylus > Eleutherodactylus coqui. Next base: position 50,236,570 of record NC_089844.1, on the reverse strand, counting down.
GAGAAAACCAGGGGGGAAAGAGGGCACCCTTGTCGTGTGCCATTTGTTATCTGAAATGGCTCAGATAGGACCCCATTCGATAGTACGGAGGCTGAGGGAGCAGAATAGAGAGCCAACACGGACGACAAAATCGGCCCTGAGAGGCCAAATTTCTCTAGCGTGCGGCGCATAAATCCCCAGTGCATCCTATCGAATGCCTTCTCCGCATCCAGAGCAAGGAGCAGAGAAGGCATTCGCGTTTGGCCAATTCTGGCGATCAGGTCGATCAGTCGTCTTGTTCTATCTGGGGCCTGGCGTCCCCTCGTAAATCCTACTTGGTCATTTTTGATAAGTTGGGGTAGAATGGGAAGAAGCCTATTAGCGAGAATTTTTGCATATAGTTTAATATCTGTGTTGAGGAGAGAAATGGGGCGGAAGTTGCTTGGGGTCTCAGGGGGTTTCCCCTCCTTGGGAATAGTTACTATTGTTGCTCTTAAATTCTCTGGGGGGATTGAACCTGATATCATTATGTTGTTAAAGAAATTGCGTAAATATGGGAGTAGGGTCGGTTTAAATATTTTAAAATATTCATTGGAAAAGCCGTCCGGCCCTGGAGATTTGCCCTTTTTAAGGGAGCAAATAGTTTGGTCAATTTCCTGTGTTGTGATAGGGAGATTTAGTTGTTGAGTTTGGTTTTGTGAGAGGGATGGAAGAGAGAGTGTAGAAAGAAATGAGTTGATTGTCTCCTCATTGGGCTGGGGGGCGTCAATGTCTTTGTTTAGATTGTATAGCGTTTTGTAATAGTTGCTAAACTCGTCGGCGATTTCCTGTGGGCTATAGACTTTGCTTTTAGTTGCCTGGGAAATTAAGAAGGGGATTCTTGTGTTTGCGTTCATTGCTTTGACCTTATTGGCCATTAATTTGCTTGCCTTGTTGTGCATGAAGTAATGTTGCATTTTGAGTCTCTTTATATGCTTCTCGTAGTTTATTGCAAGAAGGGCTTGTAGTTCTGTTCTTGCTTTTTTTAGTGAGAGTACATTTGTTAAGGAAGGGTCCGATTTGTGGATTTCGGCTAGCCTCGATATTTTAGCTAGTAGGTCATTTGTCGTAGCGTTACGCTGTTTGTTATAATGGGCCGTTTGCTGAATGAGGAGGCCTCTTATATATGCCTTGTGTGTATTCCATAGAGTGGCTGGGTTGGTGTCTGGCTGCGCGTTTAAGACAAAAAATTCAGAAAGCATTTTTTCAGTTGTTGAGATGTTGTCTTTTAGAGACATTACGTGAATATTATTTCTCCAAATGAAAGTATTTTTGGCAGGGGGGGAGAGACGAAGAGTCATGGTAATTGGGGCATGGTCAGACCAGGAAATAAATAACTATCTCGCACCTTTCAACCAAAGGCAAAAGCCATTTGGTTGTTAAGAACATGTCGATGAGTAGGTATTATGTCTGTGAGAGAAGAACGTGAAGTCCTTCTCAGACGCATGCTTACATCGCCATACATCATGCAGATCCTCCTTACGGAGCCACTGTGAGAGATAAGCGGGAGACCTGTCGCTTTTTGACGTAGAATCTAAGTCTGGGGTATGGATGATGTTAAAATCACCGCACAACACAAGTTTGCCTTTCACTATTCGAGAAATCCGTTTAAGGACAGAATTCAAGAAAGCCACCTGTGCAGTGTTAGGCGCGTACACGCTCACTATAGTAAATGTCACGTTGTTAATCTTGCACACCAAGGCGACAAATCTACCTCTCTCATCTAGAATCTCCTGGACAAGCTGAAATGCAACGGTTTTTTTTATTGCCACGAGGACTCCTGCTTTTTTTTTGGGTCCGTTTGCATAGAAAATGTGGGGAAAGTCCCTGTTTTTTAATCTAATGGGGTCAGTTTTTTGAAAATGGGTTTCCTGAATGCAGACCACCTCTGCTTTTGATTTTTTAATTTCTTTCCACAAGAGGGATCTTTTGAAGGGGCTGTTCAAACCCCTTGCGTTAAGAGACAAAATTTTTAACGCCATTTAAATTATCAGGGGTCTGCATCGAGGGAGCCACCACCCAGCATCGCGTACCTCGAGGACAGCGGGATGTATTCATTTTTATCAGTGGACTACAATTCACAAGACAGTAAAATTCAAGTACCTTATAGAGACTAAGAAACATTAAAACATTTGTAAAGAAAAACAAAAGCATACACGTGCAGTAGGTTGAAACTGCGCAGACTCGGGGAATATCTGCAGTAAATGTGGCAAACCTGTACTCGGGGTCTAGCATTCAGCAGGTTGAGGTTTTTAAGTTGCATCTCTCCACTCCTGCACAATCTTGGGAGAGCAGTTGTTGTTCTTGGAATGGCCTTGGTTCGGCCGTGGTGAGCAAGGAATATTCCACTCTCTCAGAAGATCCATGCCTTTATCCAGGGTAGAAATAACATGGGTTTTCCCATTTTTTACAATAATGATCTTGGTTGGAAAGCCCCATTTATATCTTATATTGTGATTTCTTAAGGCTGAGGTTATGGGGTTCAGTTTCTTCCTTGCTAATAGCGTAGTTTGGGAGAGGTCTGCATACAGTGAAATGTCCTGAAAAGGAGCTGGAAGCTTCGTTAGTTGTCTTGAAGCTTTCATGAGTTGTTCTTTAATATGAAAAAAGTGTATCCGAGCAATCGTGTCTCGGGGAAGAGAGGACGGAATGGATTGGGCTCTAGGAAGTCTATGGGCCCTGTCTATCGTGAGGTCAACTGGGGAGCACTGTGGGATGACCGCTCGGATTAAGCTTTGAAGAAAAGAAATAAGCTCGGAGGGGGAAGTCGATTCTGGAATACCTCTGAATTTGATATTATTCTGGCGATTTCTATCTTCAATATCTGCTAGTTTGTTACGTAAGGATTCCACCTCATCTTCCAGGGTGTTATGTGAGTCCACCAGAGTGTTATGGGCCGAGGCGAATTCGCCCATTTTACGCTCTGTATGATCCACACGGGATCCCAGCTCTTCAACTGACGCATTTATGCCTGCAAGGCTTATCGCAATGTCTCTTTTCATAGAGGACTGCAGAGCTAACATTGCCTCTTTCATGAATCTTTCTGAAGCTGCATAATTGTGAGCCGGAATATCTTCTAGTAACACCGCAGAGACAGGCTCTGAATCGTTAGAGTAGCGTAAGCGTTGCTTTTGTGGACTGGCGTCGTTTGATTTATTGTTGTGTAGGACTTCTGCTATTGGTGAGAGCTTTTGTAGAGCTCTTTTGTTGTTTATAGGCCCCGCGGCCGCCAGAGAGGGGTCATAGGAGTCTGTATGGGACCAGCTCGGGAAGCCCAGGACTGCCCCATTGGTGTTGCATGGCATAGAACTTTGCGTGTGGGGGAAGGGAAGAGCTTGTATCTGGGGGGCTAGCTGCCCCATCTCCACAGCTCCCCTGGAGTGACTGCAGGTTGGTGGCATTCCCAGCATTGTGGTAAGGGACAGTGTTTGTACTTTGTAAGGGCTCATCCTCTCCTCTGTTTGGGATGGTTGGTGAGGAATCCTGGATGTCTCCCAGGAGAACCGACCGCAGAGGCTCGCAGCTTGAAGCTCCGTTGGAAGATTGAGCTGTATGGGGCGAGGGGACCTGTCCCTTTAAGGTTGTGGCTGCTGCCGCTCTATGCAGAATGCTTTCATTTGGAGCTAGCCCCGGGGGACCCCGTTCACCCACCTGCATGTCTTGGAAGCGGTCCAGATTCTCACCGGCAGGACTGGGAAGCCGTGTAGGAGATGAGCGTGTCGGCGCCTCAGACAGGTAGGGAGAAGCGCAGCGAGCGCTGCTGTCACTCACAGCCCGGGTTCCGTCCCAACGAGACCCCAGGCTCCCACCGGCAGGACTGGGAAGCCGTGTAGGAGATGAGCGTGTCGGCGCCTCAGACAGGTAGGGAGAAGCGCAGCGAGCGCTGCTGTCACTCACAGCCCGGGCTCCGTCCCGACGAGACCTCAGTGTCTCCGCGGTCACCTCTGAAGCAGCGGCAGACGCTCCGGGTCGCACTCCCAGGCGCATCGCGCCGTCAGCGGCAGGGGAATCCTCCGGTAAGCGGCGGGATACGCCGGGTAGCAGGTGTCGCGGTTCGCTGGTTGAGCGGTCCGGCGGGGATCCTTCTTTGTTAGATCTCAGAGGGACCGTGACTGGCACAACAGCGGAGGGCTTCTTTCTGACAGCTGGGATAGCGGGCGAGATTTCACCTCCGCTGTTCCCCTCTAGCAGCGCCGGCCTGGGAGAAGGGCAGTTCTTGAGTGTTGCCGAGCGCGGGAGTCTGGCGACGCCATCTTGGGGGTCTTCTTCCCGGCCTCTCGTGGCGTAGAAGTCTGTCAGCTTCTTTGGCGACAGCTTTTTTGATCTTTTCGGCATGGCTTCCGATGCCTGACGTCCTCAGGAGAGATTGTGAAAGTTTTGGGCTGAAGAAGTGTCTGGGATTGTAGTCGCTAGACAGGTTTGGACGGGAGCTAAGTTAGGGTGCGACCAGCCAGCTCTCCATCCAGGCCACCAGTTTGTCTTTTAATCCCTGTGCGCATGGGAATTTTTAAAATATGTACCCAATAAGAAGTGATTTTTTCATAGTAAAGTAACCCAGCACACTCTATGAAAGCAAATCTTTGTAGGCTTTAGCAACCGATTACAGCACAGCTTTCATTTTTTACACTCCTAAAATGAAAGCTGTGCTGTGATTGGTTGTTATAGGCAACAAAGATTTGCTTTTAGACAGCTTTCATAAGAGTGTGGTGCTGTGCTTATTTTCCATGGCCTATCCTGTACAATGTTGTTTACCGGGAAATATTGTAATTAGATGGAGTAGGAATAAAGGAAAAGCCTGCAGAGGATGTTAAAATTTTTTGCCAGTGTCTACAAAAGTAGTGACACGCAAAGTGACCTCCATATTTGTTTACCCTGAGTAGTGTGTATCCAAAATAGCTGACGCCTTTGCATTATAACTATTATTCTCAATTCCACTGATTAAAATTTTTCTGAACATAGATATATATGTTAGATTGCAGTCACCATCCTGGGGAAGATTTTCTACTTGTGTTATGGAATACTGCGTACAGTTCTGGTCACCGGTGCTCAGGAAAGCTCAAAATTGGGATTATTTACTCTAGAAAAAAGACGGCTAAGGGGTGATCAAATAACTATGTATAAATACATGAGGGGACAATACAAGGATCTCTCCCACGATCTGTTTATACCCAGGACTGCGACGGTAACAAGAGGGCATTCGCTACGTCTAGAAGAAAGCAGGTTTAATCGCCAACACAGAAGAGGGTTCTTTAGGCCTCCTTCCCACGAGCGTGACGGGCTCCGCCGCGTAATATTCCGCAGTGAAGCCCGTCACGGCGCCCCCCAGAGACCCCATACTTACCAGCGGAAGATAGCGTGAAGACGCTTCCCCGTCCACCGCCGTCGCGTCATGTGACACGCCCACCGCGTCACATGACGCGGCCGTGTCACGTGACGCGCCGGCCGCGTCATGTGACGCGCGGCGGTAGGCGGGGAAGTGTTTTTTCACGCTATCTTCCGCTGGTTGCAGCGGGAGATAGCGTGAACGGACGGCTTCCATTGACTGCAATGGAAGCCGTCAGCGCGTACACCTGCAGCAAATAGAACATGCTGCGGGTGAGGACGGGAGATTTCACGGTGCGTAATTCCGCGGTGGAATTACGCATCGTGAGCATTGTGCTATTAGGTTCAATAGAACCTAATAGCAGGGTGCAACGCAGCGGATTTTTGCCGCAGATTTACGCTGCGTAAATCCGTTCGTGGGAAGGAGGCCTTACTGTAAGAGCAGTGAGACTGTGGAACTCTCTGCCTGAGGAGGTGGTGATGGCAAAATCCATAGTGGAGTTCAAAAGGGGACTTGATGTCTTTCTGGAGGGGAAGGATATTACAGGATATAAATCTTAGGTTAATTGTTAATCTGGGTATACAGGCAGGTAGGAACTATTAGGGGTTGATCCAGGGATTAGTCTGATTGCTGTTAGGGAGTCAGAAAGGACGTTTTCCCCCAAGTAGGCTAATTGGCTCCTGCCTCTTGGGGGTTTTTTTTGCCGTCCTCTGGATCAACAACATAGGAGGATAAACAGGCTGAATTAGATGGACATTGTCTTCATTCGGCCTTACATACTATGTCACTATGAGTCAAAGAGTTTGAAACTTTTCTGCATTTGCATTATTTCGTTATTTAACTCATACTTATTGTTGTAAGAATCTTGATTTAGCCATAAATATGCTATGTATGCGGACATATTGTACATTAAGGACTGTGGAGTTGGTAAAATAAACCTGCAACTTCTTAATTTTCCCAAACTCAGACTCCTTCATATATGATGTTTTTTAACTAATACATTTACTGTATTAACATGGTAACATCAGGCTTTTTCCGGAAGAAGCAGCATAAGGATACTTAGTGCAATGTATACTTTCTGTTACTGCTTCCACATCCTAGTTATCAATATTTTTGATAAATAGGGGCTTAGATGAATAGAACATATATTTATAGGATATTTCAAAACTTTCCTAAATTTCTATGAAAGGAAATGTGCAACAAATTCTGCATTAAATTAATTATATCTGACTCCACAGCCCTGACAGTAAAGGTCAATTTACACGGGACGAATGTCAGGCAAACGATGCCTGGCACTCGTTCCTGTGCTTCCGCACTCCCGTGCTCCTGCAGAGCTAGTCTCGCTTATGGAGAGGTCAGCAGGGGGGCGGGGCAGTGCAGGAGATTTCTCTCCTCTCGCTCCCCCGCCCCTCTCCATTGAGATAACACAGCGGCTGTTCACTACTGAATGGCCGCTGTTTAAACTGAACTATGAGCTCATTGTTTATACAGCATAAAAGATCAGCAAAGAGTTCATCGCTCATTGTTCAGTTTAAAGAGCGGCCATTCAATTTAACAGCAATTATTCTTGTGGACAGGCGGGCTACGCGTTTCCATAGCAACGCTATGGAAAGTGTGCATTGCGTTCCCCGTGGCTGGATTATCGCCACAGGGAACGCAATTCAAACCTGCCCGTGGACAGGCAGCCTAACCTGCCTTAAAACATTATAATGATACTGGATATGTATGCCAACTGGCTGCTGTTAAATGGAAAGACAGAACAATGCCTCTATAACGCCACCTATTGGAAGGCAGTATTTCTGCAAGTCAATGTTAGACTTTTTAACAAGCCTCATAACAATAAACCAGAAATTATGAGCCAAAGCCAAGCATGCACATACACAGCTATTTCCGTGTGATTACCTCGTACTAGTGTGCAGTAGGTTTCTGGCTTGGCTAGTGAGAGCATCTAGAAGGTGAGAGGAGACTTATAAGGCCATCCATGTTCCTCTGGGAAATATGCAAATAGAAAGATGGAATAACATCTCTACAGCACCACCTATTGGAAGGCAGGTGCTCTCCCTAAGAAGAAACAATACCCTTCCTTACCCACATCTATAGGCCCCTCACTAGCCAAGCCAGAAACCTACTGCACACTAATGAAGGGCAATCACCCCAAAACAGGGGTATGTATATGGTTGGTTTTAGTTCATAATTCCCAGTCACCCTTACAAGGTTTGTTAAAAGCTCTGACATTGACTTGCAGTAATGCTGCCTTCCAATAGGTGGTGCTGTAGAGACATTGTTCCATTGTACCATTTTTATATATCTCAGAGGAGCAGGGATAGCCTTATAAGTGTCCTTGCACCTTCAAGGTGATCTCCCAAGGAGAAATGATACCCTTTCTGACCAATTAGCTGCAGCATATTGTTACATTTTTGATTGTGCACTTGAAGGCATTTTACACCCCATAGCACACATGTAGAGTTCTTGAGCGCCCAAAACCATAGAAAACCCCCACAAATGACCCCATTTTGAAAACTAGACCCCTTAACAAATTTATCTAGGGGTTTATTGTCCATTTTGACCCCACAGTTTTTGAATAAATTCAAGCAAAGCAAAAAGGAAAAAATTGTGATTTTCGTTTTTTTGGCAATTCTGTCATTTTAAAAACAGCTTTTTTTGTACAGCACACATATAAATGAAGACTTGCACCCCAAAATGGATACCCCTGTTTGTGCTGTTTTCAGAAATATACCCATTTTAGCCCTAATCTTATGTCCGCATGCACAACAGGTCCCAAAATGAAAGAAGTAATCGGTGGTTTTAAGAACATAGATTTTGCTTGAAGACCTTTTAGGCCCCATAGCACACTTGTAAAGTTCTTGAGCGCCCAAAACAATAGAGAACCCCCACAAATGACCCCATTTTGAAAATTACACCCCTTAACGAATTTATCTAGGGGTGTACTACCTATTTTGATGCCACAGTTTTTTAATTAATTCAAGCAAAGCAAAAGAAAAATATTGTGATTTTCATTTTTTTTTGGCAATTCTGTCACTTTATAAACAGCTTTTTTTGTACAGCACACATGTGAATGAAGACTTGCACCCCAAAATGGATACCCCTGTTTGTGCTGTTTTCAGAAATACACCCATTGTGGCCCTAATCTTATGCCTGGATGCACAACAGGGCCCAAAATGAAAGGAGCAGTCGGTGGCTTTTAGAACATAAATTTTGCTTGAAGGCCTTTTATGCCCTATACCACACTTGTAGAGTTCTTGAGCGCGCAAAACAATAGAGAACCCCCACAAATGACCTCATTTTGAAAACAAGACCCCTTAACGCGTTCATCTAGGGGTGTGTTGTGTATTTTAACCCTACAATTTTTGAATAGATCTAAGCAAAGCAGTAGGAAAAAATTACGATTTTCATTTTTTGGGCAATTGCGTCAATTTAAAAACAGTTTTTTTTGTACAGCACACATATAAATGAAGACTTTCACCCCAAAATGGATACCCGTTTGTCCCGTGTACAGAAAGATACCCATTGTGGCCCTAATCTACTTACAGGTCCCATGGCAAGGCCTATAATAGAGGGAACACCCGTTGGATTGCAGGGCACAACTGAATAAATTCCAGGCCCCATTGCTCATTTGTACGGAATAAAAATTGACTCCCTAAAAATATCCCCCCCTCCCCACACACACTCTGCGCCCTTTTCGGCTTTCCCCAAATTTTAGATAAAAGTAATAATGTGAACGGTATTTCCGAACACAGGGGTAATTACGGAGGCTGGTTGGAATGGGTACATGGGGCAATAAAACCAGTATCCCCCTCCTCTCATGCTTTTTGGGGGTCATTTCTTGACCTCAGTGGCAGGTATGGGGTGTAAAAAGTAGCGTTCCGTGAGTCTTCGTAAGCTTGCCGAGGTGCTTCGGTCTCGCACAGAAGGCGCTCAACAAGCTGCACCTGGAACTGCAGGAAGGCAAGCGTTCCCGGGGCTTCTTGTAAAATACGTATCACAGGTAGCGGCTGTGACCCTACGTACGGCCGCGTAATATACTGCGCATAACTGCCTACTCACACAGGCGGTCATTCGCAGTCCAATTTTTTTTTGTTTGTATTTCCCGCCCAGTCGCTTAGCGATGACGCAGAACCCACAGCCCGTACACAGCGTAATTGCGTATAGGCAGCGGGTATATCCGCGACCATGGAGCACAATGGGCTCTACGTTGCGGATATCCAGAGTAAAATAGAACCTGCTGCATTCTCTTTTCTGCGAGTGGATAATGCAATTCCAACCCGCTAATGTGAGCGGAATTGTGTAATCCAATGTGATTGATCTGCGTATTACCGCATGCGGAATCCGTAATTCCTATCCTATCCTAGACCGACCCATGTTAGATCACTTTCACTGAAAAAGCCAAAAATACCTGAAGGTCTGCAAAGCAGACACGGTCGCCATAGGCACGATCGCCATAAGGCAGGCACAATCGCCACCGGCACAATCGCCGTAGGGCAGGCGCAATGGCCTTAAGCCCTGAGGATATGTAGTCAGCCAGACAATAATGTGTGGAGGAGCAACTTGTTCCTGGCAAGCTAATATGCAGTCACCCACTCAACCCAGCCCAGAATGGGGAGGAGTGACTGCATATACTAAAAGCCTGCACATGTGAACGATACCAAAGATGTCAGCCATTGATAGGTGGTGACCCACCATACAGGATATCAACCCTGGCTGATATGACAGCGGGTTGCCCTGTATCTCTAAGGTGGGCCACACTGGCTGACATCTTGGGCTCCCCCACCAACTAGCAAACTACATACAAAAGTACTAATGCATACTGATAAAATGCGGGTGTTAGTACTGCATTTTGGCCAAAACGCATAGGCTGACGGACCGCGTCGAGGTCACACCGCTTCCGTCAGTACCTACGCTAACTCACGATAAATTACATAAAATCACAGAGGTGAGGAAAAAGAAAAAAACAAACACATTCACTGAAAAAGCCAAAAATACCTGAAGGTCTGCAAAGCAGACACGGTCGCCATAGGCACGATCGCCATAAGGCAGGCACAATCGCCACCGGCACAATTGCCAGGAACAAGTTGCTCCTCCACACATTATTGTCTGGCTGACTACATATCCTCAGGGCTTAAGGCCATTGCGCCTGCCCTACGGCGATTGTGCCGGTGGCGATTGTGCCTGCCTTATGGCGATCGTGCCTATGGCGACCGTGTCTGCTTTGCAGACCTTCAGGTATTTTTGGCTTTTTCAGTGAATGTGTTTGTTTTTTTCTTTTTAGGTACTGACGGAAGCGGTGTGACCTCGACGCGGTCCGTCAGCCTATGCGTTTTGGCCAAAATGCAGTACTAACACCCGCATTTTATCAGTATGCATTAGTACTTTTGTATGTAGTTTGCTAGTTGGTGGGGGAGCCCAAGATGTCAGCCAGTGTGGCCCACCTTAGAGATACAGGGCAACCCGCTGTCATATCAGCCAGGGTTGATATCCTGTATGGTGGGTCACCACCTATCAATGGCTGACATCTTTGGTATCGTTCACATGTGCAGGCTTTTAGTATATGCAGTCACTCCTCCCCATTCTGGGCTGGGTTGAGTGGGTGACTGCATATTAGCTTGCCAGGAACAAGTTGCTCCTCCACACATTATTGTCTGGCTGACTACATATCCTCAGGGCTTAAGGCCATTGCGCCTGCCCTACGGCGATTGTGCCGGTGGCGATTGTGCCTGCCTTATGGCGATCGTGCCTATGGCGACCGTGTCTGCTTTGCAGACCTTCAGGTATTTTTGGCTTTTTCAGTGAATGTGTTTGTTTTTTTCTTTTTCCTCACCTCTGTGATTTCATGTTAGATCACTACTTTATTACGTGACCGGGGACCGCTCAACGAGGCCACCCGTCACTGCTCCAGGCATGCGGAATCCGTAATCCCTATCCTATCCTAGACCGACCCATGTTAGATCACTACTTTATTACGTGACCGGGGACCGCTCAATGAGGCCACCCGTCACTGCTCCAGGCTCTCGGTGACCGATGGTCGCTGAGAGCAAGGAGATTTTAAGTTTCCTGGGCTCCCCGACTCCTGCGCATGTGTCCGGCATTTTGCCGGCGGTCGCATGTGCAGAATCCGGATAAGTTCACGGAGGAGAATCGCGTCGGGGTTCAAATACAGAGGCCTCTGGTAAAAAAGTTTCATCTCCTCTCACTGATAGCATCGGTGAGGTGAGATGAAACTTCAATTTTTTAAAAAACTTTTACGTGATTGCCATTATCCATTGTATAACGGCGAACACGTGACCAGGAGCCGCTTACCGCGGCCCCCCGTGAAACCTCCAGGCTCTAGGCTCAGTTTTGTAGCCAGGAGCAAGGAGAATTTCAATTATCCTGCAGTCCACAGCTTTTGCGCATGCGTCCGCCATTTTGGCAACGGGTGTGAGCGCAGAAGCTGGGGTAAGGTCCGCGGATAAATCCGGGGGCCTTATGTACGTACTTTCATCCTCCCTCACGGATATGATCCATGAGGGAAGATGAATCGTAAGCTTTTTAAACTTTTGAAAAACTTTTTAAAACTTTTTTACACTTTTTTACACTTTTTTTTTTACTTAACATGATCACGGTCATCCATTGGGTACAGTGATCATGTCCCCGATGAAATCTCTCTGCTCCTGGCTACACATGGCAGCCAGGAGCAGAGGGATTTTGAATTTCCTGGTGCTCAAGCCCCTCTGTGCACGCGCCCGATGGCAATCATCGGGCGCGCATGTGCAGAGGGGGAATTCGGGTCCCGGAACACTGGGGACATCGGCGGACCTGAGGTGAGTATTTTCACCTCCCCTCATGGATCAGATGCATTTGGGGAGGTGAAACTTGTACTTTTTTTAAGCTTTTTAAAACTTTTTCGTGATCGCCGCTATCCATTGGATAGCGGCGATCACGGGGCCGGGAACCGCTCACCGCGGTCCCCAGTAACATCTCCTGGTTCCCGACTACCGTCAGGAGCCGTGAGCCAGGAGATTTTGAATTTGCCGGGGGCTCCCGGGCTTCTGCGCATGCACGTGACGTCATCGTCTGGCACGCATGCGCAGAAGAGCGGCGGCTGATCCGGAAGGACTCCGTCACCGCAGAAGACCCCGGAGAAGGCGGGTATGTAATTTCAGCTGCCCTGATGGATCCGATCCATCAGGGCAGCTGAATCCTCAACTTTTTAAAAACTTTTTTTCACTCTTTTGCGATCGGCGACCTGCGGGCACCGACAGCATGGAGCTGTCACGTCCAGTGCCCACGGGGCTTTATTCTCTGCAGGACACATGTTTTTACGTCCTCAGAGAATAAAGCCCACTTGGGCAGGATGTAAAAACACTATGGGCTGGTCGTTAAGGGGTTAAGACATATCTGTTATCAACTGTAAGCATCATAAACTAAGTTATGTTGCTAATAGTTTAGGTGGCAAGGAGTCCAGAGAGCTGTGCCTCATACTCACCCATTCCCCCGCTCTTGAGGTGTCCCCCAGCAAAGTCAGCATGTGCACAGCCAGCATGACTCTTTTCAGAAGACTGTGAACAAGCCCCCCATAGAGAAGAATGGAAGTGCATGCACACTGCCTTCTGAAAAGCGTTACACTGTACACTGGTGTGCGCGCTTACTTCACTGGGGGACACCGCAGGAATGGGGGACCAGATGAGTATGAAAAGATGCTCCCCGGACTCCATGTTACCTAAACTATGAGCACCATAACAGTTGGTGCTTTCAGTTGATGACAGGTTCCCATTAAGAAAGAAATCAGAATAGTAGTTTGCACCCATTTAGATTAAAAGAAGTATGTTTAATGATGAACATTCACATTAACCCCTTAAGGACCAGGCTGATTTGTACCTTAAGGACCAGAAACTTTTTAGGGATTTTACCTATGTGGTGGTTTAGCTGCCCGATTTTTTTCCGTAAGCTGCCAAAATTATTTTTGCTGAGTTTTTAAATATCTTTTTCACTGACTTTTCCCCCCGTTTTTTTAGTTTTATTGGGGGTAAAAAGCTAAAATTTATTTACAGTTATTTTTTTTTATTAGTATACTTACTCTAAAATAAAGTATTGGGATGGGTTCCTCATTTTGTTTCGGACGTTTTGATATATAATATGTGTGGTTTTGGGTTACAGGGCGCATACGGCGATGGTTTTGGTTGGCATCGGCTTTGGGTTATTTTCTTTCTTATGTATCTATTTTTATTTTATTCTGTCATTAAAAAAAAAAAAATCCCTCCTGCCTTCTCCTCCGGGTTATCAGCTGTGACGAAGAGCTGACAACCTGACATGCTCCTGCTTGATTGCAGAAGCAGGGGCTTTAAACCCGCGCCATATTTTTACAATCGTTTGGGTTTAAAGCCCAGGACCAAGCATTGTAAATTTACAGCACTTGGTCCTAAACGGGTTAAAAAAGCTTCCGAATACCTGGAGGACCTCTTTCAAGTGATAGAGAAACTAAGACACACAGCCAGTGTTACATTATAAATAGAGATGAGCGAGCGTACTCTGTAAAGACAGATACTTGAGTATCATCCTTACCGAGTACCTGCCTGCTCGCCCGCAAAGATTCGGGTGCTGGCAGGGGGCGCGGAGTGGTGGGGGAGAGCAGCGGATTGATCTCTCTCCCCCCCCCCCCCCCCGCTTCCTCCTGCTCACTCCTGCAACACAGCGCTCACCCCCGCTGGCACCCGAATCTTTGCGGGCAAACAGGCAGGTAATCGGTAAGGACGATACTCGCTCGAGTATCTGTCCTTACCGAGTACGCTTGCTCATCTCTAATTATAAACTTTTAGATGCCTTTAATAGCCACTAGCAGGAGCTTTCTATATCACAATTTATAAAGCTAGTATGGACACCAATAGTAATTTATCTATTCCTGTGCAATGTGCTCCCTCTGGTGGCGGCTGGGTTTTATTTAAGGTTGCATAAAGAAAAGCAGTGGATTTGGAGGCCTGTATTAGAAAAGTTCTTTCATAGGGTTTTCAAACTTGGAAAGCAAGAGTAACAGAGAAGTCCTGAATCGTATAAGATGACTGGACTCAGACTCACGTATTTTGGCCATGTAATGTGAGTAGAGTCACTAGAAAAATCTATAATGCTTGGACAGATCAGTGGCAAGAGAAGAACACAATGGGCAGTATTGTCAGAGCTGATACTGGCATGGATATCACACAACTGAAAGAAGGAGCGCAAAACAAAAAAACATGGAGGGAGCTCGCCTTTAGGGTTGCCGAGGGTCGTGAAGAACTAAATGGCTAATAACAACAACATTAGAAAAGCTGACCAGTGACCACCATGAAGATATATAATAAAATTCATATTCATGGAGGAGGCAGGAGAGGGCATCCAAGTAGTATAAAGAGAAGGAGAGGGCTCTTTATGCTTCACTCCTGTCAGCCCCAGCATGATGATTGATAAGGCTCATGGTTTTACACTGTCCCCTGTGACCTAAATAATGTCCGTAGGGATTTCCAGCACCTGTCTGTGTATTTTATATATGTTAGTCCAGTTTAATAGCTGTGTTGGAATCTCCGGCAGGAGGTTCCATCACAGATACGGCTCAGAATACTGGAAGAAGAAGCGCTGCATGCAGCGTTTTTTCTTTCACCCAAAAGCCAGATGGCTGGGTGAAAGCGGACGGTTCCTATTATAGTCAGTGGGGTCCGTCCAACGCTGTTCGGTTCCATTCAGAGACAGAGCTATTTGACTGCTGGCATTCCCCTTTTCTGCCCCCCCAATGGAGCAGGAAAGCAGAGCCCCAAAGCACAGATGTGAAACAACCATTAACTACAGAGTTAAAAAAAATAAAGAAGTTAGATAAAAAATAAAATTAAATCAAATGAATAACACGAAAATATCGAATAAAAAGGGGGCTTCACACCTGCGTTTGGGCTCAGTTCAGGATTTCTGTTTCTCTGCTCATTTTTTGGAGGATGTAAAATTAAAATCACCTAATCAGTTTTTCCCCATGGATTTCAATGGGTTTTAAAAAAAAACTGAAGGCTTTCAGTCTGCTTCAGTTCCATTTTGCTTCAGCTTTTTTGACTGGAACAAGGATGCAGAACCCCCTTCTATGTCGGTGTAGAAATCTTTTTTCCTCCAGATGTAGAGAATGCCCCCTTGTTACAGTCACAGTCCTGGGTATAAACAGCATAGTAATTATTAGGAAATTATAGTACCAATGTTTCTGGTGGCGCATTGCGCCACACAGCTGTGCTACATGGTACATGCTTTATGATCTCCACACATCACACACACAGCACATTACACACACAGCCATACTACATCCATCCCGATTCCCACACGACTCACACAGCTCTACTACATCCATCCTGATCCGACACATTAAACACACAGCTCTACTATATCCATCCTGATTAGAGATGAGCGAACCTACTTGGCCACTCCCCTTTTTCGCCCGAGCGCCGCGATTTTCAAGTACTTCCGTACTCGGGTGAAAAGATTTGGGGGGTGCCGTTGGTGAGTGGGGGGTTGCAGCGGGGAGTGGGGGGGAGAGGGCTCCCCCCTGTTCCCCGCTGCTACCCCCCGCTCCGCCACGCCTCCCCCCGCCCCCCAAATCTTTTTACCCGAGTACGGAAGTACTCAAAAATCGCAGTGCTGGATCGAGTAATTACTCGAAACGAGCATATTCGCTCATCTCTAATCCTGATCCCACACATTAAACACACATCACATTACACACACAGCTCTACTAGATGTCACACATAGCTGTAGTACATCCATCTTGATTCCCACACATTACGCACACAGCTTTGCTACATTGTACATTCATTAGGATTTCCACACATCACACACACAGCTCTACTACATCCATCTTGATTCCCACACATTACACACACAGCTCTGCTACATCCGTCGTGACCCCACACATCACATGACACACACAGCTTTGCTACATCCTGATTCACATACATCACACAAACAGCTCTGCTATTCCCCACATCACCAGACTCCTGGATACAGTGATCACACCTGGTCATGTGATTCCTGACTCCACCCACACATGTGATCACATGCCAGTGACATCATCACAGGTCCCGGTAGTAGCTGCTGTCGGCTTATCCAGTATACAGTACTTTCTACCAAACTGCACAATGGCTCCTCCCACAGCAGTGACGTCACCACAGGTCGTTCAGCCCACTGGCTCTCTTTTACCAAACTGCACAATGGTTCCTACCACAGCAGTGATGTCAGGACTGCTGAGTTGTGTCTGAGATAATAACAGCTTCGTTGTATTCTCATTTTGTTATTTTTGTCCTCCCCTTTTCAAGAGCCCAGTGTTTTTCTGCTGTCGGTCAGGCTCTGTGTTTTATATATGTTGTAGTACCTTTGATGATGTCACCAGGAGTGGAGCATAAGAAGCACTCACATACCAACTGACAAGTGGTGGTTAGTAGCTTGATGATGAGAAAGATCTCTGTATTGTCCCCTGATATAGTTATACATAGTTATCAGGTCACCCATGAGCCGTCTTTTTTCTAAACTAAATAATCCCAATTTTGATAACCTTTCTGGGTATTGTAGTCCGCCCATTCCATTTATTATTTTAGTTGCCCGCCTTTGTACTTGCGCAAGTGCTGATATGTCCTGCTTGAGTATCAGTGGCCAAAACTGTACACAATATTTCATTTGTGGTCTGAGCAGTGACTGACCAGTGAAGAGGAACAACAATGTTCTTGACATGTGCCCTTAGAGCTCTTTTGATGCACCCCATGATCCTATTTGACTTGGCAGCAGCTGCCTGACACTGTTCTATGAGTTGAGTGAGATGCCGTTCTATGTCAACTTGCACTAGAGCAAATGCGCAGCATGTTTATTCTATCTGTGATATTCCAATGTAGATTTCATCCTTTGTAAAGCATAGTGTAAAATCTGCAGTAAAATCTGCATGTACGCATAACACATGGATTTTACTGTGGATCTATAGTGGAAATTCTGCAGCAAATCAGCCCTGCGCTTGGGTACCCTTAGGACAGTGTCACACGTGCGTTCAGAAAACACTGCACAAAATCACTGCATTTTTACCACTATTTCAAGTGGCGTTTTTGAATGCATTGTACGGCATTTGACACTGCTTTTTAACAAGCCCGATCATTGTGATGTGTGATGAGGTGCGTTAAAAAAAAAAGCGAAAACAGACAACAATAGAACAGACAGCACTCGAAAATCGCGGCGTTAGAAACACAGGTCTGCAAGGTCCATAAAAATTAATGAGAGCGTTGTACTGTGGTTAGCGCTTGTGATGCTCCGCTAACCGCGGTAAAGAGTGGTGCATTGTGAGAGTAGCCTAAGGCTATGCTTACACAGCAAAACTCACCATGGTACTTTCTGCATGAATTCTACCTGCAAAAACAATGTCTTTAGGGCTTATTCACACGCTTGTATATTGGCTGGCGTTACACTACCATCTGATGTACGAGCTCAGCTCCCTCACCGGCTCACTACAAGGGAAGGACGTGAGACGGGACGAGAGCTAATGTGCTGAGCGCCTGCCCTCTCTCCACTATTTGCAATTGGAGGGGGGCAGGGCTTAGCTCCGCCCCACCCTCCAATTGCAAACAGCGGCAAGGGGTGGAAAGGAGAAGGAGGAGGGAGTTTAGAAGTCATGCTGGTTCTCTCCCTCCCACCTCCCTTCTCCGGCCGCTGTCATTGGCTCCCATATGAGTCTATGGCAGCGGCTGTAGTCCAGCCAGAAAGATAGTTCCAGAACAATTTTTCCTGCCCGATGTAAAAGCGCCCGGTCGGGAATATGCCTGTGTGATCTGATGCATTGGAATCCAATGCATCAAATGGTAGCGTATATTGGACGGACGTTAAAACGCCAGCTGATATACGCTCGGCTGAATAAGACCTTATGTCGTTGTCTTTTCCACAGATCAACCCACAGATTTCACCCCATGAAGAAAAAGTTAACCATAAGGAACTATTTACATGGTTTGGTTTGTGCCATACATCTAAAAACTGCATGCCAAAAAAAAAAAAAGAATTGGGCTAGTTTCACACAGCGATATCGCACTTTCCACCGTGTGAAAGCCCTGTGGATGTCCGGCAGGGATTAAGGGATTCCCCCAACTGTGGCTCAAGGGATTCCCCCTGCCACAGCTCAAGGGATTTCCCCACCATGGCTGTCACAGCCACGGCAGAGGATCGCAAAGTTCCCCCATTGTCTTCAATAGGGTCAGGGCTGCTGCCGCCTGCCCCATTGACGACAATGGGCGATATCGCAAAAAGATAGAATAGGCTGCGATTTTTATTGCATGATTGAATGCATCGGAAATGTAAAAGGAAACCATTGAAAATCATTGGATTCATAATCCTGCGTTTTCACTCACTCTTGCATCACACAATCTTCTCCCCCGTGTGAAATAAGCCTCTGGCCTGTCTCACATGGGCAACAAAGTTGCACAATTTTCTTGTAATGCAAGAATGCTACAAATCGCCTGTATGTGAAGCCCATGCTTTCCTATGGGTTCCTTCACATTTGCAATGTTTTGTAGCATGCGACAGATATGCCTGCGACTTGTGAAGTTTTGTAGCCCGTGTTTCTCTATGGAGCCTTGCTCTCTGTTATATCACATTACACAAAAAAACGTTTTTTGTGCGCTGCAATGCAACTTTGACAGTAGGAAATGCTATTGTCAGTGCCCTAAACTAAGCCCTAGCTGCAGAAAAAAAATACATACATCACCCAGAAGAGCTGTCCAGCTCCGCTGCATTTTCTCCCCGGCGCTGCTCTTCAGTATCTCTTCTGGCCGGGGATTGGGATTGCCTGTGATTGGCGGAGTGCCATGTGCTCAGCCAATCAGAGCCAGAGCTTGATGGACCAATCACAGTCATTCATTGACCAACTCTATACCAAAAACAGTTTTGGTGGTATCAAATATTACCCAATACACCTAAATATGCTTCATATCATAAATCCGCCTTTCCACATACTATTTGTTCAGCTAATCAGTCAAACAATTAGTGAATCCCCATGGCAACTTGCCATTTGACCAATGAACTCATGGTAGGTTGTATATAGATTTATATTACACAAACACACACATATAATATATATATATATATACACACACATGCCGTATTTTTCGCTTTACAAGACGCACTTTTTCCCCCTCCAAAGCGGAGGGGGAAAGTTGCTGCGTCTTATAAAGAGAATGTGCCAAAAAATTTGTTCCGATCGCCATTTTTAGCGAGATCGCGAATTTAACGCGCGAACGCGATTTAGTTTGCACGATTGCGTGTTAAACTCGCGATCACAGAACAAATGTGCGACCAGTCTCCTCCCCACTGCCACCCATACATACCTCTGATTGGTCGTGAGCGCCGGTAGGTACTACTGCTGCTCCCCGCCTCCACCAAACGGCTTCCTTCCTTCCTTCCTTCCTCCTGCTGCTGCACATAAGCACCGCTGTGACATGGAGCGCCGGTTTTTCAGACCTCTGCTGCTCCCTCTGCTCTGTCACCCGGCACTAACCCTGCGCTGTCCCCTATTTTCCCGCTCTAAAACGGGGGTGCGTCTAATAGAACAAAACATACGGTATATATACACACACACACACACATACATATATATACACATACACATACATATATATACACGCATATATACACACGCACACACTATGGCATGGCAGTACTAAACATCGCCTGCGAAGGGCTGAAGAGCACACAGACTGCAGCTACCTAGTCAGGGCGCACATTTATGGGTGGGGCTGGTAGAGGTTAAAGGGGTTGTCCCGCGAAAGCAAGTGGGGTTATACACTTCTGTATGGCCATATTAATGCACTTTGTAATGTACATCGTGCATTAATTATGAGCCATACAGAAGTTATTCACTTACCTGCTCCGTTGCTAGCGTCCCCGTCGCCATGGTGCCGTCTAATTTCAGCGTCTAATCGCCCGATTAGACGCGCTTGCGCAGTCCGGTCTTCTCCCTGGTGAATGGGGCCGCTCGTGCCGGAGAGCTGGTCCTCGTAGCTCCGCCCCGTCACGTGTGCCGATTCCAGCCAATCAGGAGGCTGGAATCGGCAATGGACCGCACAGAGCCCACGGTGCACCATGGGAAAAGACCCGCGGTGCATCGTGGGTGAAGATCCCGGCGGCCATCTTGGTAAGGTAAGTAAGAAGTCGCCGCAGCGCGGGGTTTCGGGTAAGTACTAAACCTTTTTTTTTTGTTAACCCATCCCTTGGGTTTGTCTCGCGCCGAACGGGGGACCTATTGAATTAAAAAAAAAACCCGTTTCGGCGCGGGACAACCTTTTTAAAGCGCTGGATGGTAATCCTATGTCTTTAGCCAGACGTTCTAATAAATGCTTGTTTTTAAACTTCATTGGTGCTCGAGGCTCACATACGGATACATACACCTCACACGAGTATATTCGCACATGCTTTAGCACAGCGCAATTGCGACATGAACAAGCTTGATTTGTGCACATAACAGCGCATAGTAATGCATCCATTGCGCATGCAAATTGGATTGCAAAGGGTTAAAAGGTGTCCTATCTACACAATTACTCCGTTTCTCTTACTGAGAACAAGCACATTTTATTCATTGACACTGAAGAAAGTTTGACCAGTAACATCTAGACGGCTGACAACCCTGTCCGCTATCACCAGCATCTCCTCAGACGGCCGCTACCTCCGGCCGCGCGTCAGGTCATCCTACTGCGTCACCACAGATGTTTCCCGCCCATAACACTGACTGAAAAGACGGTAACAGCAGGCTCCACCCCCTACCCCGCCCACAACACTGACTGAAAAGACGGTAACAGCAGGCTCCACCCCCCAACCACGCCCATAATCATGACTGAAAAGGCGGTGACAGCAGGCTCCACCCTAACCCCGCCCCCTGCTCATAGCCCTACAGTACTTGTGCGACCGTCGTGCGTTGCTGACATCTGTACACCCCGCCTGCTCCACCCTCGGCCCTGACGGAGTGCTCCACGTGTGGCGGACGCATATTAGTAGTTTACACTGCGGTTATTCCTGCTGCCGATTCCAGCCAATGAGGTGGCTGGAATCGGCACCATGTGACCTCCCATTGTGCACGAGCAGTACAGTTCAGCTGCCGTGCACGATGAGAGCTGTGCCCGCGCCCACGTGACCGGTGACGTCACCGGTACTTGAATTTGCCCGCGAATTCCGAGCCTACAGAGGAAGCTGATGGTTGGAGCCTTTTATACTTTCAACGTGGGAGAGGAAGATTTCTGCGCTGTGTGGTGAGTACCTACCTGAGATTAATGCGCTGTGTGGTGAGTACCTACCTGAGATTAATGCGCTGTGTGCTGAGTACCTACCTGAGATTAATGCGCTGTGTGCTGAGTACCTACCTGAGATTAATGCGCTGTGTGGTGAGTACCTACCTGAGATTAATGCGCTGTGTGGTGAGTACCTACCTGAGATTAATGCGCTGTGTGGTGAGTACCTACCTGAGATTAATGCGCTGTGTGGTGAGTACCTACCTGAGATTAATGCGCTGTGTGGTGAGTACCTACCTGAGATTAATGCGCTGTGTGGTGAGTACCTACCTGAGATTAATGCGCTGTGTGGTGAGTACCTACCTGAGATTAATGCGCTGTGTGGTGAGTACCTACCTGAGATTAATGCGCTGTGTGGTGAGTACCTACCTGAGATTAATGCGCTGTGTGGTGAGTACCTACCTGAGATTAATGCGCTGTGTGGTGAGTACCTACCTGAGATTAATGCGCTGTGTGGTGAGTACCTACCTGAGATTAATGCGCTGTGCGGTGAGTACCTACCTGAGATTAATGCGCTGTGTGCTGAGTACCTACCTGAGATTTATGCGCTGTGTGCTGAGTACCTACCTGAGATTAATGCGCTGTGCGGTGAGTACCTACCTGAGATTTATGCGCTGTGCGCTGAGTACCTACCTGAGATTAATGCGCTGTGCGCTGAGTACCTACCTGAGATTAATGCGCTGTGCGCTGAGTACCTACCTGAGATTAATGCGCTGTGTGGTGAGTACCTACCTGAGATTAATGCGCTGTGTGGTGAGTACCTACCTGAGATTAATGCGCTGTGTGGTGAGTACCTACCTGAGATTAATGCGCTGTGTGGTGAGTACCTACCTGAGATTAATGCGCGGTGTGCTGAGTACCTACCTGAGATTAATGCGCTGTGCGGTGAGTACCTACCTGAGATTTATGCGCTGTGCGCTGAGTACCTACCTGAGATTAATGCGCTGTGTGCTGAGTACCTACCTGAGATTAATGCGCTGTGTGGTGAGTACCTACCTGAGATTTCTGCGCTACGTGTGGTGAGTACCTACCTGAGATTTCTGCGCTACGTGTGGTGAGTACCTACCTGAGATTAATGCGCTGTGTGCTGAGTACCTACCTGAGATTAATGCGCTGTGTGCTGAGTACCTACCTGAGATTAATGCGCTGTGTGCTGAGTACCTACCTGAGATTAATGCGCTGTGTGCTGAGTACCTACCTGAGATTAATGCGCTGTGTGCTGAGTACCTACCTGAGATTAATGCGCTGTGTGCTGAGTACCTACCTGAGATTAATGCGCTGTGTGC
Source organism: Eleutherodactylus coqui (assembly GCF_035609145.1). Lineage (NCBI taxonomy): Eukaryota > Metazoa > Chordata > Amphibia > Anura > Eleutherodactylidae > Eleutherodactylus > Eleutherodactylus coqui. Next base: position 50,213,642 of record NC_089844.1, on the reverse strand, counting down.
TGAGTACCTACCTGAGATTAATGCGCTGTGTGGTGAGTACCTACCTGAGATTAATGCGCTACGTGTGGTGAGTACCTACCTGAGATTAATGCGCTGTGTGTGGTGAGTACCTACCTGAGATTAATGCGCTGTGCGCTACGTGTGGCGAGTACCTACCTGAGATTAATTCGCTGTGCGCTACGTCTGGCGAGTACCTACCTGAGATTAATTCGCTGTGCGCTACGTCTGGTGAGTACGTCACCTGAAATTTGCGCGACGCCACCTGACGCAACCTGTCTTTTTTTGCAGATTTGTGCGCTACGTGTGGAGACGCGGCCACCCGAGATTTGTGCGCTTTTTTTTGCAAACTTACGTGTGGAGATGATCCTGACGTTTGGACGCGTTTTGAGAAGAATTTCGCTTCGCTTGCACACAAGCTGACATAACTCGTCGAGGTAAGCTGCTGCATCTGCTAAAATTTTCATTGCGTGCATCTGCTCATACGTGCTTATTTTGCGCATATTTGCAGGTTTTCGCTTGCGTGTGTGTGTACGCACGCGTGTGTGTGTACGCACGCACGCACGCGCGTGTGTGTACGTATATATGATTCTTCTGACCAGGTTGGGGGAGTAGTGGTCAATGTAAGTGGGTGGAGCGGATCTAGGGATCAGTAATACTGGTGTGATGTGACTGTTAACCTGCTGATTTTTCGTTATTTCCTGCAGATCTGACGTCCTTGAGAATGGGAAGGCTGGCGGACAGTGAAGAGACCCTCGACGTTCAGCAATCTTGAAACCCTTCGTTTTATGGACTGCTTTTTGCCGGTGACTCACCTTTTTTTTTTTTTTATAAGCTTTTTGGAGTATCCTGAAAAACTGCGCAATATTTTACACCGATTGAGTAAACAGAAAAGATCCCCACACACAGCGGCCTTTGTTTTATCAGGGAATGACACTTGGTGTAAAATCCAAATTTTTAATAAATAATAAAACGTGATTTGAATTTGTTTTTTTGTTTTACCTTATTTATGTTTTCAGGCTCCTGATTACCCACGCTGTAAAGCCGGCTGCACATGGATGTGACAGGCTCCGCCATGGAATTCCGGGGCGGAGCCCATCACGGCAGCCCCAAGAGACCCCAATACTTACCTCTGGTTCCGGAGTCCCGCATGACGCCTCAGTGCGCATGGGTAATAGAGCGTGAGACGCACCGCAGCGGCATGTGACGCGGCTGGCGGTAGGCGTAGAGGCGGTTTCACGCTATTTTCCGCTGTGCTACAGCGGAAAATAGCGTGAATGGACGGCTTCCACAGACTGCAATGGAAGCCGTCCGCGCGTATACCCGCGGCATTTTACGGTGCGGAATTCCGCTGTGAAATTACGCACCGTAAGCATTGAGCTATTAGGTTGAATACCGTGTTTCCCCGATAGTAAGACACCCCCCGATTGTAAGACGTATCGGGGGTTTCAGGGGGGTCGGCCAATGTAAGCCGTACCCCGAAAGTAAGACATATGTCTTACTTTCGGGGAAACACGGGGGTATTGCCGCCTCCCTCTCATCTACGGTAGCTGCGCGCCGCCTCCTGCCCACTTCCGCGCCGCCCCCCCTCCATACGTCACCGCGTCTGCCGCCTTTGGCCTCATGTCCACGGGGAAAATCAGGCCCGCTACGGATTCTCCATGTAGAATCTGCAGCGGGTCCCTCCTGCCCCGCGGACATGAGCGCTGAAAATAGGAATAAATCAGAATTAACTTACCTCTCACACGCTCCGGATACTTCCTTCGCTGCGGCGTCATCTTCTCTCGTCGCGGCCGGATCTTCTTTCTTCGGCTCGGCGGATGTGCATGATGACGTCGGTGACGTGCCCCGCACATGCGCCGGGCCGAAGCAAAATGATCCGGCCGCGACTGAGAGAAGATGGCGCCGCGGCGAAGAGAAGAACCAGAGCGTGTGAGTACAATTTGATTTTTGTGTCCCGGGAGACCCGCATGAAAATGGAGCATGGTCCAGATTTTTTCATGCTCCATTTTCCAATATAAGACATACCCCGAAAGTAAGACATAGTGGGGCTTTTGGGGATAAAAAGAAAGACACTGTCTTACTTTCGGGGAAACACGGTAGATCCGTCTGTGGGAAGGAGCCTTAAGGCCTCATGTCCACTAGCAAAATGGAATTGCGGTTTCCGCAGCGGATTTGCCCCTAGGGAATCATTGGCCATCCCGTCCATTAAACTGATTTTTGCACCCGCGGATGGAATTTTAATAGAATTGCGTTTTTCATGCGTGGGAGAAAAAACCACGGCATGCTCCATTTTACCGCGGATCGGCCACATTGCTATCACATTGACAGCAATGTGTGCGGATATCTGCATGAAAATTATACAATTGAAAGCTGATTCTACGCGGATTGTATTTTTCCAGTGGACATGAGGCCTAAGGCCGCCTGCAGACGGCCGTGTCGCATCCAGCTGCTCGCAACGGGACCCGACCTGAGCGCCTGCAGAGAGCAGTGCGGAACTCGCCCGCTCCCGCAGCTCTGACTCATGTGCCAGCAGACGGCACATGCGCAGAGCCGGCAGCCAGCGAGTGGCGTTTCTGTACGGGGCTCTGCGAACCCCGCACAGAATTAGAGCATGCCGCGGTTTGTTTTCTGCGCGTGATTTCGCGTAGACAAACCACGGTCTTCTGCATAGGATTGCGTATTGAAATGCAATCCTATGCAGACGTGTACAGCCGGAAATGTACGGTGCTGCGTCTGGCATAGACTGAAGTGGCAGCGGTGCGCACTCGTCATCAGCTGATTGGCAGGGATTCTGGGAGGCAGATCACCACTTCACTGCGCATAGATCATCAGTACTGGAGTCCCAGGGAACCCTTTTAACCCCTTGCCACCGCAGCACGTGAATGTATGTATATGTTAGGAAGCAGCTTTCTGGAATGGACTTGCATCTACATCCTACAGATCTGAGCCCACACCATCTACTGCTGAAGACTGTTGCTAATGACAGTTGGCCTCCCGCAGCCACAGAGGGGATGGGTGAGACAACAGATTCCCGCTGTTAACCCTTTCCAGTCCAATGTCGGGCCTGCCCCGACATCATAATTTCCCTCCAATGTCGGGGCAGGCCCGACACTGCAGTGCAGGAGTGGATCTGCAACCGATCGTCAGGCACATCGGGTGCAGATGCACTCCTGCACTGGTCCTCATCGAAGACCCCCGAGGAGAAGGCAGAAAGGGATTTTAATCCTTTCTGCCTTCTCCTTTACACATTACTTAGCGCTATGTAATGCATAGATTCTGGCCGGCGATCATGTGACCGCCGGTGTTACCTGACCCCAGCAGTCACATGATCGCCGAACCGGGAGGCAGAAGGAAAGTACTGAAGACGCCGGACAGGTAAGCAGGTCCCTCCCTGCACCCTCCTGAACTCTGTCAGCTCAGGAGGGTGCAGGGAAAGTGTATTTTTTCTCACCCATTCTCCCCAGAACCAATTTATTTGGAGCTGGGGAGAATGGGTGAGAAAAAATAAGTGGATTGGAAAGGGTTAATGCTTTGCATGCAACGATTGCTCTTATTTCATTAGGTTTTTGTATGTAATCAGATATACTTCAGTCTAAGCCGACCTGAGTATAAGCCAAGGTACCAACTTTTACCCCAAAAACCTGGGGTCAATTATTGACTTGAGTATAAGGCAAGGGGTAATATTAGGTACCTCGGCTAACACTGGGATCGGCTATACTCGAGTATGCATTGTGGCTGCCTCTACAGGCCAAGTGGGCAGTATTGTCCGGGTCTCCTGGACTCATGGTTAGTGTAGGGACTAGCGGTATAACCAGGAGCTTAGAAGTTCGCCCGCTAGCTTCACGTTTTGTCTACAATGTCAAGTAATACCTGTTCTTTATAATCAGCCTGTTAGTAGTGGTTGCATTTTTGGCTTCTGTATGCAGTGTTTTCTATCTCTGTGTATTCTGTTCCGTCTCTGTTATATGCCATGCGTGTGTCCTGTTCTGTGGCTCCTAGGATCAGCTATGGCCCAGTTCCGAAGACCGCTGGGCCGCCCTCTTATTTGGGGATGTATATGCTTAGGTTGGGCCACTGTCGACCCCCCCCCCCCCCCCTTTTAGCACAGGGTCAGTGGCATGGATTCCATGTGAATTTCCTGTGTGCATGTATACTACTACACTACTAGTCCTTTGGTCACGATGGTGTTGGCAGTCTGCTAAATCTGCCCACACGATCATAACAGTCTGTTCAGAAAGCCACATAGTACTGATTACATTTTGGGTCCCATTTGTGCATACTAACATAACATTAGGGCCACAATGGGTACATTTCTGAAAACAATACAAACAGGGGTATCCATTTTGGGGTGTCAGTGCACATGAAAATGATGATTTTTGGTGGAAAAAAATTTAGAATAGCACATTAGCCGAAATAAAGCCTTATAATTTTTTTTAGTCATAATTCCATTAATTCCTGAAAATGTGGGATCTAAATACTCCTCACACCACTCAGTGAACACAAAGGGGTGTACTTTGTAAAATAGGGCCATTTTAGGGGGTATGTATTCTGACACCCACGAGCCTTTGCAATCTTGGCTCGGTGGAGGAAAAAGGATTTAGCAAAATGAGGAAAAATGAGGTTCAACTTGAATGTCTCCTAAATGGTTCCAAACAAAAGATGTTTTTGCAAATGTGCGTCCAGAATAAAGTGAACAGATGGAAATATATGTTGGCAAAGATTTGTAGAGTATGCTTGCACATATGAGATATAACATTTGCAAATGTTAAAAAATTACAATGTCTTCAAAACTGTCAATATTCTTAATTTTAATTAATATACACAACTTCTAACTGCCCATTTTTACCACTTAAACGAAGTACAACATGCCCATCTTGAAAGCGTCCTACTGAGCCAACATCTAGGACCGTCAGTCTCTCTGCTGCTTCAACAACGATTGTGAGCAAACGTAGTGTGGTAATCTTGAAATAACGTATCAGCTCACCTGTAAAGAAGAAGGAAAAAAGTTTGCAAGAAAATAAATAAAAGCTTAGTCTATCCAAAAATACCAAAAAAAAAAAAAAAGGTGAGTCACCGGCAAAAAGTAGTCCATAAAACGAAGGGTTTCAAGATTGCTGAACGTCGAGGGTCTCTTCACTGTCCGCCAGCCTTCCCATTCTCAAGGACGTCAGATCTGCAGGAAATAACGAAAAATCAGCAGGTTAACAGTCACATCACACCAGTATTACTGATTCCTAGATCCGCTCCACCCACTTACATTGACCACTACTCCCCCAACCTGGTCAGAAGAATCATATATTATATATACACGTACACACGAAAACCTGCAAATATGCGCAAAATAAGCACATATGAGCAGATGCACGCAATGAAAATTTTAGCAGATGCAGCAGCTTACCTCGACGAGTTATGTCAGCTTGTGTGCAAGCGAAGCGAAATTCTTCTCAAAACGCGTCCAAACGTCAGGATCATCTCCACACGTAAGTTTGCAAAAAAAAGCGCACAAATCTCGGGTGGCCGCGTCTCCCCACGTAGCGCACAAATCTGCAAAAAAAGACAGGTTGCGTCAGGTGGCGTCGCGCAAATCTCAGGTGACGTACTCACCACACGTAGCGCACAGCGCATTAATCTCAGGTAGGTACTCACCACACAGCGCATTAATCTCAGGTAGGTACTCACCACACAGCGCATTAATCTCAGGTAGGTACTCACCACACAGCGCATTAATCTCAGGTAGGTACTCACCACACAGCGCATTAATCTCAGGTAGGTACTCACCACACAGCGCATTAATCTCAGGTAGGTACTCACCACACAGCGCATTAATCTCAGGTAGGTACTCACCACACAGCGCATTAATCTCAGGTAGGTACTCACCACACAGCGCATTAATCTCAGGTAGGTACTCACCACACAGCGCATTAATCTCAGGTAGGTACTCACCACACAGCGCATTAATCTCAGGTAGGTACTCACCACACAGCGCATTAATCTCAGGTAGGTACTCACCACACAGCGCATTAATCTCAGGTAGGTACTCACCACACAGCGCATTAATCTCAGGTAGGTACTCACCACACACAGCGCATTAATCTCAGGTAGGTACTCACCACACAGCGCATTAATCTCAGGTAGGTACTCACCACACAGCGCATTAATCTCAGGTAGGTACTCAGCACACAGCGCATTAATCTCAGGTAGGTACTCAGCACACAGCGCATTAATCTCAGGTAGGTACTCAGCACACAGCGCATTAATCTCAGGTAGGTACTCAGCACACAGCGCATTAATCTCAGGTAGGTACTCAGCACACAGCGCATTAATCTCAGGTAGGTACTCAGCACACAGCGCATTAATCTCAGGTAGGTACTCACCACACAGCGCATTAATCTCAGGTAGGTACTCACCACACAGCGCATTAATCTCAGGTAGGTACTCACCACACAGCGCATTAATCTCAGGTAGGTACTCACCACACAGCGCAGAAATCTTCCTCTCCCACGTTGAAAGTAGTATAAAAGGCTCCAACCATCAGCTTCCTCTGTAGGCTCGGAATTCGCGGGCAAATTCAAGTACCGGTGACGTCACCGGTCACGTGGGCGCGGGCACAGCTCTCATCGTGCACGGCAGCTGAACTGTACTGCTCGTGCACAATGGGAGGTCACATGGTGCCGATTCCAGCCACCTCATTGGCTGGAATCGGCAGCAGGAATAACCGCAGTGTAAACTACTAATATGCGTGGCGGACTGCACGGACAGACATGGCAGAGCTGGGTAAGCGCTGCGGCTGTGATACGAGCTTTACTACTTACTATTGCACACGTGGTCCCTGTGTTACTGCCGAGGTTCCCTGTAGTGTGGGCATGTGGAAGGTGCCTGGTAGCAGCCCGCGGGGTATGAAGTGTGTTCGCCCCTCCTGACTTGTAGCATGTCCCCTCCCGTTAGCTGGAGCCCCTACAATGGAGGTCTGTGTAGCAGCGGGTCACATGCCGTCCTACTGGTCTTCTGCTCGCTCTGCCTTGTTATAGACTTCACCCCCCGTGATCCTCTGGCTGTTAGTTCTGGTGGCCGTACAGATAACTCCTTGTGTCCCCCAGCGCAGGATCCTGGCCTGAGGGCACCTTTTGGGCCGTTCTCACACAGGCAGGTTTTTTCCGTATAGCATTTAGCGGATGTTTTTGCCGACTGCAGCACTTAGGCCTCCTTCCCACGAACGGATTTACGCCACGTAAATCCGCGGCAAAAATCCGCTGCGTTGCCCCATGCTATTAGGTTCTATTGAACCTAATAGCACAATGCTCACGGTGCGTAATTCCACCGCGGAATTACGCACCGTGAAATCTCCCGCCCTCACCCGCAGCATGTTCTATTTGCCGCGGGTGTACGCGCTGACGGCTTCCATTGCAGTCAATGGAAGCCGTCCGTTCACGCTATCTCCCGCTGCAACCAGCGGAAGATAGCGTGAAAAAACGCTTCCCCGCCTACCGCCGCGACGGCGGTGGGCGGGGAAGCGTCTTCACGCTATCTTCCGCTGGTAAGTATGGGATCTCTGGGGGGCGCCGTGACGGGCTTCACTGCGGAATATTACGCGGCGGAGCCTGTCACGCTCGTGGGAAGGAGGCCTTAGGCCTCCATGCGTTCCAATGGGGGTTTTCAGATGAGCATTTATAAAGGTGGTTAGAAGCAATAGTGATGTCATCTGCTGACTTTGCCTATTTGGTCGGGCCGCAAATCGTACAGCTTTCATTGACTTTGATGCAAGCGGACTTGAATTGTGGAATCCGCATGTACGATCCGCAGTTCAACCTGCCCATAGAGAAACCTGGGCGTCCGCAGCTGAATTAAAGGGGTTGTCCCGCGCCGAAACGGGTTTTTTTTTTTTTTTAAACACCCCCCCCCCCCCCCCTGTTCGGCACGAGACAACCCCGATGCAGGGGTTAAAAAAAACACCCGCACAGCGCTTACCTGAATCCCGGCGGTCCGGCGTCTTCATACTCACCTGCTGAAGATGGCCGCCGGGATCCTTTGTCTTCATGGACCGCAGGGCTTCTGTGCGGTCCATTGCCGATTCCAGCCTCCTGATTGGCTGGAATCGGCACGTGACGGGGCGGAGCTACACGGAGCCCCATTCAGAAAAGAAGACCCGGACTGCGCAAGCGCGGCTAATTTGGCCATCGGAGGGCGAAAATTAGTCGGCACCATGGAGACGAGGACGCTAGCAACGGAGCAGGTAAGTATAAAACTTTTTATAACTTCTGTATGGCTCATAATTAATGCACAATGTACATTACAAAGTGCATTATTATGGCCATGCAGAAGTGTATAGACCCACTTGCTGCCTCGGGACAACCCCTTTAAGGCACTTTGGTCTGCAAAACTGCAGCATGCTCTATTTCAGTGCAGTTCCCACATGGATGGCTTCCATTGAAGTCAATGGAACTCTTCGCTCTGTGTCCTGTCCACAATTCAATTTCGGAGGGGCTGCGGGAAAGAAGTTTAAAAAAAAACAAAATACTTCACTGCGCATGTGCGGCTGTGTGCCCGCTGGCACTTCCGCAGTGCAGAAAATAGAAGACCCGGCCGGGTAAGCAGTGTCCTCGTCAGCGGGCGGGGTTGGTTTCTGCTGCAGACATGAGGCCTTAGTCTAGGACCACAGATGGGATCACTTTGAGACATAAAACCCGATCTTGTTGCATGTCTAACTTGCTTTAGGCTGGGCCTTACATGAGCGCCATTCCCTGCATGCTGCCCGTGAGGGGCATGTACGGCACCCATCATGTACAGTGACTTTACCTCCTTGGTGTGTAATAACGATGATCTAGCCTACTCACAGGCACCTAAATCCAATACAGAATTTGGGAGAATAACTAACTGCTGGAAAAGTGTTCTCAGCCCCTACTGAGGAGCGCCCTTCAGCCCTGAAACATGTCGCTTTATTCCATATTAATAAAATGAAGTTGAGCTCACTGTCTTGATGATTTGTGCCTCTTACAAAAAGGCCTTACCTACACCCGTTATTTCCCACTGCCAAATATACCTCGCACTCCGGGCTGAGATCATTGGGTTAGCTGCAGCTGTACAGAGGTACCGTCAAACCTCCTTGGGAAGAGAAGCCGCATGTGTGTAGATGCCTGTGCGTATCTATAGAGGTGTGCAAGTATCTATATGTAATTTAAAATGAAGAAACAATTTCCCCTCCCCCAACAAATTACCCTGCATGGCTTTTTTTTTTTACATTCTTCTCTAACTGAGGCGGAGGCGTCCTAGAAATGTTCTTTAAGTTACAGTATTGGTGTGTAGACATTGACTTTGTCTTCCAGCTCTCTTCAGTGTGTCTGATAAGACTGGACTTGTAGAATTTGCCCAACGGCTGAGCGCTCTTGGTCTTTCCTTGGTGGCTTCTGGTGGAACTGCAAAATGTCTACGGGACGCTGGTCTTGCTGTCAGGTAATGATGGATCCCACCCCTCAAATGCAATTTATGCAAAGTACATACTACTAGCTCATTGGAAACTATGATATACATCTTCCCCCTCCCCAAATCATACACGGTACCACCCACATCACGCTGTACTTTCCTGTACAGCACTTCAATGTGTTCTGGGCACTGACTTAGTGTAGCAGGAGCTGCTCTACTACATGGGTGAGTTGTGGCATGGTATTGGTTCTCCACACCCCCTGGCTCGCGAGTGCATGTCAAAGTGTCCTCTACAGTATAAACAATTAGGTGGCAAGTGCCCCCCCTATTGGCCCACATATTTAAATACCTTTGTCATGTGGTCATTCAACCAGATGGTGGCAGTAGTTAAGTTACTAACAACACAGAACACGCTAAGGCTACATTTGCACGGGTGGCAAGATATCTAGCTTGGTGAGGAACTCAGCCCAATATCACGCTTACTACCGATTGCCTTTTTTTTTTTTTTTTTTTTAATGCTGATGCGTTTTTGATTGTGCATCGCTTCTGTGAAACTGCGATCTCACACGCATGTTGGGATTGCAAGTGTTTCCCGTTAACTTCAATGGGAAGCATCACACTCGCATGCAAGGTCTTTCAGGCTCCATTGAAAAAAAAAGTACATGATGCATTCCAAGGGAATGATGAAAGATAGAACATGCTGTGATTTTTCTATTTGTGAGTTTTGTGACAATGCATTGCGGAAAACTCACGTGAGAACATTGTTTATGTGAATGAGTCCTGAGGCCGGCTTCACATGGGCGATAATGACTTCTCACATGACTGGAAACAAATCGCAGCATGTTCTATCTGGCCGTGTGATCTTGCATCACAGCCGGATTGTCTTCAATGGACCATTGTTTGTAGATCGGCAAAGGTCTGCTGCTCACTCAGAATTCGCTTCCATGTAAACATCTAAGCATCAGTAGTCGGTTCCAAACATCTGCTTATGGGGGCAAATACTTCAATCTGTCGCTGCTGTTCTGAATTTTTTCTCTTTTTTTGTCCCCTTTCCCTCTTTTAGAGATGTGTCTGAACTTACAGGCTTTCCAGAGATGCTGGGGGGACGTGTGAAAACTCTCCATCCTGCAGTCCATGGAGGTAAGATTGAAATGCACATAGCTTCTGTGTACGTGAAGACTACAATAGCCTAAGGTTCCCTGTCCACGGGCGTTGCGGTATCCTGTGGCGGAGCTCCGCCATGGGAGCAGGAGCCGCAGATGGATCTCTGCTGTCAGCCTAATCTGACAGATAGGTTGGCGGCAGATCAGGGCATTTGACAGCAAGAGAATTCCCTGCTCGTGGACACAGGGCCGGCGCTTTCCATAGCAATGCTATGATAAGCTTCAGATGGCGTGATTCGCCGTCTATTTACCGCCGGCGAAATCACTGCTATGACAGGGGGCCTTAGGCCACTCACACCTGCCATCAGCAAAACGCCACAATTTTGATTACCACAGTTTTCATATGCAGGTTACTGCCTCCAACAGGTTTTGGTGCACACCATCATTGATGACGTGCACTGAATGTAGCAAAATAAAGCAGACGGCGCTCGAAAATTGTGGCGTGTTCAAGCGCAGGTCTGCGAGGCCCCTATGAAATCAATGGTAGCGACATACCACAATTACTGTGGCATTCACAATGCCACGGTAATTATTCCACATACAGTTTTGGCCTATATTTGGGGTCTAAGCATCTTTTTTGAATTTCCAGTTATGTTTTTCACGATTTAAAAAAAATAAAATAAAAATCCGTTGTTTAAGGTGCGTTGTAAAACAATTGCATGTAACATATGGGTTGAAAACAAGAACATGAGTCCATGCAATTCAACCTGTTATCCTGCAGTGTTCCACAGGATGGCAGAAGACTATTAACCCCTTCCCACTCCAGGATGTACGTTTACGTTCTGGAGCGTCGGGGTATGTATGAAGAGAGGTTGCGACACCCGTGGGCAATGGCTGCAATCGGCTGATCGCAGCTATTAACCCTTTAAATGCCGCTGTCACTTCTGACAGCGGCATTTAAATCCCTTGACCGGCATCCCCCAGCGGTGAGATTGGAGAGCTGTGCAGGTGTCATGGTAGCCGGGGGCCTTCTGAAAGGCCCCAGGGCTGCCTTGGGCGATTGCCTATCAAGCCATCCCCGTGAGGTGGCTTGATAGGCTGCCTATCAGAATGCAGTATGACGTAATTCTACAGCATTATGTCATACTGCAGGAACGAACAAAGCATTGCATGTTGTAGTCCCCCAGGGGGACTAAAAGTAAAGAAAAATCAATAAGTTTTTAATTGTAAAAAAAAAAAAGTAATTTTAAATCACTCCCTTTTTGCCATATCTGTAATTAAAAAATCAAAATCCTAAAATAAAAATACATATTTGGTATCGCCGCATCCATAAAAGTCCAATCTATCAAAGTAGTGCATTATTTACCCCGCACGGTGAACGTCGTCCGAAAAGGAAAAAAAGTAGAGCGCCAGAAATGCACTCTTTCAATCACCCTGTCTCCCAGAAAAAACAGCAATCAAAATTGTACGTATTCTGAAGTAGAACTAACGAAAAATACAGGACATCCCGCAAAAAATTATCCCTCGCTGAACTACGTTGGCAGAAAAAATTATTGCGCAGAAAATAATTGAAAAAAATTAAATGTCTTTTTGAAATAAAATGGTATAGTAAAAAAAACTGTTTGGTATCGTAGCAATCGTACTGACCCATAGAATAAAGTTATGTCCTTGTTGCAGTATGTGTACTGTAGAAACAAGACGCACTGAAAGATGGCGGAATGTCATTTTGGTTTTTTTCCATTTTATTCCACTTAGCATTATTTTTAAAGTTTTTCAGTACATTATATGGTACCTTAAATAGCACCATTGAAAACTACAACTAGTCCCACAAAAACAAGCCTTCATACAGTGATGTTGATGGATAAGTAAAGGAGTTATGATTTTTTTTTTTTTTTAAAGGGGGAGGAAAAATGAAAATGGGGGTGGGAAGAGGTCCGTGTCATTAAGGGGTTAAAGTACACAATTATTTGTATGCTTTTTTTTTTTTTTTTTTTTTGGAGGGTGAAAACGGTCTTCCAACTTCAAATCTGGTAATCAGGTTGTTGATTCAGGGATCAATTTTTATCTCCAGAAATGTACTACAGAACTTGTAACATTACACATTTACAGAGCTGGACTGGCCGGAGGGATGGTCTCCCATTTGACTCGGTACTTTTTCCAAACCGTTTGTGATTACTGTGCAGCTGAATCTCAGATTTAATCTGTTTTCCCCACAGATGGCTCCTGGTTGTGTTCTGTAGCGCTAACACTACATGCTCTAGCCTCTATTGGGAGGTTATGGATTGCTCCATGCTTGGCTTTATGCAATATTTGTCCTAGATAACGTTTCTCTGCCTTGGGGTAGTGTCCGCTCCTTATCTATCATGTACTGTAGTCTGGATTTTGACTTGTATGTTGCAAGAGTGCAAATGAATGACTGTGGCCCCTTGCATGTCATACCCCAGCTCCCACTTCAACTGTCATGTAAATTGCTTGTTGAGCTGTCGTATGATGGTTACTATATGAAGTGATTCCATACTTGGGCATCAATCACAGGGCTGTACTACAGCTGTTTTGCCACTCAAGGGGGCATGATGGCTCTGTACATATGGCACTCATCAGACTGTATTGCAGCGAACAGTCCAAATTCCCATTTGTTGCAGCTGCTGTAAAGCACCTATACAATGGTGTGATGTTTATACAGGAAGGAAGCTTGTGTGTAAATGACTAACATATTAAGAGCGTGGAACCGCTGAATGTTTGCAGGACCACTTACAATAGTCTGACCTGTTTCTTTATCAGGTATTCTGGCAAGAAGCACCTCTGAAGACCAAGCAGACCTCACCAGATTAGGTTTCAGCTATATCAGGTAAACCCAACGCAGTGTACATCTGAAATCTTACAAACATTTAGTTATGTTCTTTATGATGAGAGATGCTTCCTTTTCTCCTCTCCCTCCTTAGAGTAGTTGTCTGCAACTTGTATCCCTTTGTGAAGACTGTATCTGCCCCTGGTGTGACGGTGGAGGAAGCTGTTGAGCAGATTGATATTGGTATGTGGCTCCCCAATTTTGTACAGTTGCAGTCAACCCCTGCTGCATATTAAACTTGCTACACTTACAAGTTTTCAGCTGTTTGCAGAAAATCAAACAAGAACAACTTTAGATGGACCAAAACAAAATGCTACTTTTACGGTTGTCTCGGAATTATTCAACCTCCTCGTCCGGAATCCCTCATAAGAGAACATATTTTTAAATTGGGTGTCTCAAGCATATCTGATGCAACTAATCCAGGACCATTTTGACCGACACTAATATTGCCAACAAGAAATTAAAAGGTCCTATTACGAGTGCTAGCATTAGGTGATGGCGCTCATGGTTTCCCTACAACTGATAGGCGGCATCTGTGCTGTCAGTTGCCGCCTGGCAACTGTAGGAAAGCGTGAGCACTAACAGTTTCTGCTAGTACTCTTGTAATGACACCCTAAGGCCTCATGTTCACAGGGAAACTCAGGCCTGCACGGATTCTCCATGCAGAATCCCGCTGCGGGTCCCTCCTTTCCCGCAGACATGAGGCCACAAAATCAGATATACTCACCTGTCTGGACACTGCAGATCTCCCCCCTCCATCGCGGCTGGATCTTTCTTCGGGACAGCTGACGTGCTCGGCACGCCGACAGTGTGCCGTACACAGCTTTTTTTTATTTTGAATGTAGGCTTCAATAGAAGCTGAGGGAGCCGTCTGTACTGGAGACCCGTACGAAAATGGAGCATGCTGCGGGTGA